>NW_024070199.1:30910197-31133257 GCF_014754425.2 Oryx dammah
TGAAGTTCAAATGGAAACTCCATGAAAGAACAAAAGAAGCAGTTGATGAGATTCTCCCAAACTCTGAAGGTTTGGAGTTGGCTGTTTTTGGAGACATTCACTTACATGAAGTCGGGTTTGTAATTGTTTAGGTGTCTGCTAGCTCTTCCTCCTTCAGAACTCTAGTTCTTAGAATCATGAAATTGTAGAGTTCATTCTAGAGATGTGCAAAACCTGAGGCCCTGAGAGGTAACAGAATTTGCCCAAGATTGTACTGCTGTCTATTCATTCAGCAGCAGCTTTAGAATTCAGATTTTCTAGACTGAGTCCAGGCCTAGATCCTCACCTAGATCCCTAGACATTACAATGTACTACCTCTAAGTTATCCTTTTTTAATTGAAGTATAGTTGATGTGCAATATCATATAAGTTACAGGTGTACAAGAGAGTGCTTCACGGTTCTTACAGGTTATGCTCCATCTCTGTGTGTGTGTGTGTGTGTTTATGCTCAGTTGCTCAGTCATGTCCAACTCTTTCTGACACCCTGGACTATAGCCCTCCAGGCTCCTGTGTCCATGGGATTTGAGGGGCAAGAGTACTGGAATGTTTATAAAATATTGGTTATATTCCCTGTGCTCCACCATATATCCCTGTACTTATTTTATCCATAATATCTTGTGGGTCTCAATCTCCCACCCCTATCTTGCCCCTCCCCTCTCCCTCTCTCCACTGGTAACCACTAGTTTCTTCTCTATATCTGTGAGTCTGCTTTTTCTGTTATATTCATTTGTTTATTGTCTGAGTTATCTTTTGTTTCAAATTATCATGAAAGAAATGCATGGCTATAATAGAAAATCTGTAGAATACAGAATATTAAAAAATGACAGTAAAAATGACCCTTATGCTACCATCTAAAGATGGTCAGACACACTTGCTACCACCTAGACAGTGGTCCTCAGCCTCACCGTATATTAGTGTCACCAGGAAAGCTTAGAAAAATCACTGTGGAAGTGAAAAATCCTAATGCCCAAGCTGTACCCTTAAGGCATTAAGTCAGAATCTGGGGGTTGGGAGTGGCAAGCATTAGTATTTTTTGAAGCTCCCCACATGCTGCCAAGTGCCCCAGATTGAGGACCACTGGCCTTGAATATTCTCCTCCCATATCTTTGCATAACTGGCTCCTTCCCTTTGGCCATTTCTCAGCATTGGCTTCTGGGAGAGGCCTTTGTCCCCACTCTGTTAAAGCTGCTTCTTCCCATCCAGTCATTCTCTATCCTGACTCTCTTGAATGTGCTCTGCGACCAGTATCATTATGCAGAATCTTCCTAAGGGAATGCATGTACTGTTCATTTTCCACTTACCTCCATTGGAAGGTAAGTCCCTAAAGGTGAGGACGTTGATCATCGTCCTCGCTGTGCATCCCACCCCACCCCCAACCCTCAAAGTCTCAGAACTTCAGGCCTTCTGAGCACATTGGTGAATGAATGAGTGACTGAAGGATCTGTGGGTATTTCTGAGTCTTCCTTCATGTGTGTGTACACATGTGTGTATGTGCTAGTCACGTCTGTCTCTCTGTGACCCCAGGGACTGTAGCCTGCCAGGTAAGAATACTGGAGTGGGTAGCCACTACATCCTTCAGAGGGTCTTCCCAACCCAGGGACTAAATTCCCATTTCTTATGTCTCGTGCATTGGGAGGTGGAATCTTTACTACTAGCACCACTTGGGAAGCTGCAATGTACATATATGCAACATGCAACATGGATTTATATGTAAGTCCCATATGTGTATGTATATATATATATGTCTCTCTATATATGCAACAAAATTGTATGTTTTTTTAAAAGTATTTCAAGTCTAATTTTTTTAATTTAATGAATCAATTTTTATAAAATTTAATTTTATCATTTTTGATTAAAACTTCTTTCATGGGAGATTTCTGAGAGATTGTGTAAAATGATTACATTTGTTAAATGTGATTGGTAATGAGCGTGGTGTCACATCTGGGACTTTGGATGCATCCTTGGGGCATCCCCTCCCCCACCATGATCCTTCTTCATCCACCTCCCATCACCTGACTAACTTTTCCTTACCACACAGGCTCCACCTTGGTGTCTGCTCCTCAGGCAGCTCTCCTTGGTGCCCCCGACAAGATTAGGACTCCCTGTGTCCGGTCTTTCCTTGGACAACTGTGTCTCCTGTCTGCTGCCTCTGGACTCTGAGCTGCACGGTGCTCCAAGTGCGTTTTGTTTCCAGCCGTTCCCAGGGCTCTGCTGTGTGCCCAGATGTTTGTTGAAAGCAGCTAGCATCTCACCTTATTCTGGTCCACACAGCATCTCCCTGTTGTGGAACGTTGAGGTCTTTCATCACTACAAATAATTCTGCGATAAATGTCTGTGTATGCATTTTTATGTCAGTTGAGCCACTAGATGCCTGCAGGAAAAATAATCCCGTAAAATAGAATCATACTGTATAGTGAACACTGAAGATACCCATTGATCTCCACAGCCTTGTGTGGTTGGGGAGGGTGAGTGACTTGCCAGATTCATAGGAAAGCAACCAGAAGGGTCAGGATTGGACCCTGGAGACAGGAAAGCCATGAATTTTGACACAACTTGACCTGTGCTTTGCGTGGCTGGGTTGTTCCTACCTCCTAGTGTTGCTAAGAGGATTAAATGAGTAAACAGACATAGGCGTTTAGCGTGTAGGTATATACCAAGCTCTGCCCTCACTAGCCTGGACCTTGGGCAAATACCTTGATCTCTTTGAGCCTCGGTCTTCTTATCTTTAAGATGGAGATAATAATATTGTTTCAGCTTTATTGTAGAGAAAATGGAAAGCAACTGGACTCCAGGAGACTCTTCATAAATGATGACTTTCTCTCTGGCACCATAACCTCTCTAGAGTTATAAACTTCTACTTTTATCACATTTATTTTTTCAAAGGCTCTCACAGTCGTTTTAACAGCCCAATAATGATTAGATGACCCAGATATTTTATGTCTCTCTGTTCAATGTGTAAACAACAAAATGGTTATTAAAGAGCTTTCTGGGTCGGCCAAAGCCCTCCCTCCACCAGCTAACTGTTGGAGGCCAACATCACTTTCACTTTTGTGATCTGGAAGTGGATGGCGCCACCTGCTGGCCAGAAGCACGTTGCACTAACTGGAAGGTACAGGCTTGCTTATAACTGACCCACTGACCTCCTGTGTGTGCTCCCCTCCCTATAACCTTCCTCTCCAGGTAGGGCTGTAATAACACCTGTTTCTACTCCCCTGGCCACCTGGTGGAGTGTCTGAAACACAGGTGGAGTCAGAAACCTACGCTTTCTGAGGGCCATCAGGATACACTGGACACGTCATCTCCTCCCGTGACCCTCAGTCTCTCCACGTGTGACTGGGTCGAGCAGGGTTTTCATAAGGTCTTTTCAGCACCAAGCTTCTAGGATTTAGTGTCTCTGCAGTAGAAGCAGAAGCAGTGATGGGAGGAAAGGGGAGCTATTTTGTCTGCGGTTAAGACCAAGAAAGCAAAGGGCAGTGGTGATGCTCATGCTAAAGGAATAAGGCACTGTGCGAGACCAGCCACAGGGCCAGACACACCTTACCTTCATCATCAGAATCATCACCTCGGCTGCAGCATCACTCAAGCTACCGTCTCCTGGGAGCCTGTATCAGGCTCTTTGCTGGATACTTTACATACTATCTGATTATGTATTGTTTCATATAGTTGTCCTTACAGGGACCCTCTAAGGTGGGGGATCATGTAAATCAACTCTACTCCAGTGAAAATTAATTTAAAAAAAATTTTTTAAGTGGTTCAGAAAGGTTAAGAACTAGTTTGGGGCTTCCAGGGTGACTCAGTGGTAAGGAATCTGCCTGCAATGCAAGAGATCTGAGTTTGATCCCTGGGTCAAGAAGATCTCCTGGAGGAGAAAATGGCAACCCACTCCAGTATTCTTGCCTGGGAAATCCCAATGACAGAGGAGCCTGGCGGGCTATAGTCCATGAGGTCACAAAGAGTCGGACACGACTGAGTGACTCAACAACAACAAAGAACTAGTTTTAGACAACATGGCCAATGGGGAAAGCTGTGTTTGACCAAGCATGTCTGTCTTCCAAGCCTCTGAACTTCACACTGGCCTTGCCGCCTTCACCTCTCCTCTTCATCACCTCTGTCTTTTCTTCCATGCTATCAGCAGGGCACGTCATTCAGAGGGGGCCCCGGGCTCAGGTGGGGTGTGGCCACCACTACCAATGTGGGGAAGTGAGAGAGCCGTTGGGATCACGGCGGCCTCTCACTGCCACTCAGAGTGCAGCCAGAACCAGACGGGCCGGTAGTGCAGAACCCACTCATCAGCGGACCACTTACTTTTCACATCACCCTGTGAAGTGGACAAGCCACTCGCCTTCTCAGGCTGCTCAGTGCCAAGTAGATGTATGTGGCTTCCTTGTCCCCAGGAAAGCAGTTAAAGGATGTGCCTCTCAAGGCCCCAGCCTCACTCCCTGTGGTCCTGGTGAGTAGTCCCCTGACCTTGGCTTCCACCTTCCTGGTGAGTTTTCCTTCGAGAACAGTGACCCCCAGGCATGAGGAATATGGGTGACTTCAGGGAAGAGCCCTGAAGTGACTCGAAAGCAGAAGCCCAGGGCCCTCGCCCTTGCTTCCCCCTGCATCGCTAGTGACCTTGGCGTGTGGTCTCTGAGCAGGTTTTCCCCTCCTGGAAAACGAACGCTAACACGTCCCTTCCCAGTCCCTGGAAGCTAATTTATGCCTCTAATTTCTCCACTCTACCCAGCACTTCAACACCAGAGGCAGATGCCTAAAACACCCATGTAATCAGGTCACTGCCCCTCGAGGACTCCAGTGGCGGACTGGCAGAGCCAGGGTGCACACTTGGGTCACACGACGAGCCTTCTTTGACCACACAGTAATGCTGCCCTCCTGTACCTGTGCTGTGGCCATGGAAATAGTACGTCACTTCCCAGGGGCCCCAGACAACCATGCCTCCTGCTCCGTTAGCCTGGAACACGTGCCCACCTGGTGCCCAGCTCTCTGTCCCGTCCTTTCCCTATTTTAAGTCTTACCCATCCGGTAAGCTTCTCTGGGAAGCCTTCCCCGTTCTCTGTCTCCTTCGGCATGTTCTTTATACTTCCATTGTAGCATCTTATTTATTTCATTCATTGAACTAAGTACCTATGCCCAAAATTTCACATACAGTGATAGGTTCCATAACTTCTATCCCCTACAGGGTCCCTGGATCCTCATCAAAAGGTGATGACCCAGAAGCCCTGGGAACAATCCTCTCTTGTCCTAGCAGAGACCCCAGATTAGGTACTATGGGAGCAAGGCTCTTTTCTCTTGAGGACACCAGTTCTGACTTTTTCACCAACCAAAGATCTTGGGAGTTTTGATTCTTAAAGGGCTGCTCATCCAAGCAGATCAGCTTCCACTGAGAACTCTGGTTCCAAGAGACCAGCTCATTTCCAGGCAGCTGGAGGCACTCTGCAATGGAAGAAGAATGCAAAACGGGCACAGCCAGAATCTCTCTGGCACATAACAGCAGAGTAGGGGGCCTCTGTAGCAAGATCCCAGCAAGTGCTGCAGAGCAATGAAGGCAAGTGGTGGGGGGGGGGGGGGGGGGGGGGGGGGGGGGGGGAGGGTGTGGGTGGTGGTGGGAGAGCCCACAGAAGCTGGTGTTATCTATCAGCAATGGCCCTTACACGATAATCTGCAGGATGAATTATTAAGTAAACCGTGTTTTTAGAATGCTACCTTTCTGTTTAAGAATGGGAGCGGGATATAGATATGTATGTATTGCTTATATTTTTCAAAAAGAAACAGCAGCAGAATAAAAAAAAGAATGGTTAGCTTGATATGAGGCAAGGAAAGGAGAGGCCACAGGAATAGAAATGAGTGTTCTAAATCCTGTTCCATGATTTTGAAACCATAGAACCGATCTTTGCATGATTAATCAAAGAAAACAGTTAAAGCCATCGAGGAAAACAATGCACAAGCTATCCTCTCCAGAAATCACCTTAGGCAGGGACTGCCCTGGAAGTCAATGGCACCCCACTCCAGTACTCTTGCCTGGAAAATCCATGGACGGAGGAGTCTGGTGGGCTGCGGTCCATGGGGTCGCTAAGAGTCCGACACGACTGAGCAACTTCACTTTTGCTTTTTACTTTCAAGCATTGGAGAAGGAAATGGCAACCCACTTCAGTGTTCTTGCCTGGAGAATCCCAGGGACGGTGGAGCCTGGTGGGCTGCTGTCTATGGGGTCGCACAGAGTTGGACACGACTGAAGTGACTTAGCAGCAGCAGCAGCAGCCCTGGAAGTCCAGTGGGTGAGACTCTGTACTTCCAATGCAGGGGATGCAAGCTCCATCCCTGCTTGGGGAGCTAAGATCCTACAAACCATGCAGCCAAAAAAAAATGTTAAATAACAACAATAATAAATAGAAATAAGCTTGAACAAAAGGACCTAACTCTGTGTCAGATTGTTGCATGGCCACGCAGAGACAAGAACTCCCACAAGTGACTTTACAAGCACTTCACTGACTGTACATCCCCAGTAGGATATATTGTAAAGAATTTTTAAAATTCCCAATAATTATACATTCCATAATCAATAGTCTTATTGTTAGCAGTAATGTCAACACCATTTTTTGGAAACATAAGCATGTTTCCTAAGGCAAAAAAATAAACTTTCTCCACACTCAGCCCTTCTCCCATTTAGCTCTGGTCCCCAGGCTGGTTTAAGCCCCTCAGGATTCTTTACCCCAGTGATAGAAACCATCCTCGCATCCTTACCCTCGCATCCCCCAGTGCCTGACTCACAAGAGGTCCTCAACAAACATCTGTTGGGTTGTCCAGGGTACCAAGGTTCTACTCAAATTCCCCCAACTCATAGCCTGGGCCATGTTCAGGAGGCTTCTGGTCTTTGTCACAGCTCCACTCAGCCATCTGTGTCCTTTGGCCATGAAGCATCAGGCAGCCAGGGGTCTAGCCTGAGTACCAGGGCTCCCAGCTTCAAACCCATGCTCCTACCCCACTATGCCACATCAGTAGTCATTTACTTCTTACAAAGAAATTTTTCCATCTATTATTTCACCTAATCCTCCCCCTAACCCTATTTCAAAGCTCACTTTTACTTAAAAAGGAAACTGAGATTCGATGAAACTAAGTCATTTGTCAAGGACCCTCTGCAAATGAATAATGTAGCTTGGTCAAAAATTCTTCGGACAGATGTAGGATGAAAGCAACCCTTACCCATGTTGTCTTGAGCAAATCATTCATTCATTCATTTACTGACTCAAGACCCCCTTACTGACTACATGAGGCAGTGTGTTGGTGCTATAGGTACACGGAAGTGAATACGGAATATAAACACTGCCCTCCAGGGGGTATCCAAAGCTCCATTTCCCCATCGATCAAATGAAAATATCAGTTTCTACCTCAAATGACGGATTACTGACAGACTGAAATAAACCAACATATATCTAGTTAGTACAGTTACTTAGCGTGCATGTAGACCTAAAGAGATACCACTATTCCTAGAACACCCAAGTCCAGAGATGCTTGTTAAGCACTGGCTAGGGCCTTAATCCAGTGCCAAGCAATGTGGGATTTCTTCCAGAGCATGACACGGAACCAGAAACGGGTACTGACTATCCATGGGATCCAGGTAGATGTCTGGCAGCCCTGGCAAGTTCTCCCAGGGGGTGACCCATGTTAGAGGATGTAGACTTGAGTGATTTTAAACCCATGGGCTTTCAAGACAGATGTGGGTTTGGGTCCCAGCGCTGCCATTGACTAGCTAGTGACTCTGGACAAGTTCATTACCTGAGCTGCCTCTTGTGGAAAACAGGGAGAATAATAGCACCTCACTGGATCATCGGGAAAATTAAGTTAGATATGTAAGTAAGTGTTAGTCGCTCAGTCAGGTCTGACTCTTTGTGACCTCATGGACTGTGTAGCCTGCCAGGCTCCTCTGTCCATGGGATTTCCCAGGGAAGAATACTGGAGTGGGTAGCCATTTCCTTCTCCAGGGGATCTTCCCAACTCAGGGATCGAACCTGGGGCTCCTGCTTTGCTGGCAGACTCTTTTCCATCTGAGCTACCAGGGAAGACCAGATAGCGTGAACAAAGTGCTTTAAACGGAACCCCAGACATAGTAAGAACTCAGGAAGTAGCTCCTGTACTAAGTTTCTCCTACTATAGCACAAGACAAATTTGGGGTTCCTCTCTCGCCTGAAAGACGCTTTGGCCTCAACAACACCCAGGGCTGTGGACGTTGCTTGGAATGGAGTTGTGGAAGGACCCACACCCGCCCTTACCGCGCCTCGCACCCCCCCAACCTCAGCCCCCTTGCAACTCTCCCTCTCTGCAGGGCTCAGCTCCAAGGAGTCCAGCTGGGTGCATCTGGCTGGGGAGATTAAATTATTTTTGAATTCCTAACTGAATGTTCTTTTAATGGAAACTTAATGACAGGCATTGAAATAGATTTCCTCCATAACCCCTCCTCGTGTGGCGCCCCCCACGCCGCTCTGTGCAGCGCAAATTCCGATAACCTTTATTCCCTACCCCTGGACTTTTATCTCCCCAGTGACAAACAGCCCTTGCTGGACAGAAAGAGGAAATTCCAGTCATTGTTCTCAAACTTCTGGCTTCCAAAATAAAAAGCTCTATCTCCCCTGTCAAGCTTTGATTGACATGCACTTCCTGGAATGGGGAGGACAACGGCTCGGGGGCGGGGCCAAGGCCTTATTTGCATTCTGATCATCTGAGAACAGGAGACGGGACCCCGTGCTAGTCACAGTCACCCTGTTGAGGACCCATCTTCCGTTTCATGCAAAACCTCCAAGGAAGACACCTCCTCAACTGTCCCCGTGATCCACCAAGGAAGTTCTCTGCTGTCCATGGAAACAGGCCAAGCATCTCGCTCTTTAAATTTGGCAACTTGGAGAGGAACGTCTCCTTCCACCTTTTCTCTCTTGAAGAATAAAATTTTAGACAGTCCCCCATACCTTAACTCTAAATATTGGAGCTTGAACCACTCTAAGACCTGGAAGGTTAAACCAGGATCAGACTCTGTAAGTCAAAACCACAGGGCAGCAGAGCTAAGCAGGCCATTCAAGGGGAATCAGTCCCCACCCCCCACCCCCCAATAAAACACTTTGAATATGGTGATGCACCATGCAGTTCAGTTTTTCTCGAAAGGACTAAGAAATGTTGAATACCTTTTAAAATGGATAAATCAGTAAATAGAATCATAGAGCATGCCTGTAGCAATAGCAGTCCCTATATGTTCAGGCCTTGCCGGGAACCCTGCTACCACCTTAGAATAAAAGTTTAATGCCTTTAACACTGGCATTAAACTATGGGCAAGTTGGCCCTCTGGAACATTCTGTCTCCTATTCATTTTATTTACTCACTGGGTTCCTGTGCCTGTCATAACTCTCTCTCTTTGTATGTCCATGATTCTTAGGCTGCTTTGGGGTTCCAGCCACCCCTTAGGTGCCTTCAGGGACTTATTTCATCTGGGTGTAAGTATGTTAACTGTTGCCAAAGATTAAATGTGATTACAATGGTGGCTCAGCAGTAAAGAATCCAGCTGCCAATGCAAGAAATGTGGAAGGAGCTGTGGGTTCGATCCCTAGGTTGGGAAGATCCCCTGGAGTAGGAAATGGCTTCCCACTCCAGTATTCATGCCTGGAGAATCCCATGGACAAAGGAGCCTGGTGGGCTACAGTCCATGGGGTTGTAAGAGTCGGACACAACTTAACAACTAAACAACAATGACCACAACAAAAGTTTCAATGGGTATTTGCATTAAAAAGTAGACTTCAAGTGGTAGAACACCTTAATCCTAAGGAAGGAGTCCTTGGAAGCAGACAGTCTTCCATCAAATAACCTGGAAAGAAAGGTCATTCGCAAAGGTTCTGGTGGTTCTGCTCTTTTAGCAATCGAGAGGAATGGATCGCCTATGATGACCTACTGATTGCCTATTCACCGCCAGCATCCCCTAGCATCTGCTAAGGAGCAGAACAGACCCTCCAATCTACAGAAACACTGGAGTCATAAACCTTCACAGCAGTGGATCAGCAGAGAATTCTCGCTTCCTCGAGCTTGTTACACCTGATTTCCTTTTGCTCTGTCAGCAGATTAAATGGCAATGCCAACACGCTTATAGTCACGGAGTGATGGACTGGTGGGGTCCACCATTACGGCCACAGACAAAGCGCACAACTCTGAACCCAGCGGATTCCTCACTCGTCTTTGTCAGAAGGGCCAGGGACTGTGTATGCATCCATACAAACTCCACCCCAGGCCTGGGTAAACCACGCCATCAGTACCTGCAACTGTGTGCCAAGACTCACATGGAGAGTTTTGAGGGGCCACTAGGGAAGGGGGCATGTCTGCACCGGAGGTCGTGTCCTGGGGATGCTGGAGACAAGGCAACAGGCCACCCCTCACTCCTCCTGGGAGAAAGCCCACCCTCCCCAAGAAGACTGTCACTGGTTGGTCTTCCACACTAATGCACAACGACTGACACTTGGGGAAAGGGCATCACAACCTCAGAGATTTAATATGTTAATCAACACACTGAAAACATTTTGATTCCTATGCAGTTTTGGGTACCATCCTCTCCAGAATACATTCAAAATAACGTGGGGGGTGGGGAACTGAACAAGACATTCACAGTTAAATCCCCTTCTTCAGAGCAAAATAAAATACTTCTCTGTCCATGGAATTCTCTGGTATTCTTGCCTGGAGAATTCCGTGGACAGAGGAGTCTGGCGGGCTACAGTCCATGGAGTTGCAAAGTATTGGACCCAGACTGAGCGACTAACACACACATAATATAAGGATATCACAGTGGTCTCTTTGAGGAAGAATGTGGTGTTGGCTCTCAGAGGCAGGAAGACCTAGCATTTTTCTTATGGGGAAGTCACATCCCATTCCCCACCCTTCCATGCTTCTCCTTTAGAAACAGCATTTCAGTTACAAACCCTCAGGCGAAAAACATGACATATTTTTCTTGGAAGCATTAGCAGTGTTTTCCGTTCTAAATTGCCTTTCCACTGTCAGACTCCTCGTTGCCTTCTTGGAAAATCAGGAAGTACTGTTTTAACAGATTTGAAGCCAGCCCCTTCTCCCATCGAACACAAATGAGAAGAAATATCAAACCTATTTCCAAACCAAGCATCCTTTCTTACAGGAGAGTGTTCATTGAGATCCTAGAGTGGTGCTTTAGCTTCTGTCTAAAAGTACATGGGCCAAAACACTGGCTTCACTGCAGGATGTCGGGATGCCATGGAGCAGGCTGTGTCCCATGCTCCTCTCCTCACTGGGTACCTAGAGATGTGGGGTCCATGGACTGGGTCTTCCCTGCTCTGGGAAAACAGCATGACCCAGACTAATACAAAAGCTCCAACAACCAGGGCTGGAGAAGATCAGAGCTTCACAAATGTTCACTGGGCATCTGTCTTTTCTCACTATCATTGATTGGTTCATCTCCCCCAACTCAGGAAGCAACTTTTCCTTTGATAAGAGCCAATGTTAAAATAAAAGTGATTTCTTTCTTATCAGTAGAATCAAAGTAAGAATATAGTTTTCCCCTGATCCTCAATAAAGTTCATAACTGCTTTAGGGAGACTCTTAAAAAGATCTCATTTGGCCTGTCCATGAGGCTTTCAATGATTTTTGTCTGTGCCAGTCAACACTGCATGATTTCAAATAATCCTATTGGAGAGTTTATGTGAGCTCCTATGGCTCCCATCCTGGAAAAGGGAATGGCAGCCCATGCCAGCACTCTTTCTTGGGAGATCCCATGGACAGAGGAGCCTGGAGGGCTCTGCATAGAGTTGGACACGACTGAGGAACTGAGCACATGGCTCCCATATTTCAATTTCCTGTAAATCCATCTCACGTTCTCATGCAATTAACTTGTAGAGCTATGTGTCTTGTAGGATCATGGTTTTGGGGTTCAGGGGCATTGTTCATGGAGACTTTAAAGGCTCTCCTCCTACTGTCATACCCCAAATTGTCGATTGTTTCATAATGTTTCTAGTCAACTAGGTATCTTCAAGATTCCACTCTACTCCTGTTGAAAACTCAGTGTTACATTTTGGTGTCGTCGGTTTCATTGACTTCTGACAAGACGAAGTTGGGGTTGTCATAGCCTCTTTTCACCTTGGCTCGAGCGTCTTTCTCATTATAAAGGCACATGGCACAGTGAGGCGTCTCCACTTCCACAGTCTTGCTAAAGTTATGGAAGTCCACTCGGTATTTGCCTTCCTTGGTCTTGGACACTATGGGAGCAAAACGGTAACCCCAGAGCACCTCTTCTGGGACATAGGATGTCCGGACTTGGCAGGTGGCGCTGGTTGCCTCTACCGTGCCATCTAAAAACACCACCAGTTCAAAGTCCTGCTGGGGAAGGGTTTCTGCTGCCATGTGGAAGAAGGGGCTGGTGTGATCAATGACATGGTAAATCGTCAGTGGGGAGATGAAGAATAAATTTTCATTCCCTGCGTCAACCACAAAGTTGATATTGATCTGGTCCAAAATGATGGTCTCTCCTTCGGGAGTGATGGTGGTCCTCAGAAGCTTTCCGTATATGTGACTGCCAATGAGGAGGCTTTTCCGAAGATTAGCCACTCGGATCAGGAGACAGAGCTTCCCACCCCGCTTGCTGATCACTGCGTTCTTGCTGAAAGTAATGGTCTTGGCACGTTTTTTGGGTCTGGAGATCTTGGCTAAAATAGCACCGCACATGAAAGAATTGATGATGACTCCGAGTATAGACTGGAAGATGAGCAGAAAAATGGCAGTGCCACACTGTTCCGTCACACACCGGAATCCATAGCCAATGGTCACTTGCGTTTCCAGAGAAAACAGAAAAGCTGAGGTCAGGCCATTAATGTGTTCCACACAAGGGGTGTGGTTGGCAGGGGGATGGAACTCAGGGAGGTCTTTGTGGATGTAGGCAACCACGTACCAGAGGAGGCCAAAGAAGAACCAGCTGCCCAAGAAGGCTGTGATGAAGATGGTCATTTTGTATCTCCACTTGAGGTCCAGCACGGTCGTCCATATGTCCACAAAGAATATCAGCCTCGACTGTGCCTCCACGTTGCCAAATTCAATGTTGCACCTTCCGTCTTTGGAGACCAGCCTCGCTCTCCGCCGAGAACGCCCAAAAAAGCGAGTGACAAACCATTTCCGAAGATGCTTGAACATTCTTTCTGTCAACACACTGATCTGAAAACACATCAGAGAAAGACAAAACAGAAGAAAATCATGTGTATTGCACTAATGAGCTAAGTGACTCACATGAAGAGCTGTCTATGAAAAGGCCATTCAGTACAATCTGTGTGACTGATCACTTGGGCAAGCTGACAACTTTATTCTGGATCCCACAATGCTATTTCCAGTAAAAACTCTCTACTATAAGACCATATGGCTTAAAGATAAAGAAGAAAGCTAATTACAGGGAGATAGACATGTAGAGGAACCTAAGAGAATATATATCCACGTGTTTTCTGACCTTAGTCATGCCCAACCTTAAAAATGTTTCTTATAAGACAGACATACAGAACAAACTTGTGGTTGCCAAGGGGATGGGAGGTGGGGAAAAGACGGAGAGGGAGTTTGGGGTTAGCAGATGCAAACTAGTATATATAGAATGAATAAGCAGCAAGGTCCTACTGTATAGCATAGGGAACTATTCAATATCTTGGGATAAACCATAATGGCATAGAAAATATAAAAGAATCCATCTATCTATATATATGTATGTATAACTGAATTACTTTTCTGTTAAATATAAATTAACACTTATGATAACAAATTGTAACCTATACTCTGATTTATTTGATAGTATTCTTTAAACCGACTCTCCTTTTTTCTTTAATAAATTTAGCCTTAAGCTAAGGAAAAATATCTGTGACAGCAGAAACTTGATGCACTAATTACATTTTTCGTTCATATATAGAAACAAATAACTATGGGGAAAAGTTTCACAACATATTACTTAAATCACCTTGTAGCTAGAGAAATTCTAATCCAATTCAGTTCTCTCATTTATTTGATGAAGGAATTGAGAAAATTTCAGTGACATATCCAAAGTCAGGTACCCTAGCAAAAATGAACACAGCATTGTAAGTCAACTATAATTCAATCAAAATCAAAAACAGCACCAAAGTCAGGAGCCTGACCAGTGGTGGGGTGACAACCAGCACGTGAGTTTCTCTGCTTCCAGGTCAGAGGAATCTCTACTTCTCAGTTATTACTTTGTTTATATTCTAAAGTGAGATTTCTCTGGAACATTTTAACACAAGCTTTGGTCAACTTCCTTATTTTGTGCTCGACATTATTTGAAACAGAGTTCCTCAGCACTGTTTAGTCAAGTCCTATCATAAGATCTGAGATGTTTTCTCCATGGATCACAAGCCTGGGATGCCAAGATTCCCAAAGGGAATAGTAAGAAGGTCACTGTCAGTGTCTCCCACTTTCTCCCCTGCTCCCAAGCTGACGGACGGAGCACTGTGATTTAACAAATCTTGCATAGGTAGAACCATGTTTTATCCACTTCTCTATCCTAGCTGTTAGCACAGACCATGAGGGCTTACTATTTATTCAATCAGCATCAATGGAATCATTCCGTGAATGAATTAAGAGCTTCAAAATAATACGTGGGCAAAGGTCTCATTAAAAACACAATTGTAGCTTCCATTTTACAGCACAGCACCGAAGGGATTTCCCCCAAACAGCCAACACGGCTCAATATCTCGGGGTCATAACACTAGACGGCCCCCTCCCCTAGGTGTGCCCACCCCACTCCCAAGGTGTGCCTGTTGTGGTTAGCAGTGTCTTCGTGGTATTTTTAATCAAATGCAAACACGTTTCTAAAATAGATTTCAAAATCCCCCTTCAAAAATGTGTTTATTCATACAAACTAGGAAGCGAAACCAACTTAGTGATAAAAGTTAAACAAAAGTGATATTCTACCGCGTCTTACCCATGGCCTTCAACCACGTGAAAACACAAGAAGACCCCAAGTAAAAGTGGTAAAGAGAAAAAAACAAATATATATATAAATAAAAGAAAATATTACCAGGAGAGCAGACAGAAGTTCACTCTCTTTTGAGGGCCCTGCTCTCATCCCACCCAATTTTCATTGACCTCAAGCCCCCAAAGAGTCCCAAGTGCATGGTCCCAAGAGTAACTCAGCCAGGGAAATGGTCTCTTTCTTCCTCAATCCTTCCCTTTCACTACACACATCTCATATAATTTTGCTTCTATCCACTAGGGACTTTCTCCCTTTCCCAGGTTTGTGAAAGCTCAGACTGTTTCCAAAAGTTCTTCATAGGGTGAAGTGAAGTGAAGTGAAGTTGCTCAGTCGTGTCCGACTCTTTGCAACCCCATGGATGGTAGCCTAACAGGCTCCGGGTCCATGGGATTTTCCAGGCAAGAATACTGGAGCGGGCTGCCATTTCCTTCTCCAGGGGATCTTCCCAACCCAGGGACTGAACCCGGGTGTCCTGCATTGCAGACAGATGCTTTACCACTTGAGATCTCACCTAAAACAATAACTTCTTTAAAAGTCAACATTCATCAGTCGAATCCACAGCCTCTTTGTCATGCATTATAATTCCAGTGGTAGCTCCTAACACACCAACCTTTGGGTTTTTGTGCCTGACCATTCTTGTCCTCCCAGTCCACCTAAATTCATTTTAATTTTGATGAGAGTATTTCTGTAGAGTGAGTGAATCCCCCTTGATTACTCTCTCAGATAAGCTGAGGTTTCCATGCTTGCTCTCCTAAGAAACTATTATCTGCCTGGCCATGCAAAGAGCCAGACAAAAAGCAACCAGCTTAAAAAGCTTTCCCCACATGGCCTCCACTTACCAACGTCATCTTAAACATATTCCGTCCCGAAACGTCCACGGCAGAAAATAGCAAGGAAAAAGTTTTGGGAGTTGGTCTCCATAAGCAGGCTGATTTCTTCTAAACCCAGCTTAATTTATTGTATGCTTTGGCCAGTGAACTGATGATACTTTGTTTTAGCCTTAAAACGTTAATTTGATAGTGGAGTTGTGCGATTTAAACTAAGGCAATTGGTTGTTCTCAGGCCAAGCCCCAAGCTGGGTATGTGTTTTTTTTCCAGACATCACATGGCTTGAATACCGTCATGCTAAGACATGACAAGCTGCCCGCTAAGGTCCTTGAGCAGCAGGCATGGATTCTGTTCCAGCATTTCCCTCTTCTCCTTTGCCACCCTGTGTAGCCCTCTCGCTCTTTCTCCTAGCTTGTGCCTGATGCCTTTCACCAGAAACAATCAGTTATTGTCAATCTCCCAGCCTATCTCAGAAACACACTGGGATACTGAGATTTCCAAGTGTTCACAAACATACAGGTGGATAATATAGACAAAGGTAAGTACAGATTTGTAAGACAAAAATAAGATCACACCAGGAAGCAACAAGATACCCCATTAATCTCTCTACACAATGTTCACTGTTATGTAAGAAACTGAGATTTAAAAGCAGCCTTTATTGTTGAATTGATCTTATAAAATCTGGCATTTACTGAAAGTAGTTTGTATATGCACTGAGTTAGTCAATGCTGTTGATTTATGTATTCAAACAGTAAGAGGAATTATACCTAGAGAATGTGAGAATACAGGACAAATTCTTCCTCTGACCAACCCCATCTTTCTCATGGCAGACTCATTATACACAGCCCACATCCTCCTTTGCGTAGACAATGGCATTTAATCCCACCCTAGACAGAAACCAATATGTGTTTTTTAAACTATTGAGTTATTAGAGATTGGCCCCAGATTATGTAACATGCACAGTTTCTAGGTTACTTTCTAATAAATCAGTAAATCTTAATAGCAAGCATAGGGCTGTCCATTAGCTAATGTTTACCAAGGTCTTCTTAATGGCCTGGCAAAGCAAGTGGATTATATTATTGCCATTTTTTTTTCTTCAGGGCTCCAGCATTCTTTTTTGGTCAACAGTGCATTCTTAAAAAACAGACTTTGTATGAACTTTCCAAACATTGAGTGTATGCTCATTGTGTAGGATTTCAAAAACAAATAGAAATCTGTTCTTGTTCTCAAGGAGCTCACAATTGAAGGGGGAAGTAAGCTCAGTAAATGAGCAATTACAAGGTCATGAGGTTTGTATGATACCAGAGGGCTCATCTCTGCTTGAAGGTCTCTACTAGATGGGCATCCACGCCCTGCGAAAATACCTCAACCAACAGAAAACTCACTTTTGTGTCCATTAATTGATTTATCTGACCAAAGTCCCTCTAGTCAAAGCTATGGTTTTTCTAGTAGACATGTACAGATGTGAGTTGGACCATAAAGAAGGCTGAGCACTGAAGAACTGATGCTTTTGAACTGTGTGCTGGAGGAGACTCTTGAGAGTCTCTTGGACTGCAAGGAGACCAAACCAGTGAATCCTAAAAGAATCAACCCTGAATATTAATTGGGAGGACTGATGCTGAAACTGAAGCTCCAATACTTGGGCCACCTGATGGGAAGAGCTGTCTCATTGGAAAAGACCCTGATGCTGGGAAAGATTGAAGGCAGGAGGAGAAGGGGGTGACAGAGGATGAGTTGGCTGGATGGCATCACTGATTCGATGGACATGAGTTTGAACAAACTCCAGGAGACAGTGAAGGCTACGGAAGCCTGGCATAATGCAGTCCATGGGGTCGCAAACAGTCGGACGCAACTGAGGAACTGGACAACAACGAAGCAGCAGGGATGTGTGGATTCTAACATGTGTCCCAGACAATGCTTTACCAAATAGGTACAGTCCCTGTCATCCGGAAGAAGCTTCTAGTCGAGGTGGGAGATACAAATGAGCTGATAAACCATCAAAAACAGTATGATACCTGCCAGGGTAGCAGATGTTCTGGGAGCATCTTATTTGAAGGGCAGAGAAGTGCCATGGAGACCCAAAGCCTGGACAAGGCATTACAGTCACACATAGTAGGAACTCTATATTCACTGGATGGCACTCAGTCAGCTACACAATGCATGCAAAAGTGATGGACGTGCCATCACTCACATGGCTCCCCTTCCAACCATACTTTGGAAGAGACATTTCTGTGCGCTGTAACTGCAATTGTGTTTGTGACCAGGGCAGGGGCACAGAGGAACTGAAAGAATTGCTGGGTACATAGGTGACAGAGAGCTGGGGGAGACACCTGGCTGGCCAACAACAAGGGCCAGTGCACTCAGCGCCTGTGTGCCTTGCAAGATATTCTCGTCTAGACCTAGAGGAGAAACTGATACCAAGAACTCTGATCTAGTTCTGCCTCAAGGACCACTCATGATATTTCTAAATAAGTGTCATTCTCTTCTGGGGAACAACCCTGCAAATTCTTGAAGATAAACACATTTTCCTCCTGCATCTCCTTTTCTCCATAGAAACGCAGGCTTCATTTGCATACAACACCCCTGGTCACCAAACCCCTCTGCCTTCTAAATGAGGTGCCTGCATTCTGGGCTCCTGGATGACAATTAAAGAGCCAGGACCCAGGCTGTTCTTTTGCAGGCAACCCCCTAAGGAGAAGCCATTGGGAGCTGGGGGTTTCCCCATGGTTGATATAATGCTGCTTCTGTCTCACCCCAGCAGGCTCAGCAGCCACTGTACCCGAGGGAAGATGGCAAAATAGACATCGCTTCTATTATTTATTCTTTAGAATTACAAAGGCTATTGCCACTCTCTGTAGATGAAAAGACAGCTACCGTTGCCTGCCTTTTGGTCCAACCACTCACAGCTCACACACAGCCTGAGTTCCCTCAGGACATTCCTGAGAGTCAAGATTATCTATTAGAGGTAGAAAATAGAAGCTATGGAGCCAGAGAACAGAAGTCCAATGACTTTCTGTAGACCCTTTGCAGTGTTGCTGGAGAAGAAATTCACGCTTCCATGAAAACTGACAGCTTGAATTCAGCCGGGCTTCCCTGGTGGCTCAGACAGTAAAGAATCCACCTGCAGTGTGGGAGACCTGGGTTCGATTCCTGAATTGGGAAGATCTCCTGAAGAAGGGAACAGCTACGCACTCCAGTATTCTTGCTGGGAAAATTCCATGGACAGAGGAGCCTGGCAGGCTACAGTCCATGGGGTCACAAGGAGTAGGACACGACTGAGCAACTTTCATTCTCACTGGATTCAGCCTGGTCAACCATATGAACCAACATTTCCTGAGGACCTGTGGGTAGCAGGGCATGGAAAGGGATTATGGGCCAAGGTCTCTGCCTTCTTAATGAAATCAAACAAACTCTCCACTGATTGAACTCACTACTTGCCAGGTAATACACTAGGAAGCAAAAGAGGCAACAGTTCCCACTGTGAAGTTGCTCAAGGATACCGAGTAACTTAGTCATTATCCAATCATTGCAGGGCATCATCTTTGCTGCCCTGAAGGGGTTGAGGACACCAGAGAGCAGATAAAAGAGGCTGAAGGTCAAGTTTACACTCTTCAGCACAAAATGCATCTGACTGGTACCGCAGAGAACTTCCTGTTTTCTATGAAAACGGCCTCAAGCTGTTGGAGGATGGCCACCCAGCTAAATTTGCAAAGCTTCAGTGCCTAAGGAGCATCTAGCCAGCCAGCTCCCAGGATGCTGACATCTAGAACTATTGTTGACAGAGGGCATCGTTGCTTTTCTGTTCAGTATTCCCAGAGAAGTCACCTCAGATATCTTTAGCTCTACCAGGCTGCTCACTTGGGCTCAGCCTGAGTTCTTCTTACATAGGACTTACCAAAGCCATTGGAAACGATTTTTCTGGCCTCATAGGCATGTGAAAGGTCATGAGCCTCAGGACTCTTCCAGGCCTGATTTGGGGTTGCACTTCACCTTTCCCATGTGAGGAATACACACCCTCTTCCCTGTGAAGCCACAAGTCTGTTTGCTCAAACTCATGTCCATTGGGTTGGTGATGCCATCCAACCATCTCATCCTCTGTGTTCAGAGTGGGAAAGTGGCACAGACTTTCCGGGGCGCCTGGTTCCTTCCAGAGAAGAGAGGTTGGGAACAAAAGCTAGGGAATCACAGGGTCTGGGAGTGTTGGTACTCTCTTAAGGCCCTCCACCTTCTGCAGGCATCTCTGGGGCCTACCGGTCCAGCATCATCCCCTGAATAACTGCAGAGATCTGCCACGCATGGGGATCAAGAGCAGGTAGGAGCCCTGGTGCAGGATGTTCATGGCACAGGGAAGAACCAAAGGCAGCAGGAGAGAGGAGGAAATCCATCTTGGGAAAGTGCAAACATGGACTTGAACCCCAGTTCTGTCACTTGATGGCCAGGCAACCTAAGCAAGCCACTTAGGCTAACTGAGTCTCAACTTCCTCGCCTGTGAAATGGCTGTAAAATATTCTCAAAGGCTGTTTTTTTTTTGTTGTTGTTGTTGTTGTATGTTTTAAATGCAATCCCATATGTAAAGTTCCTAGAACACAGCAATTATGTAATAAATAGTAGCGATCATCATTACTGGTTCAGAAATTTAAACATGCACAGCAGCTTAATTAGGCGTCACCAACCCAGGCTACTTAGGGTCTGCTCTGTAGAGTCAAATGGGCGGTGTTGGGGGAGATGACAGCCAGATGGGGGCAAGGCTCCTGGGAGAGAGGGCGACAAAGTTTCTGACAGCATGTCAATGTCTCTGAAGTGTCCTGACTTCAGTGTCTGTCCTGCCCCGTGGGACAGAAGCCCTATAGAAAACCCAACATTCCTATAAAGGATTCGTCCATCATCAGGGCAGAAGACTTATCCTGAAGAGGTGAGAACACGATTGTTGTCATTGTTGTTGTTCAGCTGTTTAAGTTGTATCTCTTGGTGGCCCCATGGACTGTAGCCCACCAGGCTCCTCTGTCCATGGGATTTCCCAGTCTGGAATACTGGAGTGGGTTGCCATTTCCTCCTTCAGGGCATCTTCCTGACCAAGGGATTGAACTCTAGTCTTCGGCATTGACAAGTTGATTTTTTTTTATTTTTTACTGCTGTGCCATCTGGGAAGCCTTGGGAACAGGAGAGGGAGAGAATTTTCCTTGGCAGAGTTGAAGAGAGGCGTGCAACCAGGGGTGATGCTCTGCTTCTCTTACCACAGACACTGACTAGGATTCGATCGTATCACTGACAATCTACAGATGCAGGCAAAGAGGAGAAAGCAGCCCCTGACAGATGGGAGCCAGCCTGGCACTACATCTCGGCCTGGCTCTACATCTCGGCCTGGTTGTTGCTGAGGGCTGTCCTGGGGCTCACAGCTGGGTCTTGTGTTCTCCTGTTGAACACAGCTTCACAAGACATCAACATCAGAATCATGTCTGAACATACAGAAATGTGAACACGGTCCAAACCACAAAAACGACCAAATGTCCCCCCCTCCATCCTGGCACTGTGATCACTGCTTCTTCACCAATAACAGCATTAGCCTTGCACCAACTCTTCTCTCCTTCTTGATAATGAGACTTATTAACATAATCACGGAATTACCCCTACTTCTTAACATCGAATCCTGAGCAGAGTATTGCTCCGTTTACTCTCCCAAATCACCTAGATTAAGCCCAAATTCTATTTATGTGCTTTCTAAAACTCTTTCAAGCAGAGCTCCTCACCATTCCTCGAGGTGCGTGTTCTCACTAGCTGCAACAAGCCAACCTTTTCAACTACTGCAGGGTACCTGGTGATCTTTGGCTGGAAGACATTGATGCCCCAAAAAGCACAAGAGCACAAGAAGAGAAGGTCACAGAGCCACTTTTACAACAATTAGTGATTTCCATTCTACTGCTTCCAGAAGTCACACTCACATATGTACACAGTGCATGCTTTTGTATCAGGATGTGAAAATGAAGGACCAAATTTAAATATGAAAGGTCATTAAGGGACTTCCTTGGTGGGACAGTGGTTAAGACTCTGCACTTCCACAGCAAGGAGCACAGGTTCAATCTCTGGTCAGGGAATTAAGATCTCCTATGCCTTATGGCTCAGCCAAAAAAAAAAAAAAAGTTATTAAAAGGAGTTAAAATGTTCAAGTTCAGGCTTTGAATTCTATCTAGCTAACTAGTTTATAAGGGCTGCTGGTCATCCTAAGATTATTCTGCTCTTCCAACAAAGACCTGCATCACTTCCTGGCACCTGGATGGGCACCCAGCAGGAGGCGTCAGGAGATGTGACATTTCCCAGCCATCCTGGAAGTCTGTTAGGCTTACCCCAAGCCAGGTGTCTCTCCCATCTTCAGTGAGAACTTGCCTTTGCTGTGGAGTCAGAAACCTGCACTTTGGGAGCTGACACTAATTTTATGCGCAATTCCAATTTTGTTTTCTTGCTGTCCTTCAAAAACATTTTTTTCAAGTGTTTTGGAAACGCTAGCATGTCTCAGCTCTGCAAAAAAAGACCTAAAGGGGCTCGCTTCATCTCTGCCTGGCTCAGAGTTTTGAAGGGAAAGCACACACCCCTGGGGGCTGTGGGGTTTTGACTGCAGAGCGAGAGAGTCCCAGAGGACGAGAGGAACTCATGGAACTCACAGTCACAGAGTTGGGTCTTCTTGCCTTTTATGCTAAAGATTTTCTAAGTAGTCTATCTTAGTCTATCTTCTCAACTTCAGGGAGTTCTGCACTTTACCCAGAAAAGGCATTGCTTTGCTGGGTGTGCGTGGATTGAGTCAGAGTTAAGAGGATAAACTGAGGGGGAAGTGAGGATGCACAGCTCAACATGAATGAAGAGGAGAAGCCCGGGGTCGAGAACAGCCTCTGCAGAATGAGTGATGGCCATTCAGAACTGGGTGGAGGAACTCCTATCGGCATCCCGTGCGAACAGCGCCCTCTAGAGCACAGTGAAAACAGTGCCCTGAAGCAAGACCTCTGGGGGCAGGAAGCCCACAGTGCAGCCTTGAATAGTCCATCGACTTGTTCACAGAGAAGCCCGTGTGGACGTGAAGCCACTTGACTCTGTCTGAAGAAGTGCAGAAGGTGATTTTAAAGCTTCGTGAGTGACTGGAATTTGCAGTGACCCAAGAGTCGCTGGCTTTGGGATTCCAGTTGGAATCCACCAAGTTGCCTTTGCCAAGGTTCCAGACTGGGGGTGAAAGCACAGTCGGGAAGATACCTAGTAACACACAAGGAGATCCAACCAGTCCATCCTAAAGGAGATCAGCCCTGGGTGTTCACTGGAAGGACTGATGCTGAAGCTGAAACTCCAATACAATGGCCACCTGATGCGAAGAGCTGACTCATTGGATAAGACCCTGATGCTGGGAGAGATTGAGGGCAGGAGGAGACGCGGATGACAGAGGATGAGATGGCTGGATGGCATCACCGGCTCAATGGACATGAGTTTGGGTGAACTCCGGGAGTTGATGATGGACAGGGAGGCCTGGCGTGCTGCTCTTCATGGGGTTGCAAACAGTCGGACATGACTGAGCGACTGAATTGAACTGAACACACAAGAAGCATGGTCATTGTCTAGAGGGAGGAGAGGTCCCTAGAGAATCCCAGGTGAAATTCCCTTCAGTCTGTCCCAGAACCACAGGGGACAAATGGGGTGAAGAGGTCAGTTCTCAGACCTCCTTCATGCTCTCAGGCCACACCTCCTGAGAGTCACTGTCCTAAATGTTGGATTCTAGTGTCTGGTGAACCTATCGCTGAACATTAAGTTAACACAAGGATCCAAAGATTTCAGAATCCAGAGATCCAGAGATTTCTCGTCTCATAGCCTTTTATTCTAATTACTATTCAAAAGAAACTCATTACAATGAAAATATCATTATACAAGTCTAGGTATATAATCTCATGAGTGTGTGCCTGCTCAGTCATGTCCAACTCTTTGCGACCCTGTGGTCTGTAGCCCACCAGGCTCCTCTGTCCATGGGATTCTCTAGGCAAGAATACTAGAGTGAGTTGTCATTTCCTTCTCCAGGGGACCTTCCTGACCCTGGAATCAAACCAGAGTCTCCCGCATTGCAGGTGGATTTTTTACCACTGAGCCACCTGGGAAACCAATATAATCTTATGCTGAAACCAAAATCAATAGATGGTGTTCTCAAAAGATAGTATGTGAGGGACTTCCCTGGTGGTCCAGTGGTTAAGAGTCTGCGCTTCCACTGCAGGGGGCAGCATGGATTCAATCCCTGGTCAGGGAAGTAAGATCCCGCATGTCCCAAAATGTTTTGAGCAGTCAAAAACAAAGACAGTATGTGAACAGAAATTGCTTCATATAGTCAGTCATGTAACATATGATATATGCACTAGGATACTATAGACATGTGTTTTTTTTTTCTTTGAATTAAAAAAATTTTTTTATTGGACTATAGTTGATTTACAAATTGTGCTAGTTTCAGGATTACAGCAAAATGAATCAGCTGTAAGTATACATACTTCCACGCTTTTTTAAGATTCTTTTCCCATGTAGGCCATTACAGAGAATATTAGACATTTAAAGGACTCCTTTACTGAATTATTATATATTATATTTATATGATTATATATGTATTTTTTATAATATATTTTATTATATATGTGTGTGTTAGTTGCTCAGTTGTGTCTGACTCTGTGATCTCATGGACTGTAGCCCACCAGGCTCCTCTGTCCATAATTATATATATCATTACATATGTTATATATATCATATAATATATTCTATATTAATATATAATATACTAGTCGGACACTGAGCGACTTCACTTTCACTTTTCATTTTCATGCATTGGAGAAGGAAATTGCAACCCACTCCAGTGTTCTTGCCTGGAGAATCTCAGGGATGGGCTGCCATCTATGGGGTCGCACAGAGGTGGACACGACTGAAGCGACTTAGCAGCAGCATATGTTATATTACATAATAGTTTATAAAGAAAAGAATCATTTTTGCAAATGAAAACATCATCCTCTCACTTATGTGATTTGTACAAGTCCGTGTGTTGTGGAGGTGTGTAGTTTGTTTTGTCTGGAAACTAGACACATCTGTGATAAAATGATTTTTAAGTCACCTCTCTCAGGTACCCATCTCAAATGGCACTGGCATTTAATAAAAGAATTCTAATGTTTACCAAGAGTTCTATTTATTATGTATTCAGAGACCCTGTTATTAGTCTGATCCTTCTAGTTCTCTATGGTTTGGGTTGGTATCACATCAATTCAGTCTTTCCAGCCCAGAAAGGAATGAATTCTATGTGGACTAGAGGCCTTGAACATGCTTTACTGAGTGTCTGCATCAAGAAAGTACACTTTGTTTTTGCGAAAACACATAGAACCCCAAACCTCAATGCCTTATAAAATAGTGGAGTAATTCAACTGATGCCTTGAGCTTGGCCCTGGGGGACTAGTAATCATGAAGCGGTACCACAGGTGAAGGGTTTCCTGTGGGTCCAGCCCCGCACCAAGAAACAGGCAAAGAGAAGGCACAGAACTGAGTTTGGAGGCGGCATCTGGATGTCTTCCAGTCCCATACTGTAGCTTATGTTTGCTGTCACAGCCCTGGGGAGGGGCCATTTGGGCAGGATGTAAGAGGTGGGTGTGTGGGGTTTGAATCTGGAGTTGGTCAGTCATTCTGCGGCCCTAACACTGGGTACCACCCAACGTCTCAGTGTGTCAATTTCCTCATCTGAAAAAGGAGACCAGCCATGTCTATTACAGATGAATAGAAAGAGCTCAGATGGCCCTTGAACTTGGAAAGTGATCCAGCCACTAATACCTTCAAGAATGCAATCTCCAGCTCTGATTTCTCTCTCAAGTTACAGCCAGATGTTGAATGAAAGATCCAACACGTCATCATCTGTGGTGCCTTGAATCCTGGGCTTCTCTGCCCCATCATCCATGCTGCAATAGCGTTGCTCTTCCCAGAAAGGTGCTGAGGAGGGCAAGGCTCTACCATAGGAAGCCGTGACTCCGCCCCGGGGAGCTTGGAGGGTCAATGATTACCAGCATGGGCTTGGGTTCTGCCGAGCACAGGAATTGCATTAATGGGGCGGCACGCCTGCACGCCAGCCAGCCTCCCACGTCCAAGAACTTTCTGGGAAAGCCCTGGAGGCAGAGGGAAGCAGAGCCAGCAGCCGGGTGCTCTCTGCCCTAGAACCGCCCTTGGGCCCTTGCTGAATTCCTCTCTTTGGGGCTCTTCTTGTCATGGGCAGGGCCCACCCCAGGAGACCCTCTCAGAGTGCGGATGAGGCTACAGAGACCTCGCACCTGCCTCCTCACAGACTGGCGGGCGACTCTGGCAGCTGTCTTGAGCTGCTCTTGACTAGAGTGTGCCACCGAAACAAGAAGGTGAGTGAGAGAAGGAGAGCATCTCCCAGACTCAGAGCCAGGCCAGGGCGGGCAAACCTGAGACCTGCCCCCCAGAAGGTCAGGAGCCCAGGCAGCCCTGCTGACGCATGTCCCCTCAGGCCTCTCTTGTTTTTTCACTCAGTGGTGTGTATAATGTGCTGCAAAAGGTGAAGTGAAATTCCACCTTACTTCCTCTTATTTGCCCTTCTAGCATAATCAAACCCAATCACAAGAAGCTTTTCCATCTCAGAAATGGTACTTAACCACTCTGAGCTGCAACTTTTCCTAATAAATCGGTGATTATAACACCTATTTGTTGCCCAGGGGATTCACTGGAAAATACACACATCCACACAAAAACTGCTCCACGAATGTTGGTAGGGCATTATTCGTCTCAGCCAGAAAGTTAAACTCAAATGTCCATCTACTGCTGAATCAATAAATAAATGAGGTTTGTCCATACAATGAAATATTGAAAAGTGAAAGTGAAAGTCACTCAGTCATATCTTTGTGACCCTATGGACTGTAGCCTGCCAGGTTCCGCTCTCCGTCGAATTTTCCTGGCCAGAATACTGGAAGAGGTAGCCGTTCCTTTCTCCAGGGGATCTTCCCAGCCCAGGGATCAAACCCAGGTCTCCCACATTACAGATAGGACTTTTACCATCTGAGCCATCAGGGAAGCCCCCAATGAAATATTATTCAACCATAGAAAGAGAATGAATTACTGATACATATTACAATGTGGAAAAACCTTGAAAGCATTGTGCTAAGTGAAAGAAGTCAGATATAGTGTTATTCCCTTTGTACAAATGTCTAGAATAGACAAGTCTAGACACAGAGATAGTTAGATTGGTAGCTCTCAGTAGGGGTGGGGAAGGGGAGTGGAGAGTGACTGCTAATGGGTACTCTGTTCCTTTTTGAGGTGATGAAAAAGTTCTAATATTGTTGGTGGTGATGGTTGCCCAACTTTGTGACTATACCAGAAACCCTTTAGATGGATGGATTGCATGTATGGGAATTATATTGTATTGTATTGCTCAGCTTCCAAGGTGGTAAAGAACCTGCCTGCCAGTACAGGAGATGTAACAGACATGGGTTCGATCCTTGGGTCTGGAAGTTCTTCTGGAGGAGGGCATGGCTACCCACTCCAGTATTCTTGCCTGGAGAGTCCCATGGACAGAGGAGCCTGGTGGGCTACAGTCCGTAGGGTTGCAAAGAGTCAGACACAACGGAAGCGACTGAGAGGGCACATATTCGTATCGTACTGTATTATATTGTAACATATCCTATCACATCATATTGTATTATTTCAGTAGAATTTGTACAGGGAAAATCCACATCAAGGACCTCTTGCTTGGTGGAGACTCAGGAAACTGTCCACCATCAGCATCCCGTCTCTCCATTTCTTAATCCCATTCCTCCCTCCTCAAGCGCCAGACAGAAGCACCCCCTGGGCCTTTATGGGGTCCTCGGCTGAACTTGGCCCCTTCCTCCTACAGCACGTGGCCATGGTGATTCTGGAGGTACCACACCCAAAATATTTCCTTGGTCACAAGAGCCTGGAGGTACAGAAAGATGCTTCTGCTGATCCTCCCCCTCAACACAGGCTCTGGCGGCAAAAGGAGGGACTGCGCCTCTCCCGGCATGTGTGGGACAAATCCTCGGCCCTGCCACCCCGGCCAGCAGTGGCCATTGGAGGCACAGTGAGATACTGCCCCGCCGTCCACCCTGACCTGGGCTCCCCACACCGTGCCCCTGATCTGGCAGTTCAGTCTGAAGCCCGTCAGCTCTGTCCACTCTCCTGCACAGCTCTCAGGGCTGGCTGGAAGTTCAGCCAAGGACTTGGCTTAGGAG
This sequence comes from Oryx dammah, assembly GCF_014754425.2. Classification (NCBI taxonomy): domain Eukaryota; kingdom Metazoa; phylum Chordata; class Mammalia; order Artiodactyla; family Bovidae; genus Oryx; species Oryx dammah. The sequence goes on from NW_024070199.1 coordinate 30,938,313, forward strand.
CCGGGTCTGCTGTCCTTGAAGCATGGAAGGCGCACGGACTCACGCTGTTTGATGGGATGCACGGGGCCTTGAACTTGTCAGGCTGCACTGAGGTCCACTGTGCGGGCCACGCCCACCCCCACTCCCTGACCCTCTCTCTCACAGTCACAGGAACTCAGCTCCATTCCCTCCCACCCTCCCCTTCTCTTGGTACATTTTTAATCTTCGTTGTTTTCTGGAATATTTTTCCTTGCCCGTGGTCCTTGCTCTGTTCCTGAAGTCAGTAACCTGAGCTATAAAATTCTTACTTAGACTGACCTCTCTGGAGATGTGGTGACCTCACAGATTAGCCAGAAGCCCACGGGACCATATAAACCCTCCTGACCCCACAATCCCATAGTATTCCTTCCCTCCACCCCACACACACATGGAGGAGGGTGGAGAAGGGGGCTGAAGCATGAGTGGGGTTCTTGGCTGCTTCCTTGGTGACAGCTATGGGGAGAGGTGCGTGGAGTCCTAATTCAGGGGGCCTCTCAAGGAAGAGACAGAAAACCGCCTACTGTGGACACCTAGAGGTTGGCCTGGCCCCTTTCTCAGGCCCCAGGTGGGATTTCCCTATATGCTTCCGGAACACGGGCCATTTCTCTCTCTACAGATCGCAATGACCTCTTTGATGATGCACCATCAGGACCAAGCCTGGACCATGACAAATAAACGATGTATTGAGGGCAAAGAAACTAAAGTACAGCCCCTGTCCTGTGATGTACGCTAATTCCTAACCAAAAAGGGGGCCAGTCTACCTGGAGAGCACAGGCAGGTGTCCCCGACTCTCTGAGCTTGAAACACCAGATCTGGAGTCAGACTTGAATTCCAGCTCTGCGTTGCCCGGATGCCCGTCTGAGCCGACTGCCTGTGTTTTTACAGGGCGAATTTCCCAAGGTAATTGATTAAACCTGGAGAAAAACAGAACAGAAAGTCACCAAGAAAAGTTTAGGAGTCATACAGACCCTGGAGCTTACTGTTAGCTGTGTTTGTTTCTTTCTTCCTTCCTTTCTCTCTTTCTTTTCTTTTTTTTCCATCTTGCTGCTCTGTCCAGCCCTAAGTTGCAGAGCCAAAGCCTTTGTTTTCTGGTTTACTTTTCCTGCCCATGACACTGCCAAGAGCTGTACCCTTTTTCATCGATGGATTTTCACGACACCATTTTAGTTCTGGTCCGGTCCCCCTCACTGGGGTTCCCCTGCACTGCCCCCAGGATCAGCCAGAAGGACTGCCACTAGGAGTTGCCAAGAGATGGACCAGGGGTTTAGCACTGACTAGAATGCCAGCTCCCCAGCACCTGGCGGGCTGTGGGTCTGTGGGGTCGTGCGGCCCAAGTCATGGGTGCTGAGACGAGAGTATCACTGCAGACAGTGGGTGGTGTTGGCAAAGCAAAGATGGGGATGAACAGGTGTCCCTGTGGTAGTGAAGGTCAGGCTGTAAGGTGATATGGACTTGATTTAAAGCCTACTCCTTCCACTTGTGAACAGGATAAACGGTTTGCTTCTCTGAACCAGAGTGTTCTCCGTGAACGTGGAGTTAAGAACGCCTGTTTCTCAGGCTGAGATGGGACCCAGGGTAAGAGCATAGCGGATCCAGAATGTGGAAACCTCAATGAGGTCAGCTTCCTTCCGGGCCTGGCAGAGATGAGGAGCCTCCTCAAAGAGACGGCCAGAGGTTGACTTGGCATTTGAGGAATAATTGGAACTCTCAGGTCTGAATTTGAGCAGGCAGCCGGCTCTGCTGCCAGACCCAAGGACAGACTCGGAAGGGCCCCTTGAGCTGCAGAGGAAATGCAGGGGCGGGAGTGTGTGCCGCCTGGGGGAGATGCCAGCGTGGGAAGTATTCTTCTGTCTCTGCTAGCCCTGTCTTCCCTGGCTCTTCAAGAAGGCTCTCCCCTCAGAATCTCTGGGAGGAGGAGGCAGTGGGCTCTGGGTTGCTTTAAGGGGGCCTGCAAGGAGCATTTTTGTACATAAGAAGCCCAAAGGGAGAAGACTTTGTTTATTTGGCTGCTTGGGAAAAATAACAAAGCTGGGGGGAAAGGACCGAAGATCAAAAAGAAAAACATTGCCCATAAAACGATCAGATTAGATTAGACCACGAAGATCTAATTATGCCAGGCCAATTGAATTTCCTCTGAGATTAGCGTGACCAGCTTTCCAGAAGCAGAGGCAGCTGGGGTGCAGGGCTATGACTGACGCCTGTCATGTCCTTCCTCCGAACACTCTTAGCGGGGGGTCAGTCCTGTGACCCCTGAGTAGGTAGGCATGTGAGTGCATCTCCACCAGGCATCTTGGGCTAAATTCTACTCCCCAAGAATGTCTCTGGAATCCCCTTTTCTTTCTTAGCACCAGCTACAACTTATTATATATTTGTCTTGTTGAATTTGTGCCTTCCTCAGCTCTGTCAATGGCACAGCCATCAAGGAAAACTTCATTCAACCTTGATTCTTCTGTCTCTCATCTCCACAGTCAATCCATCAGCAAATCTTCTCTGCTCTTCCTACAAAATACTTACAGAACCTCTCTGCTCTCTGGGCTCCATCTTCTCCAATCCCACTGTAGTCCAAACCACCATCACTCTTGCTTCGGCTATAGAAATAGCCTGCTGTCTCTCTCTCCTCACTCTGACAACTCTCCCCAGGTAGAGGAGAAAAAGATCAGAGAAGCCAAGTTATCAACCCAAGGTCACAGAGCTGTGCTGGGCTCAGTCGTTTCAGTTGTATCTGACTTTGTGCCACCCCATGGACCATAGACTGTTGGGTTCCTCTGTCCATGGGGTTCTCCTGGCAAGAATACTGGAGTGGGTTGCCATGCCCTCCTCCTGGGGATCCGCCCAACCCAGGGATCAAACCCATGACTTCTGACTCATCTGCATTGCAGGTGGACTCCTTAACAATGAGCCACAGAGGAAACCAGAGTTCACAGACCTAGAAAGTACGCATTCCGCTCACTGTCGCTGTCTCTGTTGTGATATGTGTCCATTGAAAGAAACTTATTAAAATGCGTCTCTTTCAATGTGACTTTCTGTGGCAAGGTCTGAGAGCTGGCGGTGTATTCCCTAAAAGGTCTCCATTCCATCCAGGCAGCGCTCCTCTCTAATGGGAGGCACACTGAAGGGTTTGCCTTTGCTTTACAGAATGGGGGTGGGAAGGTTGCAATCAACCCAGAAGGAAAAGAATACATGCTTGTTGCATGTCTGCACGTACAAGAGCCTGTGGTGGCGGCTTGGCAGAAACTAGACCATTCGATCTTCACAGTGACCCCATGAAATAGGTGTAATGGTCCCTGTTTTATGGGGTAGGGGCACTGAGGTGTGGAGAGGTTAAATAGCTCAGGTGGGCAGAGCTGAGATGGGAACCCAAGCCTTCCTGGATCTTCCTACCGGAAGTTCCATGAAGATTGAGTGAATTCTGATCTAAGGTCAGGAAGGAGAGGCAGGAGAGCTTTGGGGAGAGACAGACCCTCCCTCCATTTCCCTCTCTCTTTCCTTCCTCGTTTGCTCTTTCTTTGCTTATTCCTTCCTTGTTTTCCTTCAGTCAATAAATATCTACTGAGAGTTTATTACATGCCCAGCTCCAGGCTGGGAGTGGGGATAAAACGTGGACAGGATTGGTGTTCAGGGAGGTGGAGAGTGCAGAACAGATAACAAAAAGAAACTAAATAAACAGGGTCATTATAGATGGAGATAAGGGCTGAGAAAGCTGCCCCAACAAGGGGTGACCTTGACATTAGCAGTGAGTAGAAGGCCACTGAAAGCCTAAGATGGTGGGGGTAGCAATGCCAACAGAAGTGTGTGCAGGTCCTCCCCCAGGCTGGGGGTGCTGACCTCACCTGCTGGTTCCAGCCCAAGGTTTTGCTCAGAGACTTTTAGCATTTCAGGAAGAACTAGGAGACCTCGCCTACCTCCACTCCAGGATGGGCACAAACCCAGCTTCAGTCTTCCCCTTTGTCAAATGACAATCATAGCACTCCTACCTCCCGGGCCATTATGCCAATGAAATGATGTAGTGTTTGGGAGAGTCCAAGTGGATGAGTGATGAGCCGTATAAGGGAATCGTAGTAAGAGAGGGTTCCGTTAGACACAAGAAGAACTCTGACGGAAAGGATGATACGATGTGCATCAGGTTTCCAAAGAAGAATCTTCTCCATATGGACCATTTAAAATAAAAGCAATCAAATTAGCAGATGTAAGCTATCGGAGAAGGCAATGGCAACCCACTCCAGTACTCTTGCCCGGAGAACCCCATGGATGGAGGAGCCTGGTGGGCTGCAGTCCATGGGGTTGCTAAGAGTCGGACACGACTGAACGACTTCACTGTCACTTTTTACTTTCATGCATTGGAGAAGGAAATGGCAACCCACTCCAGTGTTCTTGCCTGGAGAATCCCAGGGACAGAAGAGCCTGTTGGGCTTCTGTCTATGGGGTCGCACAGAGTTGGACATGACTGACGTGACTTAGCAGCAGCAGCAGCAAGCTATTATATATAGACTGGATAAACAACAAGGTCCTATTGTATAGAACTGTATAATATACTATAGTATATGATATTCAAAATCCTGTGACAAACTATAATGGAAAAGAATATTTAAAAAGAAATGTATGTATATATGTTTCTTTTTAAATATTCTTATGTATGTTGTTATTGTTTAGTTACTAAGTTGTGTCTGACTCTTTGGGACCTCATGGACTGTAGCCTGCCAGGCTCCTCTGTTAGGAAGATTGCCTGAAGAAGGAAATGGCAACCCACTCCAGTAATATTGCCTGGGAAACCCCATGGACAGAGGAGCCTGGCGGGATACAGTCCATGAGGTGCCAAACAGTCAGACACAGCTGAGTAACTGAGAACACATATACATATATATATATATATATGTCTAACTGTATCACTTTGCAGAAATTAACAAAACATTGTAAATCAACTATATATTTCAATAAAAAAATTTAATAAAAATAATGCAGAATTTTTCAAAGAAACAGAAGAATTTTTCAATGTAGACATGAATTGTAGGAAGAGGCAACATAAAGAACTCAGGAAGTCTCTTTGCTAGTTGTACATCAGGGATTCTAGAAGGTTCTATATGAACAACAGAGAAGGTATTCCCATTGGACCAGGTGTTACACAGGACCCGTGGAGATGTGCCTGGGCCGCTCCCCACCCTGCCCGCCGCAGCCCCACTGCCCAGGGTTACTCTCATGAACTCCAGGGCGGGGGACTGGGGAATGTCCACAGCGCAGAGGCAAGACTAGCATCTTTCTGTAGGCGTCTTGCCTTCTCTCCGTCCCCCATCACAGCCGGGCCTGGAAATGGTTCAGCATCTGGTCTCTAGTCACCAGCAAAATATGCATGGCCTTTACAGTGTCTGCATTTGGAAATTAGCCTGTTTGTGGTCTGGCTGTTGGCGTCCCTGCAGTCCCCTCATCCGTAGGGCTAAGCCGGCAAAGACAGCACCCACTGCACCGTCAGCTCCTGCCCAAGCTCTGTCCAGAGTGAAGCAGGCGGACAAGGGGATTAAAGAGGCCTGCTTCCCAGAACAGCATCCCCAGAGAACTGAGGATGGGGATGATAGTCCAGGCAGGGGTGGGGTCTGCACGGCTGGCACCCTGGGGAGAAGTGCCCCAGAGCCTTTGGAATAGAACAAGAGTAACCTCAGTGATCAATGCAAAGAAATAGAGGAAAACAACAGAATGGGGAAGACTAGAGATCTCTTCAAGAAAATTAGAGATACCAAGGGAACATTTCATGCAAAGATGGACTCGATAAAGGACAAAAATGGTATGGACCTAACAGAAGAAGAAGATATTAAGAAAAGGTGGCAAAAATACACAGAAGAACTGAACAAAAAAGATCTTCATGACCCAGATAATCACGATGGTGTGATCACTCACCTAGAGCCAGACATCCTGGAATGTGAAGTCAAGTGAGCCTTAGAAAGCATCACTACGAACAAAGCTAGTGGAGGTGATGGAATTCCAGTTGAGCTCTTTCAAATCCTGAAAGAGGACGCTGTGAAAGTGCTGCCCTCAACATGCCAGCAAATTTGGGAAACACAGCAGTGGTCACAGGACTGAAAAAGGTCAGTTTTCATTCCAGTCCCAAAGAAAGGCAATGCCAAAGAATGCTCAAACTACCGCACAATTGCATTCATCTCACACACTAGTAAAGTAATGCTCAAAATTCTCCAAGCCAGGCTTCAGCAATATGTGAACTGTGAACTTCCAGATGTTAAAGCTGGTTTTAGAAAAGGCAGAGGAACCAGAGATCAAATTGCCAACATCTGCTGGATCATCGAAAAAGCAAGAGAGTTTCAGAAAAACATCTATTTCTGCTTTATTGACTATGCCAAAGCCTTTGACTGTGTGGATCACAATAAACTGTGGAAAATTCTGAAAGAGATGGGCATACCAGACCACCTGACCTGCCTCTTGAGAAACCTATATGCAGGTCAGGAAGCAACAGTTAGAACTGGACATGGAACAACAGACTGGTTCCAAATAGGAAAAGGAGTACGTCAAGGCTGTATATTGTCACCCTGCTTATTTAACTTCTATGCAGAGTACATCATGAGAAACACTGGGCTGGAAGAAGCACAAGCTGGAATCAAGATTGCCGGGAGAAATATCAATAACCTTAGATATGCAGACAACACCACCCTTACGGCAGAAAGTGAAGAGGAACTAAAAAGCCTCTTGATGAAAATGAAAGAGGAGCATGAAAAAGTTGGCTTTAAAGCTCAACATTCAGAAAACAAAGATCATGGCATCTGATCCCATCACTTCATGGGAAATAGATGGGGAAACAGTGGAAATAGTGTCAGACTTTACTTTTTTAGGCTCCAAAATCACTGCAGATGGTGACTGCAGCCATGAAATTAAAAGACGCTTACTCCTTGGAAGGAAAGTTATGGACCAACCTAGATAGCATATTCAAAAGCAGAGATATTACTTTGCCAACAAAGGTCCATCTAGTCAAGGCTATGGTTTTTCCAGTAGTCATGTATGGATGTGAGAGTTGGACTGTGAAGAAAGCTGAGCACTGAAGAATTGATGCTTTTGAACTGTGGTGTTGGAGAAGACTCTTAAGAGTCCCTTGGACTGCAAGGAGATCCAACCAGTCCATCCTAAAGGAGATCAGTCCTGGGTGTTCATTGGAAGGACTGATGCTGAAGCTGAAACTCCAATACTTTGGCCACCTCATGGGAAGAGTTGACTCATTGGAAAAGACCCTGATGCTGGGAGGGATTGGGGGCAGGAGGAGAAGGGGAAGACAGAGGATGAGATGGCTGGATGGCATCACCGACTCGATGGACATGAGTTTGAGTGAACCCTGGGAGTTGGTGATGGACAGGGAGGCCTGGCGTGCTGTGATTCATGGGGTCACAAAGAGTCGGACACGACTGAGTGACTGAACAGAACTGAACTGAACGGAACTGAACAGCTAGATGATGCAAAGAGCAGCCTCACTGGTAAAGACCCTGATGCTGGGAAAGATTGATGGCAAGAGGAGAAGGGACCGACAGAGGATGAGATGGCTGGATGACATCACTGACTCAATGGACATGAGTTTGAGCAAACTAACTTCAGAAGATGGTGAAGGATGGGGAGCCTGGTGTGCTGCAGTGCATGACGTCACAGAGTAGGACTCGACTGAGCAACTGAACAACAACAATGAGAAGGCAGTGAGGGGCTGGTAAGGGGATAAAGCATCTCTGGGATCTCTAGGACAGGAAGGAAGCTTTGAGGTGGCTCATTTATGGGGTAGACCCAGGCTGCTTGAAGAAAAACTTGGCCAGGGGAGATGGTCAGAAGTGGCTGTTCCTTCGTGGTCCAGGCTTAAAATTAGAAGCAGATACCTGCACCTTCAAAACACCAGAGAGAGTGGGATTGTGGAGGACTCACCTACTTGGCATGAGATCAAGAGTGAGGGGCTCATGACTGCCCCCTCCCAGGACCTGGAGGGGGTCTGCCCCTGAACCCCTCCCCCGAGAGCCAGGTGTGAGTTCCTGTCTGTGTAAAGAAATACTTCCTTCTGAAACCCATCCCTACCGCTCAGCACCTGGACACCCAGCTTCTTCCTGATGCCTAACCCACATCCTCAGGCTGAGATTTGAATCTGCTGTCACCTAACCTTCAGCAGTGTGAGAAAACCAGCCCTCTTCATATTAGAAAGCAATTTTAGCCCACATCTCTCATCGACCTTCTCAAATGACAGCCTGTTTCTCAGCTTCCCTTCACTGTCACTAGAGTCTACTTCTGGGAAGGAATTTGCCCACTCCATGCCCTGAGTGATGAATCTCTCCACTCACATCGCTCTGGGCACAAGCCTGCCCTGGGCTCTTTTCCGTCCCCTCCCCACACTCCCACTCAGAAGTTCCTTAAAGAAGCATCTTTGTCTGTAAAAGTCCAAAACTACAAAAAGCTTCAGAGGCCAGAGGAAGGCATGTGCGATAAAAATGTAAATAAAATCCAAACCTAGGACACACTTCTCTCTACTTCTCAGCCAGCCCCTTTCCCCAGGAGACTTCATCTTGTCCTAGTCTTGACAGTGGTGAGCATTTGCACAGCTCTCACTCCCAGTGGTTTAGGACAAAGGAGTGTGAGAACCTAGACTCAACGGTTTGCTCAGAATGGTGCAGGTAAGCACTCTGAGTTAGAATCTCTCAGAGGTAACCTCTTTTGTTGAGTCACTCAGCCATGTCTGACCCTTTGCAATCCTGTGGACTGCACCACACCAGGCTTCCCTGTCCTTCACCATCTCCCAGACTTTGCTCAGACTCAGGTCCATTGAGTTACTGATGCCATCCAACCATCTCATCCTCTGTCGCCCCCTTCTCCTCCTGCAGCATCAGGGTCTTTTCCAATGAGTCAGCTCTTCACATCAGATGTCTCTCTACTCCATCAAAAGGGATGGAGCAGTTGGGAGAGTGGATAAGCCTTCTCTCCTTGACCGCCTCACCCCCACCTCGCTGGGGCAAGCCCAGAAAATAGACTGGGTGGGAGGGGAAAGCCCAGCCCCTTCGGGCAGAATGTGTCCCCACTCATGCTTCCCTTGTTCTTTCCTGTCTGAACTCCCAGGAGCCTGAAATTTCTGCAAGGAAGGGACAGGGTCCTCACTTTGGGAAAGTCCAGCACGTGGTGGAATTCCCCAGAGGTCTTCCTAGGTGATCCTCTGACCACTCCTGTGACTTATCTCTGACAGTCTCCGTTCCATGCATGATTCATCAGCTGGCCCACCCTTCCCAGCCAGCCTCTGAATCCCCTGGTCCCCGACTTGGTCGAATGCCTTCCAGCACAAGACTGGGATTACTCTTATCTCTCCCAGCATCTCATCAGTGACTTGGACTCCAAAAGGCCACATTGCACAGAATTCTTTTCTGTAAGAAGCTAGCAACAGTTATTCATACTTTCCGAGCTCTGTCAAGCCCCTCAAGGACATGTGGCAGATCTGGACAGAGCCAGAAAGCTCCCAAGAATTTAATCAAGGGCAGCAAAGCATGAGCCTCCCCCGAGGGTAGTCACCTGAGAGAGCGATGCTGGTTCCAGCTGCAAAGACGTTTTAGCCTGTTGCTTTCAGCGGTGTTATGTTACATATTTAAATCTGCCCCCTAGGGATACAGTAGCGCATTGATATTCCCTGCCCCCCATAGATGAAATTCCCAAACCTGAGCCAAGAAACATTGATGTTTGTGCAGTTGGAAAGGAGGGAAGGGCCGCAGATGGACATTAGAAAATTCTGAAGATATGGAAATTTCTGGTTTGTATTTCAGAGTACTCAAAAAGAATGTTCTATTAAAGCCTAAGGGGTGACCTACCTCTGTGAGTGTTTAGGAGTTTGGGTAACTGCAGCTTAGAGCCTGAGCAGAAACACGGCCACCAGGGCAGACCACACACAGGAGGACCAATTTAGGAAAAAAATGACAGGCTACCTTGAGGGAAGAAGTCATCAGTCTAAAGCCCTGTACGGTGAATTCAGATTTCTGCTTTTCCTGCGGGTTCTAGAAAGTCTTGGACTCTTTTAGGCCTTAGTTTCTTCTTTCCTACCATGAGTGAGCTGGAGCATTTGAACCCTTAGGACGACTCTATAGAATTAGTTATATATGTGTATGTGTGTAACTAAATTACTTTGCTGTACACCTAAAATGAACAACATTGTGAATCAACTACATACCACTACAAAATTAAAATCTTCCAAAAAAAAAAAAATTAGTTCCCATGCTTTTTTTTTTTAATGGGATGGCACTGGGTTGGGTTTTATATAACAGCCAAAATCCTTTTAGAGTTTTTGAGAAGGAACTATTCCTTGATATGGATCATCTTTAGATACTTGCTGGTCTTGAATTTGCCCATTGTCTGCATTATTCTGGCTTCTTTGTGTTCTTCAGACAGAACCAGGGGCTTTTAGGGATGAGGACCTCCCTCCCATTGTCTGCTCATGGATTCTGACAAGGCACCGGCAATGATGGGGAGAATTCTCTGAACATCCTTCATCACAAAGCCAGCAAGGATGGCTTAGGACCCTCCATATGGAGCAGGGAATAGACTTCTCTGAGCCCCATGACCTTGGGTTATCTTTTGTTTCTTGTTAACTTTTCTAGGTCTTACCTCCTATATGTCTCCCCATGAATTTTTCCTTCATCTTTTTTTGGGAAGGTATTTGCTTTTGCAATGGCACCTCACTCCAGTACTCTTGCCTAGAAAATCCCATGGATGGAGGAGCCTGATGGGCTACAGTTCATGGGGTCGCTAAGAGTCGGACACGACTGAGTGACTTCACTTTCACTTTTCACTTTCGTGCATTGGAGAAAGAAATGGCAACCCACTGCAGTGTTCTTACCTGGAGAATCCCAGGGATGGGGAGGCCTGGTGGGCTGCCGTCTATGGGGTCACACAGAGTCAGACACGACTGAAACAATTTAGCAGCAGTAGCAGCAACTTTTATTCCATTTTTTTTCCAGTTCCCACATATGCTCCCTGTTTGTTCATGAAGATTATGAACTATTAATACCTGATCAAGCCAAATCACTTTTGCTGTCTGGAGCAGAGCTAGAATTACTCATGAATCATACATAATCCAGGAGACTGAGCAGACTGGGAAGATCTGATCCTTTTCTCTGTTTTTTTAGATTTTTTTTTTTTCCTAGTACTGACTCTCTTGTGGCTTGCAGGCTTAGTTGTCCCTTGGCATGTTCCCCAACCAAGGATCAAACCCACATCACCTGCACTGGAAGGTAGATTCTTAACTACTGGATCACCCAGGAAGTCCCTGTTTCTTTCTCTTTACATTTGGCTTTAGACTAAGTCGTCACTGCCTGGTACTTTGTCTTCTCAACCTATATAATTTTAATGATCTTATTGGCCTTGAGATGAAGGTAGATGGATGGTCCCTTGGAGGTATTCTTTAACGCCTTTATCAGGCTGACCATCACCTCCACCTCTGAAAAGGCTAAGCTGATGTGAAGGAAAGTTATGGTGGCAAATAGAGCCATTACAACTGATTAACATAGTCAACTATCCTCAGTTAACTACTGGGCAAACTTTAATTTCTATGCAAATAAATTCACTCAAATGGGCTTGAACTTGCAACACAAAGTATATTCTGGCATAGTCTTCTTCTCAGGCCTCACAGAAACTAAGCTGAAACACTTTGAGTCCTTGTGGGGACCCCAGGAGTTACTTCATTTCCAAGAAGCGAAGTCCTAGGGGCCCCTGAAGGTGGCTACTCTGACATGAGTGCGTCCACACTTAAAGTCCAGTGTGCTATTTCCTCCAGGTATTTTGAGCCATGAGATCTCACTATTCCACGGCCTGTCACCCACCTGTAGAGTGGAAGGGGGAGCGATGTTTGGTGGATCCTGGGGGCAGACAGACTCACTGCCTGTGGGACCAGCCCTGAGCATCTCAGATGCTGTGATAGGATGGGGGTCACATGGACTCAGATGCTGTCCTCTCCCCCTCACAGCCAGGAGGGCCCAGAGTGAGTGACCACCCCTGAGATGTCAGTGCCTCCACTGACCCCAGCAAGGGATAATCATCCTACCAGCGTCATTCTGTTCCCTGTAGCCCATTGGAAAGAAACTCAAGAATTCTGACTTCACTTACTCTCCCTTTCTCTTCATCATTTTGCTGTGCTCTGTGCTTAGTCACTTAGTCATGTCCAGCTCTTTGAGACCCCATGGACTGTGGCCCACCAGGCACCTCTGCCCATGGGGATTCTCCAGGCAAGAATACTGGAATAGGTTGCCATGCCCTTCTCCAGAGGATCTTCCCAACCCAGGGATTGAATCCAGGTCTCCCGCATTGCAGGCAGATTCTTTACCATCTGAGCCACCAGGGAAACCCATGAATACTAGAATGGGTAGCCTATCCCTTCTCTAGGGGATCTTCCTGACTCAGGAATCGACCCGGGGTCTCCTGCATTGCAGGCAGATTCTTTGCCAGCTGAACTACCAGGGAAGCCCATACTTCCCTGTAAAATAGACTGATAGGAACAGGGCTTCCCAGGTGGCGCTAGTGGTTAAAAAACCTGACTCCCAATGCGGGAGACATGAGACATGGATTTGATCCCTGAGTCGGCAAGATCCCTTGGAGGAGGGCATGGCAACCCACTCCAGTTTTCTTGCCTGGGAAATCCCATGGACAAAGGAGCCTGGCGGCCTACAGTCCATAGGGTCGCACAGAGGTGGACACGACTGAAGCGGCTTAGCGTGCATGCATAGGAAAAACCCACATGGAAGACTCATCTCAGCATCTGCTCAGCGTGAGTGGGGAATGCTTTGCAGCAATTAATGGTGCATAGAGTAACCATTTTAGAACCTTTACAGAGGCCTCTAATGCTCAGTGATTCTGTTATTATTTCTAATATTGTCTCAGCTGTTTGCTCCATAGTCGCGAGGGACACATTTTCTGCCCTGCCTTCTAAGGGTTGACAGCGGGGCTCAGCAGAGACCTAGAGCAATGCCCCGTCTAGGGCTGGGCACTCGGGGCAAGGAGAAGGAGAAACAGGCTTACTTTGCTGAAGACGTGCTTTCTCGGCAGACAGGCGGGTGCTCATTTTGGTGATGGAGGAAAACGAATGACCAGGGATTTCACCTCTGAGGTGGGGGTCCCTGAAAGGCCAGCCCCCTAGCCTACACGGTGCCCGCCTCCCATAAGATCCAAGCCTGTTCACTTATTTCTCTGGGCCCAAGAGACCATGGTGGGTGCTTGAGGGTAAGTATAGAGAAAATGCTTTTTTCTACTCAAAGTTTGCTCATCATTTGGACTTTGGGGAAATTTCTACAATGAGACCAGCTAACCCTCAGCTTCCCATGTCCAGGGCTATACTTCATCCTCACAGCCAGCGTGCCCTAAATCTTGTGCATTCTGCCTTTTAGTAATTTCCCGACTGGTTTCCCGGAGTCTTATCCCAGCCCAACCCACCTGGCACTTTGCACACAAAGCAGCTTTTCTAAATTGTAAATATGACCTCAGGTGGCTTCCCACTGCCTTCAAGACAGTTCTGCTCTCCTGGGTATTGTACACAAGGTCCCTCATCAGGGGTGCTTGCCCTGCAGCCTCCTCTTTCTTCTCCCCTCCCTGTCCACCCACCCCAGCCACACTAGCTCCACACCCCCTGCCTATGTCACGTTTTCTCACGCCTCTGTGTTTTCGTAAATACTACCTCGTATTCGGGAATGTCCTTCCTCTTGCCCCCACCAGTCCCATCCTGCCCCCCCAGGGAGTTGAGGACCACCCTTCCACATAGGCAGTGATTATATCATGACTACATTGGACACTTGCCCCACTCAAGTGTAACAGTCTATCTCCACGTACACAAGCCCTAAACAGTAACTGCCGTGAGAACAAGCGCTATTCAATAATTTCCCAGGACTTCGCAGAGCTCCAAGAACACAATGGGTGCTCATTCTAAGCTTGTTGAAAGGCAAATGAGGAAAAAATATCTCTATGTCTAAGACTAATAGTAATGAAGAGGGCAATAATGAAGAGAAGCAAATGGGATGAGCATCTTGAATTGTAGAACCAAGAGGAGTAGGATTTGGGTCAAACTCAGGCCCTATAAGCAATCCCAGGGAGAACTCTAAGAGGAAGAATTAAGAAGCATTCACACAACCACGGGACAAGTAAGAGGCAAAGCATGTGATCAAAGCTGATTCCTTGGGAAGTCACTGAGCTGTGAAAAGGTCCAGGGTAGATTTGTAACCTGGCAAAGAAAAAAAATGAATTGCTGGGAAAAGGAAAGAAGACATGCCTGAGAAATCCTGAGTCTCAGCTCTGTAGAGCATTTCTTGGCAATTACAGCATCTTATGTATTTAAAAAAAAAAGAGAGAAAACACCACCAACAGCATCAAAGCTCAGAGAACCATTTACAAGTCATCCGCTCCCTGTGCTGACCTGCAGATTCAGCCCGCACCTGAGCTGACTTGAGGTCCTCCTTATTGAGGGACAGGAAAGGGAGCGGGAAGCATCTTCATGCCTTAAGTATTAAAATAAAAATTTTTTTCTAATGGTTCATTACTTCACAAATCACCCCTCCCCCCACCCACAATTTAGTGGGCATACATTTTCAAAAAACAGGCCAGAGTAAGGCAAGATAAGCTAAGCCCACGACCCAAGGGCATCAGGCAGTGGGCTAAGTTAAGTCCTTGTCAAAAACAGCGTGCTTCCCATCACTATGCCTGGCTCCATTTTGCGTGCCCAGCTACAGTAAAAAGCAAACACATTCCTCCTAAAGCTTGCCAATTGCTAAAGACAAATATTTTTGGAGCGGCTATGCACAGCATCTGTACAACATGGTTGTTTGGAGAAGAGGACTGCAGATCTGCTTATTCTCAGGCTCGTAGTATGCGGAGCACAGGAAACAGGTGTCGTGCGCTGTCAGAGCACCCATAGAGCTGACGCTGAACAAACCTGGAGGGTCCCAGATGACTTACTTGAAATCAAGCAACATTTCATCAAATGAAGGAAAGGCATTTGGGTACAGGTAAGCCAAGCATCCTATTAATACTAACATGTTCCACTCAAACAAGGCTTCAGCCTCTTCCACAGTGGATCTCACTAGCACATTTGTGTGCATGCATGCTAAGGCACTTCAGTCATGTCCGACTCTTTGCAGTCCTATGGACTGTAACCTGCCAGGCTCTGCTGTCCTTGGGCTTCTCCAGGCAAGAATACTGGAGTGGGTTGCCATGCCCTCCTCCAGGACTAGCACCTTACCCTCTGCCAAAATGACAGCAAAGGCAGAGAGAGGTCCACCCTTGCAGGGGCTAAAGCTGTCAGGGACACAAGTCCATGCAGGTCTCCACGAGGAGGAGGCAGTGGAGCTAGGCATGACACTCAGGGCTATGGAACCACGAAGGGCAGCCAGAACGAAGCTCATGGCTCATCATTTGTAGACAGAAGACCCACAGCATCAAGTGAGGGAGTTAAAATCACACCTTTATAATCTGGGAACAGAGAACAGTCCTGTCTAGATTTGAAATGGGGAAACGAAGACTAAATTTCCACCAGAATTAACTTCTTCTTTCCCCAAAGGGGCAATATGGCATTTCTCTGCTTACCTCATGGATTGCCAGCATGAATGCAGAGACAAAAGCTCAGTTCCTTGGTCCCCGAGAGAGCAGCCAGGTCCTTGATGTGAGTGAGTCCTTGCACCTTTGGTCCCAAGAGTCTGGATGGCACGGGTGAAGGGGGGGGGCCCGGGGCCCTGTTGGTTTTTATGAGTCTGTGGGTCAGCTCAGACCGGCTGCCAACTCATCTGTATGCAATGGCTCTCAAAGAACACAGTTTACTTAGAACCGGATCCAACAAGAGGAGGCGTGGCGGGTAAGCGGGCAGGATACAGCAGAGGTGTTGAGCTGCCAGGGCTAATTATGAGGGATCTGTTTATGGAAGTGTACTGGAACCAGTGTGCTGTGGCTGAGTGTCCCAGACAAACACATGCACGAAGGCTAGATGCTGCCGGGTTGGGGAGGAGCCCTTCAAAGCTCCTGCTCCATGACTCCACTGTGGTCACAGCTCAGGCTGAGCTGACCGTCCCTTGGCCATCATCTCCCACCATAGTTCCAGTTCAGTGTAGAACTCTGTAGCCAAAGATTTACAGTAGAGCCGACTGGGAAGGAAGCCCTAGAGCACCAACTTTTCACCTGGGAACAAGGTCCTAGCTTCTCTCCCTGGAGTCGACACTAGAGAGTGAGGTCATGGAGTGACAGACTTGGCACGCACTTGGCATTGAGAAAATGTTCCAGAAATCAACACACCCCAGGGTCTGCTTTCTTTCCTTCTTCCCCTCCCACCCTCGAGGGTCATCTCACCCTGGCTCACACATTGTGTCTAACACTCTGTTATGGGCGTGACACTGGGGTCAGTGTTCCCCCTGCCCTGGCGGTCTTTGTGGGCTTTCATTCACTCCGCTGCTGGTCACCACTGGAGCTTCAGAAAGCGGTCCCCCTAGTAAACTGTCACTCTGTACTCGTGGAGTATTGGGAGGTCAATACAGGCACCCTCCACCCTCTGGTCTCCACTCAACACCTCACAAGACTGATGTTGCTGTTCAGTCACTCCGTCCTGTCCGACTCCTCTGTCCTCCACAATTCAGCACCAGGGCTCTCATCTTCAATTTCAGAGCAGGAGGCCAAGGAGCCACACTGAGTCCCCGGGTCAGCATGAGTCACAGAGATGTCTTTGATTCTCCCAATCAGCCTCCGGATAACTGGAGACACAAACACACACCTCTTGCAAAGCTAAATGCTAATTCTCCAGTCAGTGCAGAACTGCACTCAAGATGAGGAAAACCAAGGGTTCCTTGAGTGCCTCATTCATTTGCAAGTCAGGTCCCTTGCAGGATGGAGCCAGAACATCTCATTATTATGGAGACCAGGTAGCTATTTTACCTCTGTTCCCCCTCTCCCCTCGCCCCCCATTCAGACCAGCCCCTGGGCACCAGCTGGGAATTAGAAAGAGGCTGTTGCTAGGCAACGAGGAGGGCAGGACTGCTGCCTCTCCCAGTTCCAGGCATCTTGGTCATAGTGTGCTAGGGAAGGTGAATCAGAGGGAATATTGCATCTTCCATAGAATCAACATGGATCGTTTTCTCAGTCTCTCCTCCTGCCTTCATGGGGAAGTCCTGCTCCTGCTCCACCATCTGCTGCTTCTCCCACCTCCGTGGTCACAGACACAGTCCTCCTATGCCCGGCAGCCTGGGACAGTGAGCAGAGGGTCTTTCTCCCTGGCTTTACCCCGGTCCCACTTTCCTGGTGCTCACAGGAATTAACTCCTCAAACACAGCCTGGAGCCCCAACCTCCACACCTGAGCTGGGGGACCAGAGTTCATGGGCTGCTTTTCTTTTCCTTTTCTTTAAAGAAATTTGGAGCATGGCAAAGATATTATTCCATTCATGACTAATATTCCAAGGGGAGCAACTTACATAAACAGTAGGTCTTTGGAGGGGCTTCCCAGGTGGCTCAGTGGGTAAAAGAATCTGCCTTCAATGTAGGAGACCCAGGTTTGATCCCTGGGTTGGGAAGATCCCCTGCAGGAGGAAATGGCAACCCACTCCAGTATTCCTGCCTGGAGAATCCCATGGACAGAGGAGCCTTACAGGCTACAGTCCATGGGGTCTCAAAGAGTCAGACACAACTGAGCGACTAAACAACAGCAACAAAAAACCTGCAAGCTGTCTTCCTTGCACATAAGGGGGAGGGGATGCCCTGTGTCCCAGGCCACTGCCTCCTACAGAGGTGGCTGGCGCCCTCTAATTCAGGAAGGGCAGGAAAGGCCATTCCACAACAAGCAAACACATCGCCCCTCAGACCAGCCTCCAGCTCCTGAGTGGGGAGGACAGAGGGACCTCTGCTGGAAGATGTTCTTTCATCTTTGTGCCTCGTTTTTTTTTTTTTTTTTTTCTTTTAAGAGAACTAGTGTCTGATGAAAGAGATGGTACAATGTGAACATGTCTGCCCCAGAAGAGAAGTAGGTTATCCCACTGAGGTGACAAAAAGGCAAGAGCACCATCACACGGGCTTCCCAAGGAAAGGTTTTGAGAAGCCCGTGTGCCAGAGATGAAAAGCTTTCCTCTGAAACTCTGACTGCCTTTTGAAGAGGGTAGCACATACACTGCCTTATGAGAAATTCCAGGTCAAGGGACATTAAAAAACAAAATAGGATGGAACAAAGGGAAAATTTTGACATTTCTGTTTCATTCACTAAAGGCTTGTTGAGGGTCTTTCTGTAGAAGCCACAGCACCAGGCACTTGGGGAGTTAACATGAATAAATCATGGTGTCTGCCTTCAAGACTTTAAGGCTTTATAGAGGAAAAGACATCACAGGCACAATAAGGCATAAATGCGTGGGAAGCATCATGAATAAATGGAAGAAGAGTTTTACTTTTAGCTGGGGGAGCCTCCAAGAGCTGGTGGTGCTTAGCAGGATGCTATTGGTGGGGTGGGAGTAGAATTATACCAGGTGGTCTTGGAAGGTGGGGAGTGGATGAAGGAGAAGCAGCTTGGAGACTGGAGAACAAAGGTGAGCTGGGGTCATGTGAGTGGGCATAAGACCAGGGGTCCTTCCAAGGTCTGTTGGAAGCCCGGGGGGAAGGGCCCACGGCACCCCTTCATTCGATGTGGCAGCGACACTGGCCTGAGATTTTCTAGGATTTCAGTCCAGTGTCCTGGACATTGTGTTCCAGATTCTCAGTTGCTCACACATGTGGCCATAAAATCAGAAGTCAAGACAAATGAGTTCACACGATCCCAGCCAGTTACCCCGGTGTTTGTTGAACACCCAGGGCAGGTGCAGGGAGGGCTGCCCAGGGAGCAGGTGCCCTCAAGCCAGGACTTGGCAAGCACTTTGTCCCACGCTCGCACATTTATGGGGGTCAGCTTCTTGCCTCAGGCACGAAAACCCTGGCTCTGGAAATTGCCGACTTCTGCAGTGATGCAGGACAGGTGCCCTGGCCAGTCCAGCAACCTTGAAGTTGATGCCTTTGTGGCCAAAGTGGCAGATATGACAATCATTTCCTGCCACGGGGTGACCAGCCCTGCACCTCATTGCTCCAAGATCCACCCACGATGGATGTCCTGGGATGGTTGTCAGAACCTGTCGTGCCTACAGGACAAACCATGAAGCCCAAACTCTCCCAGCGTGTAAAGAACCTGGATTCCACTCACCAACATTGTTTTTCTTTTTTTTTTTTACTGTGCCATGCAGCCTGTGGGATTTTAGTTCCCACACCAGGGATTGACCCTGGGGTAGAAAATGGCAACCCACTCCTGTATTCTTGCCTAGAGAATCCCACGGACAGAAGAGCCTGGCAGGCTACAGTCCATGGGGTCACAAAGAGTTGGACATGACTGAGCAACTTAGTACCAGGGATTGAACCCAGGCCCTTGGCCTGGGTGAAAGCGCAGAGTCCTAACCACTGGACGGCCAGATAAGTCTTCAAAAATATAGATTCCAAAAAGCAGGTGGCACTGGCCTTCCAGCCTGGGTCCCTGCTGTCTCTCAGCCCCACAGCAACTTTGGGTGCCAGGTCATGAGGATTATATTCAGGAGGATGAAACGGGCCTTTGAATAAGAGCCTCAAGTTCAGGGTGCAGCCTCAAAGAGCTCAGGTAGTAGGAAAAACACTGAACTTGGAATCAGAAAATCTGAGTTTGAGGTTGGCTGTCACATTGGGGTGGTTACATAACCTTGTGGAGTCTCAGCTTCCTCATCTGAAAAAGAG
This sequence comes from Oryx dammah, assembly GCF_014754425.2. Lineage (NCBI taxonomy): Eukaryota > Metazoa > Chordata > Mammalia > Artiodactyla > Bovidae > Oryx > Oryx dammah. The sequence goes on from NW_024070199.1 coordinate 30,958,051, forward strand.
ACAAATTGCACTCACCTTACAGGTGGAAGTGCCTTGTTATTGCTAAGTGCTGTATAAACACCACTTACTATTTCATCGTTATGTGTAATACTAAAATCAAATAGAAGCAGAAACTAGGAATCCTGGTTTAGTTCTAAGTCCTGCACCAATGAATGCACAGCAGAGTTCATGCCGTGCTCCCTACACTGTGAAGTACGAATAGAGATAGTTGTCCCTGGTGGTCTGGGGTTGGGGGTGCTTCAGGGGCTGTGGGAATGGAGGTGCTGGGTGGCTGGGGTACTCATCAGTGAACAGAGAGCACAGATAGGGTCTGACCTAGGCTTGGGAACAACTGTGTAACATGAATGCTGATGCGTGGTTAGTTTAGTTCAGTTCAGTCACTCACTCGTGTCCGATTCTTTGCAACCCCATGGACCACAGTACACCAGGCTTCCTCCTATCCATCATCAACTCCTGGAGCTTACTCAAACTCATGTCCATTGACTTGGTGATGCTATCCAACCATCTCATCCCCTGTTGTCCCCTTCTCCTCCAGCCTTCAAGCTTTCCCAGCATCAGGGTCTTTTCCAGTGAATCAGTTCTTTGCATCAGGTGGCCAAAGTATTGGAATTTCAGCTTCAGCATCAGTTCTTCCAATGAATATTCAGGACTGATTTCCTTTAGGATTGACTGGTTAGATCTCCTTGCAGTCCAAGAGACTCTCAAGAGTCTTTTCCAACACCACAGTTCAAAAGCATCAATTCTTCAGCACTCAGCTTTCTTTACGGTCCAACTCTCACATCCATACATGACTATTGGAAAAACCATAGCTTTGACTAGACAAACCTTTGTTGGCAAAGTAATGTCTCTGCTTTTCAGTAAGCTGTCTAGGTCGGTCATAACTTTTCTTTCAAGGAGCAAGCATCTTTTAATTTCATGGCTGCAGTCACCATCTGCAGTGATTTTGGAGCCCCCCAAAATAAAGTCTGTCACTGTTTCCATCGTTTTGATGCCATGATCTTTGTTTTCTGAATGTTGAGTTTTAAGTCAACTTTTTCACTCTCCTCTTTCACTTTTATCAAGAGCCTCTTTAGTTCATCTTCGCTTTCTGCCATAAGGGTGGTGTGGTCCACGTATCTGAGGTTATTGATATTTCTCCTGGGAATCTTGATTCAAGCTTGTGCTTCATCCATCCCAGCATTTCTCATGACGTACTCTGCATATAAGTTAAATAATCAGGGTGACAATATACAGCCTTGACGTACTCCTTTTCCTTTTTGGAACCAGTCTGTTGTTCCATGTCCAGTTCTAACTGTTGCTTCTTGATCTGCATACAGATTTCTCAGGAGGCAGGTCTGGTGGTCTGGTGTTCCCATCTCTTGAAGAATTTTCCACAGTTTATTGTTTCCACAATAAACTGATCCACACAGTCAAAGGCTTTGGCATAGTCAATAAAGCAGAAGTAGTTGTGTTTCTGGAACTCTTGCTTTTTTGATGATCCAACGGATGTTGGCAATTTGATCTCTGGTTCCTCTGTCTTTTCTAAAACCAGCTTGAACATCTGGAAGTTCATAGTTCATGTACTACTGAAGCCTGGCTTGGAGAATTTTGAGCATTACTTTACTAGTGTGTGAGATGAGTGCAATTGTGTGGTAGTTTGAACATTCTTTGGCATTGCCTTTCTTTGGGATTGGAATGAAAACTGACCTTTTCCAGTCCTGTGGCCACTGGTGTGTTTTCCAAATTTGCTGGCATATTGAGTGCAGCACTTTCACAGCATCATCTTTTAGGATTTGAAATAGCTCAAATTGAATTCCATAACCTCCACTAGCTTTGTTCATAGTGATGCTTCCTAAGGCCCAGTTGACTTCACATTCCAGAATGTCTGATTCTAGGTGAGTGATCACACCATCATGGTTATCTGGGTCAGGAAGATCTTTTTGTATAGTTTTTCTGTGTTTTTTTGCCACCTCTTCTTAATATCTTCTGCTTCTGTTAGATCCATACCATTTCTGCCCTTTCTTAATAAAATGAAAAAAAAAAAGAGAGAGAGAGAATCCCAATGAATTCTGCTCTTTAAAAGCATCTCCAAATTACCTGTAAAACAACCATCACAGTAGCTTCTGTTTTCAATTTGATCCTTTGCAAAGCACTTTTGTGAACATGGCCTTGTGTGATCATTTAAACAAGTGCAAGCAGCTACAGAAGAAGGTGAGTGATGTTCTTGGCCTCCTGTCTCTGTGTCCAGTTAAGAATTATGTCCTCAATATGGCAGCTGCCCTGGAATAGAGGTGATGTGGTCTATTCTCATCACCACCCCTATCTATGCAAGCCTCCCCTCCTCAACCCCATCGTGACTTTGCCCCTCCTCCCCAGCTTTCTCACCAGAAGCCATGAGTGCCCTCCCCAGGTGCCCTCCAGTCCTCACTTGCAAATCCTCAGTGGAGGAGAAAGGTCCCACCCACCACTCTCCAACAGCTTCGGAGCTTGATTTCTTCTTTTACAAAAAGACACTGGAGCAAAATGACGGCCAGGTTCTCTGTGGATAAGGGGAGGTGAATTTGGTGGGAACAGGTGCCCAGTGGGTGTTTTCTGAGGTCACTAGAAAAGGAGGCAGAGCAGTTTTTTTCTGTGACTGCCCAACAGCCACCTGACATGATTCTTCAATTCCACAGAAGGTGTGACCATCATCAGAGAGGTTCAGGACATCTCATTCAGAGCCTGTCATCTAGCAAAGGACGAGGTCCCCTGGCTCAGTACAATCTCATGTGGCCAGGGTGTCTGGGGAGGGTTTGAGCAGCTGTGGCCAGAGAGAGGAGGAGTACAGGGAGAGTTTGAACTCCTCGAGAAAAATCTTCATGCAAAGAGCGAGCCAATGGATGTGAATGAAAGAACATCCCCAGGTGTACTGTCAAGCATGCCCCTTCTAGGGAAGGGCAAGCTCATTCAATAGACTCCCACACTCAGTCCGTTGACCATGACCTGGTTCTTGTTCAACAGCCAAGACCAATAATCACCTAGTTGATCTACAATTCATGCCCTTTGCTGGATTCCAGGCTCACCTAGCAAGGTTCCCATCACGAGCTGGCCTCCCTTCTGGCTCCCCGTGTGTAGGGAGAGATGTGTTGACTTCAATGTGAATTCTAGTTCCCAGCACAGAGTACTCACAGCAAATTAATGAGTTAGTGTTCTGGTCTAGACATTAGGAAGTCAGACCTGAACTGGTGTTCTTGGGAGATGGTTGTGCTCAAAAATCAGGGGACTGAACTTGCAGTGGGGGTCTTGGCAAATGCTCTAAGTCAGGATCTCCAACCTCCGGGATCAAATGCCTGATTATCTGAGGTGGAGCTGGTGCAATATGAATAGAAATGAAGTGCATAATCAATGTAACCCACTTAAATCATCCCCAAACCATCCTCCTTCTCCAGTCCGTGGAAAAATTATCTTCCATAAAACCAGTCTCTGCTGCCAAAAAGGTTGGGGACCACTTAGTAAGTGATGTCACTTTCTGAGGTCTCTTGGAAGACAGCCAACTTTACACCCATGGAGACACCCGAGCATCACCATTAGCTGTGTACCCTTTCCCTATAAACTTGCATCACTATTTATTTATCTGCTACCACAAGAGGAGACATCGCTCTGGGCAGGGGCTATGATCTTATTCATCACTGCACATTCAGAACCTGGCACAGTATCTGCTGCAGAGCAAGGAGTAAACCAATGTCTGCAGGATGGATGATTAAAAATGAATGAATGACTTGAGTATAAAGAGAGTGCTTTAAAGAAATGATTCTGCTTGTACTCTTATCTGAAATCCTAATCCAATAACAGTTCTTCAACAGTTGTTAGCCCTCAAAAGTAAAAAGAACCAGACAGGAGACAATAGCAGCAATATTTTTGAAAATAGAAAACTGACTCCTTCTATGCTTGGACAGGAAGAAATCAGGACCAGCACAATTATAATATCAGAATTCAAAAAAGTATAGCGCAGTCAGCCACTGGAGGTGGAGGATGAACAGGCAGCTAGAAGGAGGAGGATTGATCGAGTCTGCTTAAGAAGGATCCTCTCCCTGACTTGGCCCCAGGCAAGAAGTCTCTCCCAGCTTCCCTGGCACAAGACTGGAGGTTTATTCTCTAGGGTAAAGCAAAGCGCCTCTGGGTGGAGCAGGATTGACGTGACACCCATCAGGATACTCTGAGAAAAGCAAAGCTAAGTAAATACACCCAGATATCAAAGCCCCCAGATCTAGTCCCCAACTTGATTCCAGAGGCCAGCACTCAGGACTTGACTGAGAGAGCTGATCCTGAGGAACCTGAATATCTCCAAAAGGAAAAAGTACTAACAGGGGGTCCTGCACTGAAATGGTCCAGACAGAGCATCCTCCAGAGAGTCTGAGAGCTGTCAGGCCCCATCCTAGGGGCCCAGGCTACCAGGTGTCTGAGGAGTGAAAACAGACAGACATGAAGATAAAACAAATAGCCATGACGAAGCATCTTGGAGGAAACGGAGGCAATACAGGGAGAAGAAACCACAGATGAAAGGACGCTGCCAAATAGTGAGACTTAGAATGAGAGATGGGGGTTCTTGGAAATTAAAAATAGGAAAGCAAAACCAAAAATCTCAGAAGAAAATGTGAAAGAAAATGTCGAGGAAATCTACAGGAGCATAGATGAAAACGCAAAAAGATGAAATTGGGAGAGAAAAGATAAGGAAATGAGGGCTTTCTGAGTTTCAAATTGTAAGTGAGAGGAATTCCAGAAGAAGGGAATGGACTAGGAAGAAGGAAACCATCAAAGAAATGTGGCAAGAAAATTTCCCAGAATGCAAGGCGATGATGAAAAGAACTGCCTTTCTGGGACATCCCTGGTGACCCAGGGGTTAAGACTATACTTTCAATGCAGGGGGCGCTGGTTTGATCTGTCTGAGCAAACTAAGATCCCACACGCCAGGAAGAACAGCCAAAAACTTAAAAAAGAAAAGAGCTGCTTCGTGTCTAGCACAACAGGTATAAATATTTCTATACCAACCAGGCCCCATTTCTCTGAAATTTCAGAACACCACGGACAAAGGGAGGGTCTCGCTTGTTTAGAGGATGGGTGAAAGGTCCAGGTGTGAAACCTGCTGTGGACATCTCAACAGGACGATGGAAAGTTGAAAGAAAACCAAGACATCCATGTAATGTTCTGAAGGAAAACGATCTCCAATCTAGAGTCCTATATGTAGCCAAGCTGTCGATCAAGTAGAACAGAGTTATTTTCACATAAGCAAAGTCTTAAAAAATTTACTTCGAATGCTCTCTTCCCAAGAAACACCTGCAGAATGTGTCCCTCCAAAGTGGAAGTGTGAACCAAGAAAGAAAAATGCAGGAGACACAGGAAACAGGGGATGCAATCGGGGGTGGGGGCAGTGGGAGGGTGGAGGGTTGAGGGAAAAGAGATGCCAAGGGCTAACTGTGCATCAGCAGAGAGTAACTCATCCGGACCAAAGGGAGTGGACGGCTCCCAGCGAGATCTCTCCAAGAGACAAAGTGGCTCAGATGGCAAAAAAATTGCCTGCAATGCAGGAGACTTGGGTTCGATCTTTGGGCTGAGAAGATCTCCTGGAAGAGGAAATGGCAACCCACTCCAGTACTCTTGCCTGGAGAATTCCATGGACAGAGGAGCCTGGCGGGCTACAGTCCCCCAGGTCCCAAAGAGTCAGACATGACTGACTTTCACTTCACTTCATATAACTGCACAGTTTGAGAAGAGACTGAAGCTGTAGGTGAAGACGTTTTCTTGAGATTGATGATGAGAGCAAAGAAAACCAAGAAAATTAGTGATGCCAACAAAAGGTTGTGCAGGAAATAAAAAGTAATCTGATTTACTGCATGGATCAGCTATGAGTAGAATTTTATAGTCATGATTACATTGAACCTGAGTATTTATCGAAAAAATACCTGTTGGGAGTATGGAAGATGGGAAGAGTGTGCACAGGTGGTAGGGATGGGGAGGAGAAAGCTATTAAAAAGTTCCATCTCCAGTGGTAGTCTCTAAGGGCGAAGCATCTAAGGATTACTACTAAGTAGCACTTAGGTTTCCCAGGTGGCTCAGTGGTAAAGAATCCGCCTGCCAAACAGGAGATTTGGGTTCCATCCCTGGATTGGGAAGATCCCCTGGAAAAGGAAATGGCAGCCCACTCCAGTATTCTTGCCTGGAAAACCCCATGGACAGAAAAGCCTGATGGGTTACAGTCCATGGGGTCCCAAAGAGTCAGACATGACTTAGCAACTGAGCACCCAGGCAGCACTTACACAAGGGGTAAAACCACGGGGAAAACAGCCAAACAAGAGTAAAGATGGTAGCTTCTGGGAGAAGGGGGAGGAGGAGGTCTGACTTTTTCATATCAAACTAGTTAGAACAATGTGATGCTTTGAATAAAGGCATCTGCCACTTTAATAAAACCAAAACCGAAGGTTGAGATCAATGAGGCAATAATGTATTCCAGCTACTGAGAAATCCTTTCAACCACTAGATGGTACTATTGGCCCCTTGTGGAATTTGCCAGTGCTGGTCCAGAGCTTGCTGGTCAGTAATTCTACTGGGTTTTCCCAGAATAAAGTGAGATTTATTCCCAGAATAAAGTGAGATTTGATCAATAAACTTACGAAAGAAGTAGTTTGTTCTCTTTTATCTTCAAATAGTATCCCTCTTTGTGGAGCAGGAGAAAAAAAAAAATCACTCACTACTAGTGTTGTAATAATTGAAAGCTGGATGCTGGGAACAAAACCCAGACTCCTCTGGCGGTTGAGTGCCCTAGCTCCTAGGTGCACAGGTGCTGGTTCAATAAAATCGACTGTGTAGCCAATTGTGGTAAATGTTGACCTGGGGCACCTGGGCCTGGATTCAGGAGTAGGAAATTCAGGAACGGGAAGCTGATGTTGGAAAAGCTGAAGCTACAGTTCAGTTACAACTGGAATTCCATGAGAGTCCATGAAAGGTGTCCTGGGATTCTCACCCAACAGGTGGGTGCTTACCCGGGGAAGCAGGGCCACAGGCCTGGTGATCAGGCAGGAGCAGGAAGCACACAGCGGGACCTGCAGAGTTGCTAGTGTGTCTGGTAGGCAGAGCAGTGGCTTTTCCCCTCGGCTCCACTGTCCTTGATTTCTCTGGCTCTGCATAAGCAGGGAGCTGCGGGCACACGTTTCTTATCCCCCTGCAGTGTTGAGCACAAGCACTTTTCATAAGATGAGTACCATTAAATAAATACTTTATTAACAATGGAATGATACAGCGTCCACTCTGATTTCTTGACACCCTCATCCTTTCGTGGTGTGGCCACCACACCTGTCATTCTGATCACTACTCTCCATCCAGTTCTGGACCCACCTCTGCCTCCTCCTGCTGTTACTGAGTCCAAGCTCTCTCAGCTCACCACAAGATAAGTCAATGAATCTGAGACAAAGTGTTAGGATCAGGGAGGGACTTTATTTAGGAATCACCTGACTAAGAAGATGGCAGGCTAGCACCTCAAAATAACCATTGTGTCAGGGCCTGGTTGCCAGGTTCTTTTAGGGCTCAGAGATGGGGGGAGGTGAAGAAACAAAGCAAAGAGACTATTTGATCCTTGCAGCTGTCCCCTAGAATGGCAGGGGAATGTGTTAGTTTCCCTTCCTTACAGTCCTTCACAGGTGGGTGGCTCAGGTTATCTCCCTGAGGCAGGGCATTATAATAACAAAAAAGGGTTAAAGTCACAGAACCGGATCCAGTGGGAATTTAAAATTAACCCTACCCGGTCATCCTCCCCCACCCCCAGGCATGAGCATGGTCCCAGGTCTGACTTCTTCTTTTCCTCTCTGCCCTCCTCCAGGTGTCTAAACTGGCCTCAGAGTCCCTGCTCCTCTCCATAGATAGCATACCAAAATCCACGCCTCTGTCCCCAACTCCCTCAACCCCAGGCACCCACTCCCTCCTCTTCTCAACAATTTCAAGTGGGCAACTCACCCAGCCTTTGGTCTGAAATCACGCTCTGCATCTATGCTTTCCAAGCCCCCTGCTCCTTCTGCCTTTAGTATTCCCATCAGCAGACATGCCTCATTCATGCGTTTGCTGAATGAGAGGATGCCGGGCACTGGGAATTTCTAGGATTTGAAAAAGCAAAGTCGCCCCACCTCTACAAGGAACTTGTAGATTGCATGTGGAGAGGAAAGCCAGGAAATGGAAGCCCCAGCAGAGAGTGATCAGAGCCTTAGGGAGGGGAGTAGAAGGGGTACTGTGTACTCAGGAAGAGGCAGGTCTCAGGGTCCCCAGAGAGTCTAGGAAGCTTAGCCCGGCTCAGCTCCAAGCTCAGCTCTGCTCCCTGGTCCCCTGATAGGCACTGAGGTCTGCTGAATCTTTCTCGGCTGCGTCTTCTACCTAGAGCTCTCTCTCTCTCTCTAACCCTAGTGTGCATGAGAGTTACTCCGGGTGTGTGTGTGTCTGTGTGTGTGTGTGTATGGGCGCACGCTAAGTCACTTTAGTCGTGTCCAACTCTTTGCGACCCCATGAACTGTAGTCTGCCAGGCTCCTCTGTCCATGGGATTTTCTAGGCAAAAATACTGGAGTCACTCGGGGGATCTTATTAAAATGAAACTTCTCTTAGAGCAAGACTAGGGTGGAGCCTGGGATTCTGTGTTTCTTACATGGGTCCTGGGAGTGGTGCTGATGCGGCTGGACTGTGACCACACTGTGCATCCTCAGGTCCCATCACCCATTGCCCTTGTCACCACAGGGCAGCATCTGGGCGGAGTCTACAAATGTGCTTCCAGCCCCTTATCCTAGACCGTGCAACATGGGAAGCTATGCAAGCTTCGGAACCAGTGGTGCTCAGAGGTGACCCCGGCAAAGGCGGTCTCTGCCATGGTGGGGCTCACCAAATAGGTGCTCACTGAAATGAGTGAATGAGTGAATAATATGCAAACCACCTCCAGGAAAATCTTCACAGAAATGGCTTTCATAATTCTCTGTGACTCAGAAATCTTCAACAGATACTTCCCATCTGTGGAGTAAAGTTCAAATTCCATAGCTTGGCATGCAACATCCTTGTGAGAAGCAGCGTTCCATCCATCATGTTACTGCATTAGTTTGCTAGGATCCCTCTAACAAAACGCCCCAGATCTGGGGGCTTCAACAATAGAAATTTCCCATAGTTCAGAAGGCTGGAAATCTAGGATCAAGGTGTGGGCAGGTTCAGTTTCTCCTGAGGCCTCTCTCCCTGGCTTGCAGACAGCTCTCTTCTCCCTGAGTCTTCATACAGCCTTGACTATGCTTGTGTGTCTCCCTGTGTGTCAATTTCCTCTCTTTATAAAGATCCAGGCCCCATTGGATTGGGGCCTAGTACAATAGATGCATTTTAACTTAATCACCTCTTCAAACGCCCTGTCTCTAAAGACAGTCACAGTCTGCAGGACTGGGGCTTAAGGTTTCATTATCTGAATTTGGGGCAGAGACACAGAATTCAGCACCTAGCAGTTAGGAATATGACTGCGTAATGTGACAAAACTGGGTTCTGAAATTCACTGTTAAAAACTGTACCAGTGAGGGACTTCCCTGGTGGTCCTGTGGTTAAGACTTCGCCTTCCAATGCATGGGGTGCAGGTTCAATTCCTGGTGGGGTAGATAATATCCCACATGCCTCAGGGCCAAAAAATCAGAACATAAAACAAGAGCAATATTGTAACAAACTCAATAAAGGCTTTAAAAAAATGTTGCTTTTTAAAAAAAAATTCTGTGCCAATGAGAGGATGCTTCTCTTGTTTGAGCCTCCTTTTCTCATCGAGAATGATGATAACACTACCCCCCTCAGGAGGTTATTAAGAAGCTTAAAAGCACTGTCTTCTGTGAAGCAGAAGAGCTTAGCACATAGTAGTCACTCAGTCAATTACAGCCACCTGTCATCACTTCTCACACTTCACCTGCCCTTCAGCCCAGTAGCAATTGCTCCCTCACTGCGGGTCCCCGGAGCACTTACCTGCCTGCGGTTCTTTTCATTCAAGCCCCTCCTCATATTCCAGTTCTAGTCTTCTTCTGCTCCACTTCTCGCTGCAGTCAAAGAGCCTTCCACCCCCAGGCTCTGTTAGTGTCATGATCAATTCTACATACCATTCCATCAATTAGCACCTGGGAATTAAAATCCCAAGTTGTTAATTTGTCTGCACATAGGCTGACCCTCCCAAATAGATTGTTAGGTATTTTAGATTAAAGCTCATCATTATATTTTTTAGTGCTTATCAAAGTATCCCAAATGTAATGGACCTTAACTTACATACAGTCAATATTCATTCATTGAATATATATATATATATATTAGCATTATATATATATAATATAAGTTAAGCTGGTAAAGAATCTACCTGCAATGCAGGAGACCCCAGTTCGATTTCTAGGTTGGGAAGATCCCCTGGAGAAGGGATAGGCTACCCACTCCAGTATTCCTTGGCTTTCCTGGTGGCTCAGTTGATAAAGAATCTGCCTGAAATGAGGGAGACCTGGGTTTGATCCCTGGGTTGGGAAGATCTGCTGGAGGAGGGCATAGCAACCCACTCCACTATTCTTGCCTGGAGAAAGAAAATGGACAGAGTAGCCTGGTGGGCTCCATAGGGTCACAAAGAGTTGGACATGACTGAAGTGACTAAGTACACACACACACACACACACACACACACACACATAATGTATATATGGGGAGTAGTGGTTTTAGCATAAAGAAACCATGAGAAAGAGACATATCATTGACTGATACATATCTGCTATTTATGGATGGGCTGGACGCACAACTAATGTACGAAGAATTCTCCTGACATGAGAGAAAAATACTTAAAATATTTGTCTTAGAAGAGTCTTAGTTAGGACTTCAGAGTATAACTCAACAAACTCTTTTAATTAATATTTTATCTGGCTGGAAATATTTATGAGACATTACCAGCCTCATAAATGCAAATGGAATTTCTATAAATAGGAGAAAAAATAATTTCCTGTGTGTCATACTCTCAAGAGAAAACTTTAATTGTGAATTCATTAATTGCTCGACAGAGGAAGGTAAGAAGCAAGGAAGGGTGCACAGAGGCAGTGGTTCTGTGCACTAATTACCATGACGACACACGAGAATTTTCCATTGCTTTTGAACACTGGCCTCATCAGTTTCAGACAATGAAGGATGAACTTATACCTTCCAAGCCCCCTGAGTAGTTCTTCCATTGTGTCCCCGATGCTCAAATGTCACCTGTGCTCTTTGAAGGATTTGAGCATGAAAAAGTCAAGGTTCACCTCAATCCATAACAAGCAGTCAGGAATAGAATCCTATTTCTCTTTTTTCAGGTCTAGGCTGAGAACTGGACCCAGGTTCTCTGCCTCTTGGCCCAAGGTCTATCACTGTGAGAACATTTACAAAATAAAATGGTATTACCCTACATTCTGCTTCACAATAAGCCAGGCTTCCCCCATCAGGACAGAAGAAATTCCATGGTCTTTATGCTGAACCCAGGACAGAACATCTTCTGGGCTCAGGACATGCTTAAAGTGTGTGTCATGTGGTCCACAGAAGTATACCATCAAGACCTCTTGGAGAACTAGAAAATGAAGGACTGAAGAATTTTCTTCTCAGAGCGATAAACCGTAAGATCAACCTGTGATGGATGAGCAGGAAGGCAGGCTACATCCACTAAGGGATGAGATTTCCTGGTTAGTCAGAACCACAGCAGCCTCACTCAATAACGACCCTGTGCGGGGAGAGGAGGGGCAGGTCCAGGAAACCTACCTGGCTGCTCTGAGCTCTGTTGCTGGGGAGGGTGCCTGGGCGGTGGGCTGTGTGCACACTGATCCAGGGCAAGAGGCGTTCCCATCAGGTTGCCATGGTGAGACTAAACTGCCCAGCCGCTGCCCTGTCGCTGCGCTTACAGGAGGGGACAGCTTTAGTGCATCCAGCCCCAAGCATTTGTCACCTCCTTGTAATTAATAAACCAGGTTTCTTGTTTTTGCCGGTATTCACTTGATAAATATTCATGGAAGAGCTGTGTGAGGTGCTGGGGGCACAGCAGAGTACAGTCCCTGCCCTGGTAGACGCTGGTCTCATGCACCTGATCGGGTGCACCTGTCCCCAAGGTGGGGAGACACTCTCAGGGTCTAGGGCAGGGGCGTGGGTCCCCAAAGGCTGGGCAATGGCAGAGATGGGCCAGGGAGGCCCCCCCACCACCACCTCCATGGACCAGTCCTGAGAGAAGCCTGCCACCCCTGCCCAGACAGCAGCCCTCCCTTTCCAGGGGGTCTGACGTTCCCAGGGTCTTCCCTACAACTCACAGAAGTTACAGACGGAAGGCAGGGGCTCATCTTTCCCCAAGGTGAGGAGGAAACCTAAAAGGGAGGGAAGGGAGGAGGCTGTCAAGTGATGGCTCTTCGTCTGGACTGCTCCAAAGGGAGGCTTCCCGCTACTCCTACCTGCCTCCAGCGAGGGCGAGAGAACCGCCAGTGATGCCGCAGACAGCCCAGGAGCAGCGGGCTGTTTTCTGTTTCTAGACCCGCCCCATCTCCAGCCTGTGAGTCACGGGAACCCCCGGACCTCACTCCACCCACCGGAGCAAGGTCTCGGGGCTGTGGATGCTGCGCCAGGACTCTGGCCCCTCCAACATCCCGAGGAAAGCCTCCCGCCTGCTAGGTTCCCATCTAAGAAGTGCGACTAAATTTTGCCAGCAGCCCCCTCAACGCACCGCGGAGTGAAAGAGCAGCCCCTCCAAAGCTGAACCAAGATTTCTGTTCGCCTAGTTTCTTGCTTCTTGCGGTCTGCTGCACCGCACCCACTAAACACGCGCGCTCTCACGCGTGCACACGCTCCCACACACGCACCTGCGCGCGCATGGATCTCGGCCCTTGGCACCTGCACGACCAGAAGCACAATCCCGCCCCACCCTGCCCCCGTACCACCAGCGGGGGTGGCAGGGAGGTGGCGGGAGTCTGGGGGGCGGGAGGAGCACGGAGGGAGAGAGGCCGGCGGGGAACCGAGCGTAGAGCCGCCAGCCGCCCCCCGCCACCCGGTCTCGCTCCGCCTTCCCCATCCGATTCATTCAGAACTGATGATGTCCCCAACACGTCGCAGGGAACCCCCGCCCTGCCGCCCCCCACCCCCCACCGAGTCGCCTGTGGTCCTTTACAAAGGTTATTACACATTGTTACACAGATTCATTGTACAGGGGGCAGAAGGGGAGGAGGAGCCGGGGAGAGAAGAAGGCGGAGGGGAGGGAGGGGGGAAGGACGGACGGAGGGAGGGAGAGAGACTGAGCGCCTCCCGCCGCTGTCGCTGGAGAAAGGGAGTGACTAGTGGTTGAGACTGGAGGGGGCTGGCGAGAGACGGGATGGCTTAGAAGCCTCTGCGCACAGGACCCACGCAGGGAGAGGCTCTCCGCAGAGTCCGAGGCAGCCCGTGATGGCTGGTGCTGGAGGGTCCCCTCCAGGGCCCTGAGCGCCCCTGCACCGCCTCGGAGGGACACCCTAGAAGTTAGCATCAGCGGGACTTGGAAGCTCCGATCTCAACAAGTAAGTTGTCTTCTTTCCTCCTCCATTTTCCCCCAGCTCACTGGTTCTGGAAGGCGAGGTCCACGCTCCCAGGGTGCGCACTGTCTGGGAAGAGCTGGCTTCACCCTCACCTGGCGGTCCTGAGAGCCAGCTGCAGGGACTGGAAAGGGCTTTGGATGGGTCCAAAGTTCAGCCAGGAGAGCTGAGCTCCCCGGAACAGGCAGGCTACCCTGGTCTGGGAGCTTAGCCCTCAGAGGGCTGAGAACTTGGCTGTTCTGTTCTAGAGCAGGATACCCAGGTTCCCAAAGCCCCCATAGGCTGGGTAGGGGAGAGGCCAGGGCAGTGGGAAGGAGTCATCTCTCCTCCCACATCCTGGGCAGAAGCTCTGCCTTCAAGTGGGGGTGTGAAGAGTCCTGGCAGGGCAGTGAGCTCCCCAGCCTTAGATCCTTGGCTTAATCTTGCTTTCTTTCAATTCTGGCCAAATTGGCAACAGGGCTTTGCTGATTCTACCCGCCTGCTGCCCTGGTCACTTCCTGTGTGCCTGCCTGTCTCTTTTTAAACATCTTTCAAACTGTTCAGAAAGGCCAGGGGTCAAAGCATCAAGGTCAAGTTTAGGGACTAGAGAGTGGCATCATTATTCCCGTGCTCCCCAACCCTGAGTGTCTCTCTGAAGACCTGTAGCACACCCCCTACCCCCATCTATGCACTGCCGGCTCCTTGGACCAGCTCTGGCCCCCAAAGTTCCAGGGCTTGTGCCAGGCATCGGGTCAGACAAGGCCAGCCCAGCACCTGTTCTGGGAGTCCCTTCAAATGCCAGCAGATCCGCAGCCCCTTGGGTGTTGGCTTTATGTCACTCTGTGCCCAGCTCCCTGCCCTCTTCTGAGCCTTTTAACAGAGCAAGTACCAACATCCTCATCCTACAGGTGAGAAAAGTCAGCTTAGCAAGGCCACGTAGCTTACCGAAGGTACACACCTTACAGGTGAGAGACTCCAACATGTATGACTATTTCATCACTAAGCTATGCACTGTAGGGCTTTTTTGCTTCACAAAGTACTTCTCCATGTGGGAGGGAGTCAGTGAAAAGATGCTAATATTTAGGAACCAAGTCCTGACTTGACAGACTTCTGTGCATTCTCCTGGACTCCAGTCCTCTGACGTGTTCATCTCACCTGTGTTAGAGGAGAGGCTGAGGCATGCCTCAGCTCTGAGCGCTAGTAAGTAGCAGATACGTTAACCTCATTATGCTTGTCCTCTGGCTTCAAATCCAGATGGTTTCCACTGTCAAACACCAAGCCCGAAAGGTGTTTGACCTTCCCACATCCACACTTTTCTCAAAACCCAGGAGTAAATCTCATCAGCTGACTTGTGGAGGCCGTGGGGCTTCCTAGAATCTGGTGGGAGAATGAAGTGGGCCTTGGAGAGAAAGCCCCTTGGCTGGACTCTGATGTGAGAAGCCTGGTGTACCTGACTGTGATTTTCAACTATTGATCAGGGCTGAAATGGCCTCACTCCAATGTGGAGGCGCGAGGCAGGGACCTCAGAGAAAGTCCTGGGGTGCAGGTGGGGGATGCTTCTTGGCAATAATATCAGGGAGTCTGGAACACTTCCTGTGTGACTTGAAGCATTTTAGGTACATGATGAGTTTCTGTTTTTCTTTCTCCATTTGGTGCTTTTCGCAATATTCCTCCCAGCCTCCCCTGACCTCATGGCATCCCATCCCCCTCCACCATTCTGAACCCACCCAATCTGAAACTAACTTCACTTGGAACCTACGGCTAGAAAAAAGACAAGCATTCTCTTACCTGGGAAGGAATGTTTGGGGCCTTTATCAAGTGTCCACTACTTCTCAGGCTCTCTTCATTAGTCACTAGATTGATAATAAATTGTTACAACAGTATCAATTAGAACAGCACCAGGGCCACTGATGAAAGAGGAAGCATCCCAAGGAGAAATGGTCTGTGCTTTCCGCAAAAGCACAGGGCTCCCAACCTCCCTAAACTGTGTTCTAGATTCTCTGTCGCCCTTGGACAGAGAGGGCATCACTCAGATACAGGCTGTTCTGTCTGCACAGCAGCCCGCCGGCATTAGGCAGAGATGTGTGAGCTCGGGCAGGCAGCAGCACGAGGAGGTGAGGATGAAATGGGAGGGAGAGAAGGGCCTCCCCCCCAACACACACTGTCCCAGGGCGTCCCGGGAGCCCCCTGCTGCCTTCTCTGACCACAGAGTCAGATCCCAGTGGGACTCCCTGCCTTGGGCTCCCCTGAGTCTGGGCACATTCTGAGCCAGGCAGAGCTCTTTTCCTCTGTGGGTCCAGCAGAATCAGTGTGGTCCTGTCACTAGCATTCTCCTACCCATCAGGATGTACCGCGGGAACCCTCTGCGGCTTTCTCCCTGAGTCTGCCTGGGTTTCCTGTCCAGGAGACACTAGAGGTGCCAAGCTGGCCCGAGAGGATGCTGAGCGCAACACAGACAGTGGGGGCACCGTCTTCCTCCCTCCTGTCTGCTCCCTAAATGGCCAGGCTCTCCATGACTCAGGTGGTCAAAGCCATCAGCGACATCTTATGTATTCACATACTTGAAAACTGCACCCAGGTCTGTTTTTTATTTGTTTGTTTGTTTTTAAATCAGTTCAGCAACCATTGATTTGATCTTCTAGCATGTGCCAGGAATAATTAATTTTTGAAAACCTTGGAAAATGATCGTTCGGGCAGGAAGAGTTATGCTTTCCACTTAGGAGAATGTTAGCAGAAGTTTGCATTTTCTGAGCAACCCTGGTTGAATATTTAGGCTGCAGATGGGAGGGTGATGGAGAGAAGGGTGGGGCACAGGAAACCATTAGGTGGTTGGAAGGAGCCATTTTTAGATGAAATTTTCACCGTGTTGGAGCTACAGTCAGGTCGCTGAGAACCGGGGGGCCATCCTCAGATGTCTAGAAGACTGGTCAGCCATGAAGGAATTGTTCTGTTTTTCCTAAAGATTAGAAGAATGGGAGTTCAAATGTGAAGGATTCCAGGGAGACATTTGGAAAAGAAAAAAAGCTGAATGTATTTCTCTAAGAGACCTGTGGAGTGGCTTTCTCCGGACTAATTTTAAAACAGAGGGGACAGCTTCCCCTTGCTGAGCCCTGGCTGCTGAGGGACTGGGTACTGGCCTCTGCCAGGGCACCCCAGCTTATCTGGTGCCTCCTACCTTGACATTCTGATAAGTGAGCTATTCTAGTCCACAGAGCCCAGGATGGCAGTTAAACTTGCCAAGGGCTGTGCTGAGCTAAATGTCAGAGCCAAACCTTTAACACATGACCCTGGAGATCCTGGCTTGTGCATCCATGTTAGGTTCCATCATCACTCCAGGCCAGAGCAGGCTGAGGGGCAGAGGTTAGGGATGTCTGATCGGTCTGACAGGTGGCAATAGCACTTCCTGGTCAGCAAAGTCAACCCATATGGTGGCCAGGGAGGTTGGTGGGGAGAGTGAAAGGGAAGTGGAGGGGGTTCAGAGAGAGATGGTGGCAAGGACAAGCTTTCAGGCTCCCGTTCTCGGGTCCTGAGTCTTGCTTGTTTGAGGCTGCGTGTTCTGCCTGCCCTTGCGTCCTCTTTTACATCTCATGATCCCAGCTGTAAACTCAGGAAGACCCTACTGCTACCATCCTGTGTTATTTCTTGCTGGTCATCAGTGAAGGGAGGGAAAGTCAAGAGCGGAGAAGTGCCATCCGGGGCTGAACCTGTGCCCCTCGTCCTGTGCCTAGACTCTGCTCCCATCCCGAGGTTGGGCTGTTGAGTTCTTGATACCCAGAGCCTGGCTGGGAGGAGAGTCATAAGACCAGCAGGGACAAGGTGCTACCTCTGCCCAAGGAAGCTGCCCTCCAGTGGGGGTATCAGGTCCATGGATGCCCAGGTGCAAGACATCTTACAAGCAAGGCTATGACAGCTGGCACACCTGGGCTATCGAAGATGACCCTGTTAGACATCAGGGGACACAGACCCCCACCCACTCAGCCCCAAGTCAGGTTGCCTCAGTCACTTCGGAAAGTGCCCTTTATTGTATGGACTTTAAAAGTCTGTCATAGATTGCTGCAAAACTGTATGGAGCTCCTGTCAGAGGCCAGACCTTGTGCAGGAACTGGTGATGGAAGAGTGGTTCATTTGCCTGCCCTGGCCAGAGCTCTGTCTCTCCCAGAACTCACTGGGGGAGGTGGACATGCCACAGCACTGGGGGGACAAGGGGAAGCACCACCAGACAGAAACAGGGGCCAAGAGGGCCCAATGGCCAAGGATAGCTTTCCAAGGGGCTCCACAAACCACATGGTCTGGATCACTGTGCCTTTATAGTAAGTTGAGAAATTCAGTACACTAGCTACTTTCATTTTACTCTGTTTCAAAATGGATTTCTGTATTCTAGTTCTTTCACCCTTCCGTCTAAATTTCAGAATAATTTTCTCTGTATCTACAAAAAATCTGTGGGATGTTGATTAAGAGTGACATGAAATCTTTATGTCAGTTTGAGGAGGATTGACATCTTTACTGTGCTGTCTTTCCATCCGTGAATACTGTATGTGTCTCCACTTTTTCAGATGCTCTTTGGTTTCTTGCATTGGTATTCTGTAGTTGTGCATGCTGCGTGTTAAGTCGCTTCAGTCGTATCCAACTCTTTGTGACCCTATGGACCATAGTCTGCCAGGCTCCTCTGAACAAGGGATTCTCCAGGCAAGAATACTGGAGTGGGTTGCTGTGCCCTCTTCCAGGAGATCTTCCCGACTCAGGGATCAAACTCGAATCTCATACACCTATCCGCATTGGCAGGCAGTTTCTTTATCACTAGCGCCACCTGGGAAGCCCATTTTGTAGTTAACACAGTTCTTTTTAATCTGCCAGCAACTAACTGTGTGACTCAGACCTTCATGTTACTTTCTGTGAAATGGGTATAATGACATAGTGAAGAGCAAGTAAGACAGATTTATTTCCCATAGACTGATTATCTTCTCTGTTCTTTCTTTTCTTCTTCCCAACTCATGCTCTGATGCCCTCCCCCCGCCCAACTCTCATCTCATCACTGCATCTTTTCCTTTCATCCTTTGTGATCTTCATGCTCAGCTCCTTACTCTGCAGCACTTTCTGTCTCTCTTATTCTCGCCGCTTCTCCTGGTCACTAATCCTTCTGTGATGTTCCTCTTGTTCCTCTTTATTGCATCACATGGGGAGCTCACTTTTCCTTGCTTTCCTCAGACATAACAAGTGATCCTATGGCCAGTCAGTCTGGATTCATGTCCAGATGTACGACACTAGCTTTGAGGCAGTTTATTTCTTCTCCCCTATGCCTATATTTCTTCATTTATAAACAGGGGAAGCAGGACTTAATGTCACATCTTTTCTGAAGTGGTTAAATGAGTATAAAGCATTTAGAGGGCTTTCCAGGAGGCTCAGCTGGTCAAGAACCTGCCTACCAGTGCAGGAGACATAAGAGACTTGAGTTCGATCCCTGGGTCAGGAAGATCCCTGGGAGGAGGGCATGGCAACCCACTCCAGTTTTCTTGCCTGGAGAATCCCATGGACAGAGGAGCCTGGTGGACTACAGTCCACGGGGTCACAAGGAGTTGGACAAGACTGAGCAACAGAGCACACAGCATTTAGAACACAATCTGGTGCACAATACGCGCCCAGTGGGATTCAACGATTATTACCGTCTCACTCTGAGTCTGGTCCTTTCTCAGTGGTCCTCTCACCTTCTGTCACTGTCCCATCTTTTTCACTTGTATGTAAGTTTATTTGTATTCACATTATATTGCTTTCTTGATACCGTCTTCTCCACGCTACTGTGTCTCACATTGTCTGATCGTCATTGACAAATTGGCACCAACCCAGGAAATCTGTCCCTGGGGTTGTTGAGAGGAAACAAGTGGCTTTTCATTTTGATTTAATTATTAATCTGCTTTATTATTTAATGCAGACAATATCCTCACAGTGCAGGTTTATGGTGAAAAGGAGGTATTATCACGATTCTGCTAAATTTCAGAGAGCTAACCAGCTTAAAAGGGGAAAGTACTGGAGAGACACAAATGTGGGGAAAATGTAAAAGCAATTGATTTGATTTTCATGGTTTTTATATATGATTTTTCATACATCTACTCCAGGGGGCTGAGAGGATGAATTTGGATTGTGACCAGTGAGCCATGGCGGAGTGTTAAGATGAATAGATGTTAGGATGGGCTTCCTAGGTGGCACTAGTTGTAAAGAACCTGCCTGCCAATGCAGGATCTCCGGCATTGTAAGACACAGGTTCAATCCCTGGGTTGGGAAGATCCCCTTTAACCTACTCCAGTATTCTTACCTGGAGATTCCCCATGGACAGAGGAGCCTGGCAGTTACAGTCCATGGGGTCACAAAGAGTCGGTCATGACTGAAGCAACTTGGCACACACAGATCCAAGGACCCACAAGGGCCACAGCAGCAAGCCAAGGAGGCGCAAATGTTCCACCTTAAGCAAATGAGAACCTCAGTTACAACTGCAGTTCCATAGATGCACAGCCCACAGTTAGGTACTTACAAAATGTTAAATTGCTTGAGAGGTACATGTGATTAAGCCCTTCACATCCATAGTCCATACATCGAAATTAGTCCTGATTTTTGCCCTTTTAAAAGTTAATGAATGTATTTTTGTCTCTATTTCCGCCAAAGGATTGAACTCCTTACTCAAATGCCAGATCTGTCCACTCTCATTTCAGATGAGAATTCCATTTTCCGTTAAAAAACCCCTCAATGAAACACCATTTAATCTTTTTCTCTTTGCTTATTATCTGTATCATGAACTCCTCGTGTTTTTGTGTCTTTAATGACCAATTAAGTTAGAATTAGTCTACTGTGCTTCAAATAAGGTACATGTCCCTCTCCAATTACCCAAAAATAACGCATAAGCTTATTTCTTTCTTGGAATCGTGGAGGATTCCCACCCTCCTCCCCCCACCCCACCACCAAGGATACAGTCTGAATGAGATGCTAGTCTGGGCTGCCCAAGGTTCTGAGGGTCCAGCTCACCCATTTTGCTTCCAGTACCCCTTTCTCTGTGCAGCCAAGGGCCAGGGTCACTTGCTAGACCTACTGTTAAACCTTCTAGCATTTGTTTTACCCCAAATATTGAAGGCCATTTCCATGTCTCCAGTGTCATCATCGTGGGAGTGACTTAACAACCATCATGTGTGTGTCCTTGGACAATCAGCCAACTACAAAGTGGGACTAAGGTCATTAGATTCTCTTGAGCCAGTCCAAGAGTTCTGAAAAGGCCCCATGGAGATGCCTATTACCATCATTATCCCATAATAAGTCCATGTAATAACAACACTGGTATTATTTCATGCTTCATACCTGCCCTTCCTGCTCCTGCTCAGTCGCTCAGTCGTGTCTGACTCTGCAGTCCCCAAGCAAGAATATTGGAGCAGGTTGCCATTTCCTCCTCCAGGGGATCGTCCCAACCCAGGGATGGAACCCACATCTCTTGCGTCTCCTGCACTGGCAGGTGGATTCTTTATCACTAGTGCCCCCTGGGAAGCCTGTACCTGTCCTTAGCCAGTAACAATTTGGATTAGGGGACCAAGTTTCTTATACTGGTGTTTGGCGGTGTACCGTTTTCTTGGTCAAATAGCAGGTATTTCATTGACATCATGATTCCTGTGGATATTTCAATTTCTCATACAGGAAAGAGACCCAGGGTTGGGATCTATGAAACAGTGTGTAATTCAGGGAAAGGTGTGTGGCCACAGGAGCTGGGATTATAATTCAGGACCAAGATTGCACTCTGTCTAGTGCTCCAGGCTTGGATGGACATCAAGTGGAAGAACGGGCGTGTGAGTCCTACAGCTTCCTAGCCACGTGACCCTGGGCACGTCCCCTACTTTCTCTGAGTCTCAGTCTCCTTATCTGTATAACAGGCGCATTGCACTTGCTTACTCCACAGTGTTGTGGAGATGATTGGGTGTGTTCATACACGTAAGGTTCCTGGTTCAGAGACGAGTACATGCACACACACATAAACATATCACTTCCAGGGAGAGTCTCCAAAGAAACAAGTCAGTATAGCCCACTGCAGGAAATAAACTGAACACATATTTAAAACAAAAACAAAACGAGAATGAAGGGCATAGGTAAAGCAGCCCACACAGGATACATGCGCTCCAAGGAGCTGCCTCTGGTCAGGGTGTGTCCAAGTCAAACCTAGGGACAGCTGACTTACCCTGGGAACAGCCCAACCCTGCAACCACACACACCTAGACTTTGCTCTAAACAGTAGTGCCGTGCTAAGTCCCCTTAGTCTCGTGCTAAGGGGCCAGATTCAAGGGCTCCCCTGGGAGGGAGGCAGGTGGGACCTGGGAGTCTGCGACAGCTACCCAAGGAAGGTCATTCTGAAAGTCGGATGCAGCAGGGTGCTCCCCACCTGAGCGCCCTCACCTTACTCAGCAACCCCTCTGCAGTGGCCTCTGCAGCTCAGCAGTCAGGACTGCGGTGTGCAAGTCATCGCAGTGACCAAGGGTCCCACTCAGCAGGGCCTCTTCCTCCATCCTTATCCCACTGGAAGCCCCCCACCTTTCTCCTGGCACATGCTCTGCTCCTTCCCCCCCCCGCCCCTGTGCAGACACAGGACAGTTGTGCATCCCAGAGAGAGTGGCGCCAACATCGAGTGAGCTGTGGCATCCTCTTTCCTGGGCATTGGGCCTGAAAATGAAAAGTGAGAATGTTAGTCGCTCAGTCAGGTTCAGCTCTCTGGGACCCCATGGGCTATAGCCCACTAGGCTCCTCTGTCCATGGAATTCTCCAGGCAAGAATACTGAAGTGGGTTACCATTTCCTTCTCCAGAGAATCTTCCCAACCCAAGGATTGAACCCAGGTCTCCTGCATTGCAGGCAGATTCCTTACTGACTGCCCCACCAGGGAAGCCCTGGAGCAGGGTTAAAAGGAGCACACTTTCTGTGAGCCCTAGAGAGCAAGGAATGTCCTGGGCACAAACCAGCACCTGGGTCTGCCCCACTCCTCCCGCAGAGCCCTACAGGCTTCCTATTCCAGGATCTCCTCATGGCTGGTAATCAGCATCCACTACAGCCCAGCCAGAAACTACCTCATGCCCCACCGCCATAGCACCCTCCCAGGACACTCCCACCACCTTCTCGAAGCATCTATAGTCAGAATCTCTTCCCACTGGGAGCCACTTCTGCCATCAGTGAAGCAGAGGATGTAATGCCTCCCTGGGTCCCTGCTCCCTGCAGCATATCTGCAAGATGAGTGATTGGGAAGAGAAGGCAGGTAGACAGAGGATGTATGGTGAGAAGAGCAGGGCCATGGCAGCCCTCTGCATAACAGAGGGGACTGTAGAGGAGCAAAGCTGTGGGCGGGGAGATGGGGCTGGTTAGGAGCATGGTGGGAACTGAGCCAGTGCCCCATTTCTCCCGTGTGACACCTGCATTGGCCTCCTGGCTTCCTTTGTACTGAGGATTGACAGGCTGTATTCACGGCAGACTCGTTAGTGCAAACAGGAGAGCTTGAATTTATTGGCATTACCACAACCCTTAACACCACAATCAGCCTAACTCAGAGTCCAAGCCAACGTGTCCATATGGGGAGGAGCCTCTCTCTGAATGGGGAAACCAGGAGTATGAATTGGCTGCTGACAGACTGAATCTGACTCACAGATGGATTTTCTTTGGCTCGCTTGTTGTTTCAAAAATTGTTGAATTAATTGTCAACATTGAAAAACAGATTTCTTGTTTAAAAATCTTCATTTCTAGCTTTTCTGGAAAAAGAAAGTAGAAGAACTTGCAGCAGCAGCTCCACAATCTTGCACGAGCGTATTAGCTGGAGCTGAGTAAGGCTGCCCCCTGAGCATGTGTACTCACCGCAGTCCCCACCACTCCCTATAGTGTCCCCAAAACCCAGAGGAAGTTTTGGTTGCACTTACCATGTATTACCCTGGTGATTGCATTTACTATGGGCTTCCCTGGTGTCTAAGATGGTGAAGAATCTGCCTGTAATACAGGAAACCCAGATTCAATCCCTGGGTTGGGAAGATCCCCTGGAGAAAGGAATGGCTACCCACTCCAGTATTCTTGCCTGGAGAATCCCATGGGCAGAGGAGCCTGGTGGACTACAGTCCATGGGGGTCTCAAAAAAGTTGGATATGAATGAAGTGATTGAGCACACGTGCATGCATGCAAGCCAGTAAGAATCCTCCCTGACTTTGGAGTTCTTGGTTTCTAAGGAGACGAGCCTACTCTCAGGCTACATACAGTCGGTGGGGTCACAAGAGTCAGACACAATGAAACAAAAACAACAAGGAGTGAGCGGGTTGTCTGGTCAGTATGCACATGTGGTGTGTCTGTGGTCAGAGAAGCAGCAGCTTCTCTCACTGACCTCACTCACCTGCCTTTGGAGGCAGCAAAGTTGGGTACCAGCCTCCTGGATTCTGGTCACCACAGCGTGCCCTCCTCACTCAGGAGAGACAGGTATTCACCCCACTGCTGGCAGAGGCAGACACACCTGAAATGAAGGAACATCCAGCCAGAGTCGTTCAAGGTGAGATGAGTGACTGCCTGCTCGTGGTCTCTGGTCTGGAAGGGACCAGGGCGTCCAGACAGAGATGCTTCTGGGAGTCAAAGGAGCTCTCGGGGATTATGTCAGGACACCGTGTGTTGCCTGCCACCCTGTCTCCTTGGAGTGATTAGAGACCTGTGTGAGCGGATACTGCTGTAGTGAGAAAAAGTCCAGGAGCCACTGTAAGCACAAACAGGGGGCTTTTAGCTGGGGACAAGAGCCGGAGGGTGGATGGAGGAGAGGGGTGTCGGCCCCAGCTCTACGTGGCAGCCTGGGCAAAATCATGAACTGGTTTCCAAGCACGGATCAGGATGTGTCGTCGGCTTCCTCCTCGGCCAGGTGTTTCAGAGCTCCGTTTAGAGGCTTTGGAATCAAATGTGTCCAATTCTGCCACTTAATAACTGAACGGCTTTAAGCAAGTTACTTAATCACTCTGCTTTTATGATCTGAACATGAAGCTGCTAAAACTGACTTAGTAGATGTGTTTGAGCATTAAATGAGACACTGTATAAAAGGCACCCATCACAGAGATGGCCAGTCACCGATGTTTAGTACATGAGCTTTCCTTTTCCTTCTTTTTTTTTTTTTTAATTTTACTTAAAGATCCAATTTTTTATTTTCATCCTTTAGCCATGCCACACGGCATGTGGGATCGTATTCCCTGGCCAGGACTCAAATGCATACACTTTGCACTGGCGGCACGAAGTTCTGACCACTGGGCCAACAGCGAAGTCCCAGTACGTGAGCTTTTGTGATTGTCCGCTCCTGTATCTCATGTCAAGAAGGCTCACCTCACTCCACTCACTGGGCACCCTCTTCGCCAAGTCTTTCCTGAGCCCTCCTCACCCGCCCAGGCCAAGGTGAATCAAGAACCCTGCCTTCGTCCCTCTGTCACTCTCTGTGGGATCTTTGCCTGTGTGTCCCCACCAGTGCGTAAGCTCCATGAGGACAGAATGTCGAGCAGGGGTCCTCAGTCTCTGTTGCCCATCAGAATGGCCTGGATTGGGCTCCCAGGGTGTAGGACCCAGGCATCAGTCAGCATGGCATCCAGCTCCCAATTGATCACAGGGGGCACCCAGAGGGAGACCGGCCTGAGGACCAGCAGCATCAAGGTCACTGGGAGCTGCTGGGAAAAAATGCAAAGTCTAGGAACCCCAGACCTACTGTATCAGAATCTGCATTTTATCAAGACATTTGTGCATGGAAAGCAAAGCAAAGGGGCGATGTGCTGCTCCATCTCCTACAACCCCCTCTCCTGAGCCATCGTGTACATTTGTAGGTGATGCTCAGTGGAGGGTCACTGACTCGCTGAATGAGTGAATGAGTCTTGTGCGTCACAGTTTCCAGTGGGCTTTCACATGTGTGGAATCACATATGTTGTCACCCAGATCCTTTCTGAATGTGGACTCAAAGAGTAAAATCACCAGACATCCAGGAAATAAAAAATAGACTACCACCTAAGTTGATAAGAAAAAAATAGCTACAAAATGAGAGGATTTTTAAACAAATTACCTGACGGGTTTTTTAAGATGTGTTACTTCTGAGCTCTTCGCCATTAAGTCTCAGAATGCACTAAATAGAGCTTTGTTTTGTTTTGTTGCTTTTAAGGTTAGTAATTATGAAAGCTGGGAAACCAGGACTGGCCCCCTGGGAGGAGCCAGCCCATCCGTGCAGTTTGGGCCCAGGCTCTGACTGGCTGGGACCACTGGCTGATTCCTTCCGGGCCAAGAGGGGCTCCACCATCAGATTCTGAGCCAGCGCCGCCACCACCCTACCCCTCAACCCCCCTGAGGCTCCCCCGGACTTTGCTCTCTGCTGGCCCCAGCCTCTCTCACTGCTGTTTCTGCACCAGGCTCCAGGCAGGCAGCCTACAGGCGTATCTCCTCTGGAGCTCAGGTTCTCTTCTAGCTCCTGTGGTTGTGGCAAGACTTCCTTGTTTGTGGTTGTCGGACTGAAGTCCCTGTTTCCTTGCTGGCTGTCAACAAGGGGATGCACCCAGCTCCTGGGGTTCACCCACATCCCTTGCCATGTGACCTTCTCCATTTTTAAAGCCACAAAGGGAATGTCTGTCCATCTAATTCTTCTTGTGCTTTCAGTCTCCTGCTTCAGGAAGAGCCCAGTCTTTTTAAGGGCTTATCTGATGAGGTCCAGAGAAGGCAATGGCACCCCACTCCAGTACTCTTACCTGGAAAATCCCATGGATGGAGGAGCCTGGGGGGCTGCAGTCTGTGGGATCGCTAAGAGTCGGACACGACTAAGCGACTTCACTTTCACTTTTCACTTTCATGCATTGGAGAAGGAAATGGCAACCCACTCCAGTGTTCTTGCCTAGAGAATCCCAGGGACGGGGGAGCCTGGTGGGCTGCCGTCTACGGGGTCTCACAGAGTCGGACACGACTGAAGCGACTCAGCAGCAGCCGCAGCAGCTGATGAGGTGTGGCCAACCCCAGGTGATCCTCCTTGCTTAGAGTCAAATGAACTAGAACACAGCCCTATTACTGGAGTGAGAATCCTCTCCCCACACCCGGGGATGCATCGGGAGTGTCTGGGGCAGGAATCGTGGGGCCCTCTCAGAATTTTGCCTGCTTTCACGTGCCCTCTCTGTTTCCAGTGCATACTCCGCTGATAAGACTTTTTATTCTCCCTGCTTACGTTGAGGGTCCTTGAGGACACTGGGGCAAATTATTCATTAGCGAATTAGGAGTCTTTTCATATTTAGTAAGCAGTACAACTGTATAGATTCATATAGCATAGCATACAATTATCTCAGTCTGAGAAGTGAACATATTCCCCTCCAATACTGTTCCTCCATTTCTCATTTAGTTGTGTCCGACTCTGTGACCCCCATGGACTGTAGCCCTCCAGGCTCCTCTGGGATTTCCCAGGCAAGAGTCCTGGAGTGGGTAGCCATTCCCTTCTCCAAGGGATGTCCCCGATCCAGGGATCAAACCCGTGTTTCTTGCATTTTCTGCCTTGGCAGGCAGATTCTTTACCGCTAGCACCACCTGGGAAACCCCCAATACTCTTCCTCCAATCTCATCCCAAATCCGAGGGAACTCAGACTTTGACCCAGCACATCTAAGAGAGAAAGGATATCGCTAAGGGTGCCTGCTATGCCCATTTCACAGTCGGAAACTGAGTCTGAGACGTGGCTCCCAGGCCAGTGCTGTCTTCAGGATACCCTGCTGGTCCCCACGTGCAGTTTCTATCAAGTTGCTGTGTCCATGACTTCCTAAAGCATCCCATGACACAGAGTTTTCTTCACTGGGGGTTGGGTGGGAGATATTTTTTGAAATTCTTAATACAGAGGTGCATTTAAATGGATGTCAGATTAATGAATGCATCCTCTGAAATACAACTTTCCTTGAGTTTTTCCTCTTTTGATTCTTTCTCCACTTGTGTTTTTATATCAAAGAGATTAAACCACTTTGCTGGACTTGAAGCTCTGCCTCTCCCAGGAGCTTTAATCATGTCTGGGCACAGCTTTCCATTCAGTATGTAGGAGAGGATGAAAGATGAAGAGCAATATTGGCCTTGATGAGACTGAATAGGATTTGCTCACGTCAGGGCCTCTCCCTGGCCCTGCAGAAAGCAGTGCCCACACTCGGCTGGCCTTGGCCAGGCCCACGCTTTCTCCCTGCTTCTCTCTGCACAGACATCTGGGTTCAAAGAGGCAAGGCTAGAATACAAAGTATACCAGGTCTGGGCCTGCATTCACCTTACTTCATTATTACCAGCTCTGAGCCCAGGAGTTGGACTCAAATAACTCTTCGATTAGTGCTTGTTCAGTGAATGCATAAATTAATACAGAGGATCTTGAAAATCTGATTAAAGAATCTTCATTGTCCATGAAAACCCTTTTGACTTGAGCCCACAGCACTGGAGACTGAGATTTCTAGTGTGGGCAATTTGCTTACTCTAAGTAATTTGGGGCTTCCCTGGTGCCTTAGACGATAAAGAATCTACCTGCAATGCAGGAAACCCAGGTTTGATCCCTGGGTCAGGAAGATCCCCTGGAGAAGGGAATGGCTACCCACTCCAGTGTTCTTGCTGGAGAATCCCATGACAGGGGATCCTGGCAGGCTACAGTCCATGGGATTGCAGAGAGTCTAACATGACTGAGCCACTAACACTAAGTAGGAATCAGGTGGTTGAGGCTCCATGCCTGACACCTGCCCTACAGATCACACACAGGGCCTTTAAGTATCAGACTCAGATGCTCCCTGCCTCTCTCTTCTTTAAAATGGGGTTATGGGACTTCCCTGGTGGTTCAGTGGTTAAGACTTCACCTTCCAATGCTAGGGGTATGTTTTCAGTCCCTGGTCTGGGAGCTAAGAGCTCACATGCCTTGCAGCCAAAAAAAAAAAAAAAAAAAAAAAAAAACAGAACAGAAACAATATTGTAGCAAATTCAATAAAGACATTTAAAATGGTCCATATAAAAAAATCTTTAAAAATAGAATAAAATAAAATGAGGTTACTGTGCAATTGCATTAAATTTCAATTCAAGGAGAGTTTGTGCTTACACTTACTTTTTTTTTTTTTCATATATTCTTTCCCTGAGTGCCCATGATCAAACTGAGGCAAACAGGGCTTTCCTGTTGTCTCAGTGGTAAAGAATCCACCTGCCAGTGCAGGAGGCCCTTGTACGATCCCTGGTCTGGGAAGATCCCAAATGCCCTGGAGCAACTAAGCCTGTGCATCACAACTACTCAGCCTGCACTCTAGAGCCTGAGAGCCTCAGCTGCTGAAGCCCAGGAGCCCATGCTGTGCAACAAGGGAAGCCACCACAATGAGAAGCCGGCTCACCACAACTAGAGAAAAACCCGTGCACAGCAGCAAAGACCCAGCACAGCCAACAATAAATAAACAACTTAAAAAAAAGAAACTGAGGCAAAGAAAGTTAAGGCTGTTCCTCTTTGGATCCCAGAGCAGGTGTGTTGAATGTTAGGCTGGAATCCAGGTCTCACCCTGGGTTGAGCAGGTGATCCCTCCCGTGATGATTCTCACTCACCTGGAGAATGAATGGGTGAGATCAGACCCACTATTCCTGTCTGCTGGACCCAAGAAGTTTTCTGGTCTGGGTGGAGGTGTCCCAGAAAGCCTTTTTTTTTTTTTCTGTTTCCAGTACAGACAAGGCTTTCTCCTGTGAGAACGTATGAAAGTAGGTTTAAAAATAAAGAAGGAAACAGTGCAGAAAATCAGTGGAAGGCTGCCCTTCTGAAAGAGCTAAGGGCAGAGAGTGTGCTTTCTTGTCCGTGACTTATTCTCGCGGGTACTGAGCCCGCCCTGTCCAGTGTCAGAGGCTGGGGAAGCCACAGGAAGCACTCCCAGTGGACCCCTCATCTGGGTTCCAGCAGCTGGGGTCCCCAGGAGCCCCCGGAACCTCAGCATCAGCAGCATTTCTCCTTGTTTCTGGGCATCTCTGGTCGGAATTTAGTAAACAGTCTCCTAGCTAAGGGACAGAGTGAGATCGTGCGTGGGTTCCTGCAAAGCGGCACCAACCATTCTTCCTTGTTTCATTTATCTCTCTAACTGCCACGCAGAGGACAGGGAGCAGGTGGCCTGTGCGGAATAGGAAATGGACAGCGGATGTCTCTGACAAACAGCACTTTGTAGGACCCTTCAATATGATATTTGAAAGGTCATCTTGAAATTGCAGCAGCCACCCAGGCAGCAGTGAGAACTTCCTCAACCAGTCAGTGAGGCAGTTAGCTCATGGCTTATAGAACATACATCCAGGTTGTTCCATCGGGGACCTGGTTCTCTGGGAAGGAGAGTTACTGCAAAATCAAGAACATGCTTAGAAAGAAGAAGGGCTGAGTGATGGTATCCCCAGAATTAGAAGCTCCTAGAACTTTCTAGAAAGAACAGCCCATTGGTCTAAGCCAGAGCCTTAGAATCTCAATGACTGCAGCCCATTGCTTGGTGGATACTGAGAGCCCCTGGGCTACAGCCAGACAGACCTAGATCCAAAACCTAAGTTGGCCACTTACCACCTGTGATTCCTTTTCCTTTTCTGAAAACAGAGGATGATAACAGTACTAGTGTAAGAGCTCTATTGTGAGGATTAAATGAGATCAAACAATACTGATTTCTTAGCACAGTAACTGGCTCAGGACTGGGCAGAAATTGAAGCTGTTGCTCTTGGCTACAGAGTCTTATGGTCCCGCCCAGGTTCATCAGAGTCTTTGAGCATCTTTAAAAAAAAGTTTTATTGGAGTATGATTGCTCCACAATGCTGTGTTAGTTTCTGCAGTACAGCAAAGTGAATCAGTTTTACATATGTATATATTCCCTCTCTTTTAGATTTCCTTCCCATCTGGGTTAGAGCATTTTAATGTCTGTGAGCAAAATATCAGAAAAACTGTTCAACAGTTTTCTGGAGTTCTACAGGATTCTAGGTGTTTCTTTAAAGTGCAGCATACTGGTAAAGAACCCACTAGCTAATGCAGGAGACCCGGGTTCAACTCCTGGGTCTGGAAAATCCCCTGGAGTAGGAAGTGGTAATCCACTCCAGTATTCTTGCCTGGAAAACCCTCTGGACTGAGGAGCCTGGTGGGCTACAGTGCATAGGGTTTCAAACAGTCGGACATGACAGAAGCAACTTAGCACTAGATATATTCCAAAAATATTTTACAACCCTTTTGAAAGCCTTGGGGCATGAACATCCTGCCTATCTCGATTTCTCACGGAGTAGGGAATTACTGTATCAGAATTTATAATGGCGAGTCTAAACAGCAATTTATTATATTGGTAAGGGCTCAGACAGCCCAACTTCCCGCTCAGACGGTTCGAGTGACCACAGGGTGAATCCGACCCATGCTGCCTTTTCCTTTCTGTCTGCTGCTAAGATCTCAGATGACAAGAAAGGAGATGCTGCTGCTAAGTCGCTTCACTCGTGTCTGACTCTGTGCAACCCCATAGACGGCAGCCCACCAGGCTCCACCGTCCCTGGGATTCTCCAGACAAGAACACTGGAGTGGGTTGCCATTTCCTTCTCCAATGCATGAAAGTGAAAAGTGAAAGTGAAGCTGCACAGTCGTGTCCAACTCTTAGCGACCCCATGGACTGCAGCCCACCAGGCTCCTCCATCCATGGGATTTTCCAGGCAAGAGTACTGGAGTAGGTGGCCATCGCCTTCTCCGAAGAAAGGAGATAGGGAGGGATAAAAGAAAGAGCTCAGACTTTGGTCCCGACCGGCTGGAACCCAAATATCAGCTTTTCCACCTGGATGTCATTTATCCTCTTTGGGATATGTGTTCTTGCTCTCATGCTGTTCTTGCTCTTCAGTCGTTCAGTCATGTCCAGCTCTCTGTGACCCCGTGGACACACAACACACCAGGCTTCCCCGGCTTTCACCATATGGGGCTACTGGGCCTCATAGTTGTTCATCCATTGACTCAGTAACTGCTTTTTAAGTGCATAATCTGCGCCAGGCTATGCTCTGGGTACTTGGAATGTATCAGGGAACAGAATAGGCCCCAAATTGAGCCTGAGGCAGGGGCAGCTTACATTCTAAAGGAGGGAGAGAGACTTAGAAATAAGCCTGATGCCTGAGTGGTGTTTCTATAATGGAGATTACAAGCTCTCAACAGGTTGTTGCGGTGATAACAAGTGACTGTACCTATCCAGCATGGAACACAGCAGGCGTTTAATAAAGTGTTGCAATTACTCTTAAAAAAAAAAAAAATTGCTCCCAGGAACTTCTCTGGTGGTCCAGGGGCTGACTCCTTGCTCCCAAAGCTAGGGACTCAGGTTCGATCCCTGGTCAGGGAACTAGATCCTGTGTGCTGCAACTAAGACCCAGCATAGCCAAATAAATACATATTAATAAAATAAAAATAATTTCTCTCAGGTTTCTTTAAAGCCTTTAAACAGTGAGCATGAAGTTTGCATCTAGAATGTGTTCGTTTATTTGTTCAGTAAATAACTATCGAGCTTCCATTGTATGGTAGAACCCGCACTAGGCACCTGGAATAAAAACAAATATAGGATCCAGAAAACAGGATCCCTGCCCTGAGCATTCCCTGGGCTGCCTCTGGTCCACATATACTGGGCCACTGTACAGTAGAGGGGAGCCCTTTGAGCGCACAAAGGCAGAGTGACCTTGAAGTTTATCAGAACAGTCTACTTCACTGAAGATGTCTTTTAAAATTTTATTGAAGTATAGTTGATTTACAATGGGGTGCTAATTTCCTCTGTACAGCTCAGTTATATACATATATATTCAGTTATGTAACTCAGTTATATACATATATATTCTTTTCCATTACGGTTTGTCACCAGATACTGAATATATTTCCTTGTGCTACACAGTAGGACCTTGTTGTTTATCCATCCTATATATAACAGTTTGCATCTGCTAATCCCAAACTCCCTCTCCACCCTTCTCTCACCGCCTCTCCTTGGCAACCACCCTGTTTTGTTTCATATATATGTTCATTTGTATCATATTTTAGATTTCACATATAAGTGATATGGTATGGTGTGGTATTTGTCTTTCTCTTTATGACTTACTTTGCTTGGTATGATAATCTCTAGGCCTATCCATGTTGCTGCAAATGGTATTACACTCTGCAACAGAGTATTCCCCTCTTGATGGCTGAGTAATATTCCTGAGTGTGTGTGCGTGTGTATGTGTGTGTGTGTATCACATCTTCTTTATCTATTCATCTGTTGATGGACGTTTACGTTGTTTCTGTATCTTGGCTATTGTAAATAATGCTGCTTTGAGCATAGGGGTGCATGTATTTTTTCAAATTCTAGTTTTGTCCAGGTTTACGCCCAGGCATGGGATTGCGGGATCGTATGACAGCTCCTTGTTTAGTTTTTTGAGGATACTCCATACTGTTTTTCATAGTGGCTGCAATTTACATTCCCACCAACAACTTTGTAGGAGGGTTTCCTTTTCTCCATATCCTCTCCAGCATTTATTATTATCTATGGACTTTTTGGCAATGGGCATTCTGACTGGTGTTAGGTGGTACTTCATTGTAGATTTGATTTGCATGTCTTTAACAATTAGCAACGTTGAGCATCTTTTCATTGCTTATTGGCCATCTGACAATGTCTTTTTAATTCAATGCACCCCAGTCATGGCTGGTGATTCTAGGAATGCCATGAACCAGGATATGGAGATTGGGGTCACTTCGAGGGACCCTAAGAAGATTCCCAAACAGGCCCGAGATTACATCCCCATCGCGACCGACCGCACGCGCCTCCTGTCAGAGGGCAAGAAGCCGAGGCAGCGCTACATGGAGAAGAGCGGCAAGTGCAACGTCCATCACGGCAACGTCCAGGAGACCTACCGCTACCTGAGCGACCTCTTCACCACCCTGGTGGACCTCAAGTGGCGCTTCAACCTGCTTGTCTTCACCATGGTCTACACCATCACCTGGCTGTTCTTCGGGTTCATCTGGTGGCTCATTGCTTACATCCGGGGTGACCTGGACCACGTCGGGGACCGGGAGTGGATCCCTTGTGTAGAGAACCTCAGCGGCTTCGTGTCTGCCTTCCTGTTCTCCATCGAGACGGAGACCACCATCGGGTACGGCTTTCGGGTGATCACGGAGAAGTGTCCGGAGGGCATCGTCCTCCTGCTGGTCCAAGCCATCCTCGGCTCCATTGTCAACGCCTTCATGGTGGGGTGCATGTTCGTCAAGATCAGCCAGCCCAAGAAGAGAGCTGAGACCCTCATGTTTTCCAATAACGCCGTCATCTCACTTCGAGACGAGAAGCTCTGTCTCATGTTCCGGGTGGGCGACCTCCGCAACTCGCACATCGTGGAAGCCTCCATCCGTGCCAAGCTCATCAAGTCCCGGCAGACCAAGGAGGGCGAGTTCATCCCCCTGAACCAGACCGACATCAACGTGGGCTTCGACACAGGGGACGACCGCCTCTTCCTGGTTTCCCCGCTCATCATCTGTCACGAGATCAATGAGAAGAGCCCTTTTTGGGAGATGTCGCGGGCCCAGCTGACCCAGGAGGAATTCGAGGTTGTGGTCATCCTGGAAGGGATGGTGGAGGCCACAGGTGAGCCTCCCGAGCCCCTTCTCCTCCCCAGCCCCTCCCCAGCCCTTCCCCGGCCCTGGTGCTCAGACCTCTGCTGATTCCAGAAGGTGCAGCCTGAAGGTGGCAGCTCAATCAGCCCCAACCCCCAAATGGTGATCTTCAGGATGGAATTATGAGAGCAGATAATGTGTGTTGGGACTTCCTGGTGGCTCCATGGCAAAGAACCCAAGTGCCAATGCAGGAGATGGGGATTTGATCCCTGGGTTGGGAAGATCCCCTGAAAAAGGAAATGGCAACCCACTCTAGCATTCTTGCCTGAAATATCTCATGGACAGAGGAGCGTGGTGGGTTACAGT
Organism: Oryx dammah; assembly: GCF_014754425.2. Taxonomy (NCBI): domain Eukaryota; kingdom Metazoa; phylum Chordata; class Mammalia; order Artiodactyla; family Bovidae; genus Oryx; species Oryx dammah. Next base: position 30,992,486 of record NW_024070199.1, read on the forward strand.
CCATGGGGTCGCAAAGAATCAGACACAACCAAGCGTGCACACACACACACACACACACACACACAATGTGTGTTGAACCCCACCCCCACCCCCCCAATGTCTGGGCATGGTCTAGACTCTAAGTGCAAGTAGCTCATTGAGTGAGATGGTTTTCCTCCAGGTACAGGTAAGAGATAGAGAGAGGTAAGCAGTCCTAAGTCACTGAACCAGGATGCAGGTCAAAACCAGGTGACCCAAAGCCTGGTTTCCAACAGGCTACACCACCTGTCCTTCCCTCCTGCCCCCATCCTGGAGCAGGTGTCACCCAAAGGGTGTTCGGTGAGCACATAACTTTGAGAAACTCTGAGTTGAACAAAGGTGAACGGGCTTCTTACAGGAGGATGTGGCAGGTCTTTACATGTGAATCGCCACCTGAGGCAAGGACGGGGTGATTCCCAAAGTCACAGAATCCTCTTCTGGGAGAGACTCCCAAGTCCCACACCCTTAGGCCCCTGTGGGGCAGGCTGTCCCTCAGCTTCCCTGTGGAAGGGGCTCTGTGAACACAGGTATGTGCAGAAGATAGTGCATTCCACTCACACGTGTCTGGCCAGCACCTCCCTGCCCAGCGACTGACTCACGGCAGCCGAGCCCTTCCCACCTCCCAGCTCTGTGCAGGGCTCAGGGAGGCCAAGGCCTGGGGGAGCCCATATCCCCACCACACTCCCTGGGCAAGGGGGCCCCGCTAACTGTGGGCCCTCCTCTGCTTCCCCCTTCTTCCTGCCCTCCTTTCTCACTCACAGAGGCATCTGAGCGCCTGGCCTGGCCCTAAGGATGACTCACAGAAAACTCACTGGAGCTGAGAATATACATGCTTTTCTAATCTGGCAACAGCACTGGAGGGCTGGCTTCGACCCTGTTTCACAGATGTGGAAGCTGCTTCATGCAGACAGGAGGGTCTGTCTTATTTGGGGCTGTCACTCAGGCATCTAGAGTTTGTTAGCCACACCACACTGCCCCCCATAAGGTTGGGGGCCTGGCACAAAGGTGGCCAAACAAGCCTTCCTGGCCTCCTGGGGGGCTGGGTGGGCGGCTCGGATGGGGCAGCCACAGACAGACCTTCCCGAGTGGAGCAAAACCTCTAGGGTGTGAACACGCTCCAGGGACCCAGGCCGGGGGAGCTGCTCGGCCATCTGCTGGGGACCCAGGCTGGCCAGGCGGCATATGGTGGCAGCCGGGGAACCCCTGGGACAGGACAGGGGGGTGCAGGCAGACTCTCCTCCCACCGCTGGGAGCTTGCAGGTCACGCCATCCTTGGAGCCAGGGTTAGACCAGAACATGGGCTGAGATTCTGGGAAAAGAGCTCCATTTCGAGGCCACAAAGGTCAGCTTGGGAATGTGGAGACAGGTAGAAAAGCAGTGCCTCACCATACTTATTCTCTTTGCTGGCCCTTCACTGCCACTCGCTGACCTATCCCAGCGTGACTCCTCAGAGTCAGGTCCCTCAGTTGACCTGTCCCATCTGGTTGCCCTCCTCTCTTCCCATGACCTGGGTTACTCCAGTTCTGCTCAGAGGAAAGAGAGGGAGACTGCCACCCACATGGGCTCTGATCTCGGCCACTTTAGGAGCTTGGTTACCACATTCATGGAACCAAGCACAGGCTATGAGTTCAGGCCGAAGTTTGACCAGCGCAGCTCTGTGCAGCCTGCATGTGTGAGTTTGGGCAGGTTGCTCAACTCGCCAGCAGGATGAAGATAACAAACCTCAGAGGCTCACAAGGGAGGGGGTTGGGTGTATGTGAAGCGCAATGCCTGCCACCCAGAGTGGCTTCTGTCTTTTCCAAATGCATTGGAAGCTGACTGTCAGGCACACTGGTGGGTTTCCAGTCATAGAACAGCCCCCTTCCAAGAGGTGGGACAGAAGAAGGGCAGGAAGACCCCAGGAGGCTTGGTCCAAAGTGCCCACGGAGGTCCCGTCTCGCTGTGTTTCCTGAGGCCCCCAAGCCTGCAGATCTTTGGCTTGTGTCTGGACTGGTCAGTGCCCAGCATGGGTTTCTAAACCTCTGCTGAGCTGGGGGTTGTCCAAGGACCGAGGGGAGACATCTGGAGCAGGCGGGACCCCACGAGCCGAGAGCACATGGGGTGCACTGGGGTTACCTGGCGGTGGATCTGGGGTGCATGAGACCGCTGCCAGAGAACATTTAAACTGGGGAGAGGGGGTGCTAAGCAGACATTTCCTTCAGTTTTCAAAGAGCACAAGCCAGGACGTTCCTCAACCAAAAGATTAAATATCAGAAAACTGCTTCCCTGTGACCCTGAGGACAGAGGCGTCCTCATCCATAAACAAAGCTGTCCTCTCTGGAGAGAAAGCAACACCTAAAAATAACATAGGCATGCCAGGGCTGAGCCGACAGGGAATGGGGGCATTGGAGCATGCTCCAACCAAGGAGCCATGCTGTGTGTGTGTGTGTGTGCACATCCGTGGGTGTGTGTGTGTACACACATGTAGGCTTTTGCCTGTATGGATCCACCCCAAACAACCCCATGTATTCTAAATGCCTGTCAGCTTCTCTGGGTTGAGCCACTCTGAATTTATCTTTGTTCAAACTTTCCTCATCTTTTCTTGTCTCAGTCTTCTAGAACTTAATGCACGTTCAGGAACCATGCCCATTCCTGAATTATTCACTCCAGTCTCTAGGAACCTACTCCACAATCTTGCATTGTTAATTTCTAATTTTCTGCCTCCATCACACCTTGAGCTCCTTAGGGCAAGGGTTGTATCTTATTCAGCTTTATGTCTCCATTGTGCTTAGCACAAAGCTGATATTCAACATATGCTTGATGAATGACTGGATGGATAATTGGGTGGGTGGATTGATGGATCGGTGATGAATGAATGGATGGGTGGATGAATGGATGGATGATGGATAGATGCACCGATGGACAGATGGATGAAAGATGTTGAATGGATGGATAGAAGGATGATGGATGATGGGCTGATGGATGGATAATGGATGGAAGGCTGTGGCCACTCCTAATACGTGTGCCCTCTGTGCACCCAGGCATGACTTGCCAAGCACGGAGCTCCTACATGGATACCGAGGTGCTCTGGGGCCACCGGTTCACACCAGTCCTCACCTTGGAAAAGGGCTTCTATGAGGTGGACTACAACACCTTCCACGACACCTATGAAACCAACACGCCCAGCTGCTGTGCCAAAGAGCTGGCAGAAATGAAGCGGGAAGGCCGGCTCCTGCAGTACCTCCCCAGCCCTCCACTGCCAGGGGGCTGTGTTGGAGCAGAGCTGGGTGCAGAGGCGGAGCCAGAGGGAGAGGAAGAGCCTGAGGGTCTGACTGGGTCCCAGGAGACCAAGGGCTCTGCGTAAGGACGGCACTCTCCCCGTGACCTCCCCTCATCCCCTCTGTGCTCCCTTCTCATGAGCACAGAGGCTGCAGGGCTGGGGTTGAAGGGCTGAGTGGGCTGGGTTGTGTGAATTTGCTGAGTGTGCTGTTCTGGGGGTGGGGTGGCCTTTGAGGCTCTGTGGGGAAGAGTAACCGAGTCCTGGCACCTCCCAGCCCAGGATCTACTGGAGCAGGTGGCTTCCAGCTGGTCTCCATGGCAGTGCTGTCTCTCCTCCCCAGCCTCGGTCACATGGGCTAAGAGCCAGACCAGGAGGGCTTGTCTCACAGTGAAACACCCAGGTGGCCTCCGTCCTCACACCTCTCTCTGCCAATTGGCCCCGATTACCTTCCTCTTGGGGTTTCACAAACCAACCAGCAGCCTCCTCCCGCCTAGGGCTGACACCTAGAGAAGGCTGCTCTCCCCTTCCCCTCATTCTGGCCATCTTGGAGCCTGTTGTGGTTTCAGGGTGGGAGACTCCTCCAATCTGGAAACTCCAATCCCCGGTCCCCAGGGGAGCTCACAGACCTCAATGGTTCAGGTCACATAGAATTCCTTGCAAATCTGCCACCAGTGACCACTCAGAGCACTAAGGCCCTCACCGCTGGATCTCAGCATTACCTGTGAAGTGTGTGCTTTCCCTGCCGTGTTCTGCAGGTCCTACGTAGCCTGCAGACCACTGCTCTCCTTAGGGTGACGTTTAGTCGGGGGTCACTTCCTGGCCGCCCCAACCATACCGTGCCTGCACCTCCCACCAAAGAGAGAACCCCAGCAGCTGGACCTGTGCTAGGACATCTGGCCCCAAGAATCTCAAAGTGCTTCTCACCTTCACTGTGGTTTCCCATATAGTCTCAGAGCCCGTGGTGTGATCCATCCAGGGAGAACGCTGTGGTCAGAGGGCAAGATGAGCCAGTCAGTGCTGAAGCAGGGAGGGGGAGGGAAGACACACAGAGAAAGGCAAACAAAAGCTGAATTTTAAAATGAGCAGCGGCACCAGCTGTCACCAAGATCGCTGACTTCAAGCTTTGCTACCAGGTGAAGCAGGGACGTGAAGCACAGGGAGAAGGGCCTGTAAGGCTGGCACCACCTTCCAGCCGAGGTGGGGGACTCTGAGCTGGTGCTGCTGCCCTGGGTCTCCTCTCTGACAGGTGGGGGTCTAATGATGTGGGGGGGCCGGGGGGGGGCAGGAAGAATGGCCAGGAAAGGGGGGTGGGTGCCATCCTCACCTTGCAAACACGGAGAATCAGAGAAGGGGTGAACATTAAGAGAGCGCTGAATGGAGAAGAGCCTTAAAAACAGCAAGGCGTGGGACTTCCCTAATTGCCCAGTGGCCAGGACCCTGAGCTTTCACTGCTGAGGTCTGGATCCCTCTTGGTGGGGAACTAGAATCCCACAGGCCAAGTGGTACTGCCAAAACAACCAACAATGGCAGAAGGCTTTCCCTTTTAGCCTGGAGGTGCAGGAAGAGGACGGACAGACGCTGCAGCTGTCATGGTGATGGGGCATATCAGGCGTGTGGAAGCTGACAGGCTTCCGATCAGCTGACCTAGACCTGGAGAGATGTCAGAAGTTCCGGCCACAGAACTGTGGAGGCCTCCCCACCACCATGGCAGAGCTCTCGGCTGACCTTTGAAAAGGGAAGCCTCTTCCTGCCCCAGATGCAAAGCACCTCCCCAGGGAGTAAGAGTAGGAAGTTAAGGCCGAGCCAGGGGGACTGGGTTTGGATCGCAGGCTGGGTTTTCCAGGTGCTGGGGCTGCAGAGAAGAGGAGGCAGGTGGCTACACTCAGGGGAGGGGACCCAGTTCTCAGGCAAGGGGCTGGATCTGGAGAGGGGGGCCCAGGAAGCAGGGAGGAGCAGGGTCTTCTACAGGATGGCGCTGAGTCCTGACTCCAGCAGGCATCCCTCTGTAATGAAGCAGGTCGTGGAGGGAACCAGGAATGGGCTGGAATCCTGTCCTCCAGGGAAAGGAGAGCGGGCAGCCTGGCTCACTAAGACCGGATGCCTTGGGGGTCTTGAGGAGGTATAGCTGGAACTGTGAAGTGGGTGCCAATCCGCAGCCCACCAGATCCAAGGCTTGCACTGCAGGACTGATTTGTTTCCCTCCCCGCCACCCCACCAGATCTAAATGCTGCCTTCGTCAAAACCCATCAGTGCCTGCAGGTTTAGAGCATTCAGTGAGGCAGGTTAGCAAGGATGGGAAAACCACAGGAGAAGCAGGCCTTGCAGCTGGGCTGGGTCTTGGGCTATTTCACACCTGCCTGCACCTAGCAACCCCAAGGGGCCATGTGAGTCACTCCCCTGTGTTCTAGCTCTGTGATAGCCCCCACAAATCCAGGCCACATCATGTTTCAGCCAACTGCAGACATGGTGGAGCCTCAGAAAAGAAGAGATTGGCACCATCCTCTTGGAAAGCCCCCGGAGGGGCCAGAGCCCCCTGCACTGGTATGAATCAGGTAGCAATCCCACTGTGCACCTTAGCTGCTGTTTCTCAAGAAAATTCAAAGGCAAGAAGGCTGCCTTTTGTATCCCTAGGCAATCCTTCTTGGCGACCAACTGATCAAACTAAAGTCTGAAACACTCCACAAGTCATTTTCTATAGTTCTTGTATCAACATGGACTCACTGTGGATCACTTTAAAAACACTGAATCTACCCACAAGCCACCTATGAGTCCCAGCCCTTAGCCACATGGTTCGTCACCTCTGATGGGTCACAGAGAGGTGAGCCAGGCTGGCTGCGAGGTGGCTGCTCACAAGCCTCAGCACTTCCAGAATCCTAAAGAACATTCTCATCAGTCAGACCCTAAAGCCTTGGGAGCTAACTTCCTGCCTCAACTTCCATGTGCTTCTGCTCTGGAACCATCCCCTGTAAGGGCAAAGCCCCCAGGAGCTCAGAAGAAGGTAAGTCTCCTCCACTCAACCTCTCAGCATCCGACACCTGCTAGGTCTCCACGGCCTTGCCCAAAGACTCTCGTTCCCAGATCAGGTTGAACAAGCTTTGCCCATGACTCTCCCCTCCAGACGCCACCCTCCCTGTGCAGTCAGCCCACTTCCTGTCATTTCCTTCTGCTGGTCAAGGTCCTGGCTGCAGCAGCTGGCCTTGACGGAGGGGAAGGAGCCCTCGTCCATCTAGGGAGAGCTCTCCTGCTTGTGATCGGTAATAGCCAGAACCTTCTGTCACACTCTGGCCCCATGCCTGCTTTCCACACAGGCCTCAGCCCTGGGTCTCCCGAGAATTGAAAGCCACAGACACTTGAAATTTCTGTATTGAAGTTGCCCCAAACTAAAACAACTTCCCCCGCTCTTAATTTGCCTGCTGTCACCTAAAAATATGCCCTGAACACATCTTTGGGCAAACACCCTTCCATGGGTTAGGTCCTTGCCTGGAAGATGGCGTGTAATTCTCAGAAGCCTGCTGAGAAACTCTTAGGAATCCCTTGCTGCCAAAGAGATAACTGAGGTTCAGAGATGTTAATTCAGTTGCTCAAGGCCATAGATAGTCAGAGGCCCATGGGACCCAGAGCAGAGCCTCCCAAACACAGATGGGCCATCATCCTGCGTAAACCCCTGCCCCAGGGCAGCTCCTGAGCTCTCTGGAAGGAAGGAAGGCAGTCCCACCTCTCCCGGCCGCCCCTGTGTGTGCTGTGCTGTGGACATCAGCTTCCATCCACCAGCAATGTTCTCCCATGGCAGGATAATTGGGAAACACCTTTTTCTGATTCCGAGGGAATTAATGAGCTGTGAAAAGAGATTAGATGGGGAATTATTGCTTTGGGGAAGAAGCCACTTATTCTGCTCAACTTGGTTTTTGCTAAACACATCTCCTTAAACTCCTGTGTCAAATCTCTTCCTCCCTGTGTAAGACTTGTCAATCTTCTCATTAAAAAGAACAGCATTGCACTGCTGAAAATTCATCCAATAAAGTGGATTTGATCTTACAGAACTCTTTGTCATTTTAAGTGGATAGCCGTTGGTTGCCGTTCAATTCAGTGCCAGTTTAAGCAAACTTGTCCTTCTTGTTTTCACTGGTGCGTGCACTGCCATGCCTGACCCTTTGAGCCAACTCTGGACTGTAGCCCTCCAGGCTCCTCTGTTCATGGGATTCTCCAGGCAAGAATACTAGAATGAATTGCCATTTTCCTCCTCCAGAGGATCTTCCTGACCCAGGGATCAAACCCACATCTTCTGAGTCTCCTGCAGGTGGATTCTTTACCCTCTGAGCCATCAGGGAAGCCCCTAGAAACCCAGAGTGTGTGCGTGTCAAGTTGCTTCAATCGTGTCCTCCTCTTTGCAACCCTATGGGCCCTAGCCCACCAGGTTTCTCTGTCCATGGGATTCTCTAGGCAAGAATACTGGAGTGGGTTGCCATGCCCTTCTCCAGGGGATATCAGTATCTTAACTGGAGTGGAGGTGATAGTCTGGGCAAGGTAGGGAGGAGGAGACAAGAATCAGGGCTCAACCTCCAGACACATAGCAGGGCGATGTTGCCATCACCCAGAGCATGCAAGCTATGTGCCTTCTCCTGTTAGATCATTCATTCCATCCCCCACATCATTCTAACACATGTTTTTACGTTAAATAGTCAGACTACACTACCTAAATAATGAGTGTCTAAAAGAAATCCCATGGATACAGAGGAGCCTGGCAGCCTACAGTCCATGGGGTCGCAAAAGAATCATACACGACTTAGCAACTAAACAATGACGTGAAGTATCCACCTTAGAGAGTCCCTGCACTGACTGCATTCATGGCATTAATTAGCACAGATGGATATCACTGAATGATGGGAGAAGGACAGGGGAAGCTGGGATGTGTCTTACGGGCAAAGGACTTCAGGATTTTCAAGTGAAGGAAACAGTTTCTGCTGAGGATGTCATTAGAGGATTTAAAATTGCCTTCTCTTCTGCTCCAGTCCCCTGGATGGGAACTGAACAGCTCAGATCTACAAAGAAGGTTAACCAAAAGATTCCTCACTTAAACCATTCCAAAAGGATAAAACTGCTCTCTGGGGCTTTGATTTAAGACAAGAAACAGTATTTTAAGTTGTGGGAGCCAGGGCAACCCTGATGTGTAGAGGCATCTCGCTGGTCTGGCTCTGTGGTCCACCTGTGGTGATCAGGCATGACTTAGACTGGTCCAGCTGCTCTGACAAACATACCACGGACTGGGTGGCTTAAACAACAAACTCTTATTTCTAAAAGCTTTGTAGTCTGGGGAGTCCAAGATCAAGGCTCCAGCAGATTTGGTGTCTGGTGAGAGCCTGCTTCCTGGTTCACAGACAGCTGTGTTCTCAGTGTATCTTCTCATGGTGGAAGGGGCGAGGGTGCTCCTCAGGATCTCTTTAATAAGAACATTTGTGTCATTACTGAGGGTTTCACCCTCATGACCTGTTGTTCAGTTGCCCCGTCGCATCCAACTCTGTGACCCCATGGACTGCAGCACGCCAGGCCTCCCTGTCCCTCACCATCTCCTGAAGTTTGCCCAAGTTCATGTCCATTGCATCTGTGATACTATCCAGCCATCTCATCCTCTGTTGCCCTCTTCTTCTGCTTTCAATCTTCCCCACCATCAGGGTCTTTTCCAATGAGTCAGATGACCAAAACACTGGAGCTTCAGCTTCAGCATCCATCCTTCCAATGAGTATTCAGTGTTGATTTCCCTTAGGATTGACTGGTTTTATCTCCTTGTTGTCCAAGGGACTCTTGGGAGTCTTCTCCAGCACCACAGTTCAAAGGCATCAATTCTTTGGTGCTCTGCTTCTTTACAGACCCTCATGACCTAGTCAGCTTCAAAGGCCCTACTTCCTAGCACCGTCACATTAGGGGTTAGGATTCCAACATATGAATCAGGAGTGGACACAAATATTCAGTCTGTAACAAAGCACAAGCAGATTAGCGCATGTGACCGAGGCAAAAGCAAGCGCAGGGCCTCTAAATTAGCCCCGGGTAAAACCACCCAGTGAGACTGAGGCTGAGACGGCCTCATGGTGATGGTGTGACATAAAACACACACACAAAGGTCAGGAAGTCCTGGGAACCATTGGCTGTTGGCCTGTGGGGATGCCTCTTCACTGAGGATCGTACTGTAAATATTGTTCAGTATCAGAAGGGAAACTGCAGGACTTCCCTGGTGGCTCAGTGGATAAGAATCTGCCTGCCAATGCAGGGGATGCAGGTTTGATCCCTGGCCCGGGAGGATTCCACATGCCCCAAATCCCTAGAACCTGTGCTCCACAAGAAAAGAAGCCGCCATAATAAGAAGCCCACGCATCACAGCAAGAGAGCAGCCCCCACTCACTGCAAGTAGAGAAAACCCTGAGCAAAAGCAGCAAAGACACAGCACAGCCAAAAATAAATAATTTAAAAACTCCAAGTCAGGGGGGCAAGAACCCTCAGTAGACATGTTTGCCACTCACAGCTTGGATTACAATTTGGGGAAGGAGGATTACACACCCGTTTCTAGTAAAAAGCAAAAGTCTGAACATTATGCTCCCCAAACCCACCTTTGTCTAGAAGGTCCAGGCTTGGCTTGCACCAGTCAGCAGCAGTGTGAGATGAGTGCCCGTGCATCCCTTTAGTCCCTTAGGATACCAATAAAGCGTTCTGGCTTCCTGACGGCAAATCAGTGTCAAGGATGGAGTTTCAGAAACAGAAACATTTTTCTCTAAGGAACTGAGAGAAAAGACTTTTTCTCTTAGGAACTATTTTACTTTCACTGAGAAGCTGCTGGTAAAATAACCTGGATTCCCTTAGAGGAGACAAACATCAGAAATCTCAAGGGAGGAATTAATGAGGGTTGGGTACCTGGTACTTTGAGCATCATTCGTCTATGCAGTACAACAGTGTAAGTGGAGAAATCCAGGGATGACGGGTGAGGCTGCTGGTCGTAAGAACGTGGTTGATAAGTACATTCATTAAGGACCCCTTTGCGTGTACACTCCAAAAGTCATATTCACATTCCAAAATCTCTTAAATAAGCATGCTCATGGATCATGTGGCAGTTCTATTTTTAGTTTTCAAAGGAACTTCCACACCATTCTCCATAGTGGCTGTACCAATTTACATTCGCACCAACGGTGTAGGAGGGTCCCCTTTTTTCTACACCCTCACCAACATTTCTTTGTAGATTATTTTCTCATATCTTTTTTTTTTTTTTTGGCTGCCGTGCTCCGTGGCTTATGGGATCTCAGTTCCCTGACCAGGGGTTGAACCCAGGGCCACAGCAGTGAAAGTGCCAAATCCTAAACACTAGATCACTTGTTGGTAGACTTTTTGGTCATTCTGACCAGTGAGGTGATACTTCATTGTAGTTTTGATTTGCATTTCTCTAATAATTAGCCATGTTGAGCATCTTTTGGCATTTACACACTACTATATGCAAAATGAAGCTTCCCTGGTAGCTCAGTTGGCAAAGAATCTGCCTGCAGTGCAGGAGACCTGGATTCGATCCCTGGGTTGGGAATATCTCCTGGCGAAGGAAACGGAAACCACTCCAGGATCCTTGCCTGGAAAATTCCATGGACAGAAGACCCTGGTGAGCTGCAGTCCATGGGGTCGCAAAGAGTCAGGCATGACTGAGTGATTAACACTAGGTGAACTAGGTGAAATTGCTTACTCGTGTCCGACTCTTTGCGACCCCATGGACTGTAGCCCACCAGGCTCCTCCATCCATGGAATTTTCCAGGCAAGAGTACTGGAGTGGGTGATTAACACTACGTATATAAAAATAGACAACTAATAAGGACTGACTGTATAGCACAGGGAACTCCGCTCAATACTCTGTAATGATCTAAATGGGAAAAGAATCTAAAAAAGAGTGGAGATATGGATATGTATGACTGATTCACTTTGCTGTACGCTTGAAACTAACACCACAGTGTACACCAACTATACACCAATAAAATTTTTTTTAAAAAAGGAAAGTTTAAAAAAATTAAAAACAAAAAGAATTAACCCCACTCAGAGAGGCAGTCAGCCCTGTGTGACCCTTCTCAGCAGTGACCGCTTTCTCTCCTAAGCTGAGGAGGCAATCAGCCGTGGTCATTTAGGAATTCACCCACCATCTGTCTGCTCACAGAGGAAGAGTCCAGCTGGGTCTGGCCCATGGAGACAGATGGGAACCAGGGGAAGGATGTTTGCCGAAGGCAGATGTACCCGATGGGCAGAAACCTGGCTGCTTACCTGCCTGTGGTTCCCATTCGGGGACAGCCCGGGTTCACCCTCCTTTTCAGAGTAAGTGCCAGATGAGAACTCTGCCTTGTGGATGTGCCCTACCCTCGGGGGTCCCAGTGGTCTTTCTACTAGGAAAGAATAGAATCCCATGGAGGAGCTGTTCTTCTCTACAAGCCTCCCAGGGTATCAGTGGGTCCACAGAGCAGGAAAATCTGGACTCAGGTCCATCCTGACCACTCCCTCCAGGCTTTGTGGAGGTGTGCTAGGCATTCCAACACCATCTCATTGGTTAGAGGTTAAAAACTATGCATCAGGGCCCCTCTGGTGGCTCGGTGGTAGAAAATCCTCCTGCCAGTGCTGGACACACACGCTTGATCCCTGATCCGGGGAAGATCCCACAGGCCGAGGGACTGAAGGAGGAAACAGAAGAGCTGGACTCCATCTTAGGCCAGGCTGCGAACATTAGGCTACATGCATGATCACCCTCCCAATGGACTCTGAATTTTGTGCCCAGTGTCTACAGAAACGGCATATCAATGGAAAACCAGACCCCCCAGATAAAAGAGCCTCCGGACTTGTACTTGGACTCTGTCACCTAAAAGAATATGCTAATTATCTCTGTAACAGAACAAAGTCATAAATTCCATTATGTTTATCAGGATATGACCACAGGCCTATTGATAAATGTCCACTGTTTAACCATCTAGGCTTATGACACATGAATCATGGGTTAACTTTGATCGTATTTCTCTTTTACCTTGTCCAGACAAGTTTCAAGGAATTTGGGGAGGTGGGTTTGAGCACGTGCACTTAGGTATATAAGGTTTTCACAAAAACTAGTTGGGGTCCTTGGCTAAAAGGAGACTCTGCCTTGGACCCACCGGTATAATAAACTGCACTCCACTATCTGCATTGTCCTTCTGAGTGAGTTTGTTTCCCAGAATGTGTGGCTACAACAGGACAACTAAGCTCAGCCCATGCACTACAACCACTGAGCCCACCCCTAGAGCCCTTGACCCGCAACAAGAGGAGCACCACAACTAGAGGGGCAGCCCTGCTAACTACAGAAAGCTTGCGCGCAGCATCAAAGCCCCAGAAAAAACATTAAAAAAAAACAAATAAATAATTTTTGAAAAAACAGAACATGAAGAAAGCTGTCTTCCTGCATGGCCCTGTCCTTGAGCTCTTCCCATTCATCTCACGTACACAGCAGGCTCTCTTCTCTGCAACATTTGCAGGTAGCATCTGAAAGGGAAAACTTGCCTCTTTTCAAAGCCTTTAAAGTTTCCACTTTAAAGAAGGAAATTTCATTCCGTAAAGGGCTGCTCGTGTGCGTGAAGTGCGTGCAACACCTCGGAAACTGGCGTGTGTGACGCCCACAGAAACCTGGCTCTCACTCTCTCCAGATCCCTCCCCTCTGCAGGCTCTCCCTCCCCAGTTTCAAACCAGAATACAGAGACGCTCACCCTGTGCCCACCCTCCCCACTCCTTTCCATAGTTGCTCCCTAGATTTGTTTCTCTAAAGGCTCCTCTAAGGATATTAGCCCCCAGGTTAAACTTACTTCCTTCTCTGCATATGATGATCCCAATGACTTTGCATTTAAAACAGCAACTAAACTGAAACCTTTACAGATGAAAGGGTTTAGGAGATGCTTCTATACCAGTGGAGTTAGGATGTCCCCAGAAGTCTTTCTAGGCATCCTTTCAGGCCAGGCACAATTCATAATCACTTCCTCCTATGAGCGCCTCCTATGTTCTGAGCATCCTGCCAGGAACTGGGGAAATAGCTGAGTGAGCCATGGCTCCTGCCCTCTAGAAACCCACAGCCAAGTTAAGTGGAAGTTGCTCTCAGATTCATCTCACTGACCATTCATCTCAAATCTGTTTTATAGACACAAAAATGCCCGTGTTGGTGACTAGAGGAAAGGACAAGGTGAAATACACGAACACGTTCATGAAAAATTATCAAAAGACTCCAAACGCAGGTGTTGGCTACAAAATTAGTGATTTGCCATCAAATGAATATTAATGATTTAGCACATGTAGAATTTGCTATTAAAAGGCATTCCAGGCCAAACCTTCACACCCTCCACACCAATCACTTTCAGATCATGGCCACTGTCTTCAGTTTATTCTATAAGGAACAAGTCTGAGTATTGGGATTTTTCTTGGCTTCCTCCAGGCTAACACACAGGCATGGACTGGACCCATGCACCTCTTTTTCTGATGTTATGATTATAAGCACAGTTTCTAGGTTGTTTTTGATTCTACAAGTGAAAACAGGAATCACAGCCTTTCCTCTACAGACCAGGAAAAGCTCTAGCCACCCTGTTCCCTGCCTTGCAGCCTCTCTCCTTCACATCCCTGAGGATGGCCAGAGGGAGGCAGTGTTTCCCAACAGGAACCTCAAGGCCACAGAGGGAGCCAGTCCTCTCACTCACACACCCAGCCTTGAGCTAACTCCACTGAGCACCCGTACCAGGCAGTGAGGACACCATGGACACAGCACAGCACTCAAGACTGGAGTCTCCACACTGTGCAAAAGAGACACAACTTTTGTCTTCAAGGAGCTTCCATTCCAGCGGAGAGGCAGGCACTCATCCAAAGAGTTCACATAAAGTGTGAATTTTTTGTCTGTCCTGTGTATATGCTGCAATCAAATCATAAAAAGCATATGTCAGGGGATCTTCTCTGGTTGGCAGAAGCGGCATTTGAGCTGAGATCTGAAGCATGAGAAGGACTTAATCAAGAAGAGTCAGTGAAGAAAAACCCTTGGGGGCAGGATGGAAGACTCACACTGTGAAGAGAGAAAAATGTTCTGGAAGACCTAAAGGGAAGGTGGGAGGCACTGTCTGGGGGCAGAGGGAAGGTGCTGGGAGTCGGCAGCTGGAGAGTGGCAGGATCTGGGCTGAACAAGGCTACCATGGTGATGCAGATAACAGTGTTGCAGGGAAAAGCCAATTCTGACTCCAAACAGTTGGAACTGTTTCTTTGACTTGCTTTTTGTTGCTGTTGTTAGTATAACCATACATAGTCAGTGCAAAGAAATAGAGGAAAACAATAGAATGGAAAGACCAGAGATCTCTTAAAAAAAATTAGAGATACCAAGGGAACATTTCATGCAAAGATAGGCACAATAAAGGACAGAAATGGCATGGACCTAACAGAAGCAGAAGATATTAAGAAGAAGTGGCAAGAATACACAGAAGAACTATACAAAAAAGACCTTTATGACCCAGATAACCACCATGGTGTGATCCCTTACTTAGAGCCAGACAACCTGGAATGTGAAGTCAAGTGGGACTTAGGAAACACCACTATGAACAAAGCTAGTGGAGGTTATGGAATTCCAGTTGAGCTATTTCAAATCCTAAAAGATGATGCTGTGAAAGTGCTGCACTCAATATGCCAGTAAATTAGGAAAACTCAGCAGTGGCCACAGGACTGGAAAAGGTCAGTTTTAATTCCAATACCAAAGAAAGCCAATGCCAAAGAATGTCCAAACTACCACACAATTGTGCTCATTTCACGTGCTAACAGAGTAATGCTCAAAATTCTCCAAGTGAGGCTTCAACAGTATGTGAACTGAGAACTTCCAGATGTTCAAGCTGGATTAGAAAAGGCAGAAGAACCAGATCAAATTGCCAACATCCATTGGATCATCAAAAAAGCAAGAGCGTTCCAGAAACACATCTACTTCTGCTTTATTGACTATGCCGAAGTCTTTGACTGTGTGGATCACAACAAACTGTGGAAAATGTTAGAGAGATGGGAATACCAGACCATCTGACCGGCCTCCTGAGAAATCTGTATGCAAGTCAAGAAGCAACAGTTAGAACTGGATGTGGAATAACAGACTGTTTCCAAATTGGGAAAGGAGTACATTAAAGGCTGTATATTGTCACCCTGCTTATTTAACTTATATGCAGAGTACATCATGAGAAACGCTGGGCTGGAGGAAGCAAGAGCTGGAATCAAGATTGCCAGGAGAAATATCAATAACCTCAGATATGTGGATGACACCACCCTTATGGCAGAAAATGAAGAGGAACTAAAGAGGCTCTTGATGAAAGTGAAAGAGGAGAGTGAAAAAGTTGGCTTAAAACTCAACATTCAGAAAACAAAGATCATGGCATCCGGTCCCATCACTTCATGGCAAATAGATGGGGAAACGATGGAAACAGTGACAGACTTTATTTTGGGGGGCTCCAAAATCGCTGCAGATGGTGATTGCAGCCATGAAATTAAAAGACGCTTGCTCTTTGAAAGAAAAGTTATGACCAACCTAGACAGTATATTAAAAAGCAGACATATTACTTTGCCAACAAAGATCCATCTAGTCAAAGCTATGGTTTTTCCAGTAGTCATGTATGGATGTAAGAGTTGGACTATAAAGAAAGCTGAATACCAAAGAATTGATGTTTTTGAACAGTGGTGTTGGAGAAGACTCTTGAGAGTCTTCTCAAGGAGAAGCTGGACTGCAAGGAGAGCCAATCAGTCAATCCCATAGGAAATCAGTCCTGAACATTCATTGGAAGGACTGAATTTGAAGCTGAAGCTCCAATATTTTGGTCACCTAGTGCGAAGAACTGACTCATTAGAAAAGACCCTGATGCTGGGAAAGCTTGAAGAAGGGAAGAGAAGGGGAAGACAGAGGATGAGATGGTTGGATGGAATTACCGACTCGATGGACATGAGTTTGAGTAAGCTCTGGGAGTTGGTGGTTTTCAGGAGGCCTGGCGTGCTGTAGTCCATGGGGTCATAAAGAGTTGGAGATGACTAAGTGACTGAACTGAACTAATGGCCTGCCTCACATGACCCTGACCCTCTGCCTGACTGTTAAACTAAAGCGCCTTTGTTCAGAACCCTGTCCACCTGTAGATGGCAGGAAGAAAGAAATGAACACGTCTCCTACCTGAGGCTTGTCATTCTGGGAGATGTTGTTGTTGTTCAGTTGCCAAGTCATGTCTGACTTTTTGCAGCTCCATGGACTGTTGCACACCAGGCCCTACCTATCTCTAGGAGATATTTGCAAGAATAATGGCCTTTTTGCTTTGTTTCCTCATTTCCTCCCGTCTCTGATCTACAAAAAAAACTGGTCGAGACCCCGATAAGATGGTTATTTTGAGACATTTGTCTGCCATCTTCTCAGTCAGCTGGCTCTCCGAATAAAGTCATATTCCTCGCCTCAACACCTAGTCTCCAATTCATTGTTGGTAGTGAGCAGAATGAACTTGGACTCTGTAACAACACTATCAAAAGATGATCAGTTTTAGAATAATTATTCTTGATTAAGAGTGGAGAGAGTAGCAAGAGGATGTATTAGGAAGCCAGTGGGGTGAGAAATGATGGTGCCTTGAACTAACAAGGCAGCAGAGGATCTGAAACGATGTAAGGAGACTTGAGAAAATACAAGAGGAATAGTGAACAGACGGAGAAGGCAATGGCACCCCACTCCAGTACTCTTGCCTGGAAAATCCCATGGATGGAGGAGCCTGGAAGGCTGCAGTCCATGGGTCGCTGAGGGTCAGACACGACTGAGCAACTTCACTTTCACTTTTCACTTTCATGCATTGGAGAAGGAAATGGCAACCCACTCCAGTGTTCTTGCCTGGAGAATCCCAGGGATGGGCTGCCATCTATGGGGTCACACAGAGTCGGACACAACTGAAGTGACTTAGCAGCAGCAGCAGCAGCAGCAGTGAACAGAAGGCTGGGACCCTGGGGAGAGGGAGGTTAGGGAGGAGCCCCAGGCCTCTGGCTTTCAGAGTCGACTAACCTGGGTAGTGGTGAAAAGGGATAGATGAATAGGAGTTTAGTTTCAGCCCAAATTACTACATTTGTGCCCTTGCCTTTTTGGGGGCGTATTTGTGTGTGTTATTCACTCAGCTGTGTCCAACTCTTTGCAACTCCATGAACTGTAGCCCGCCAGGCTTCTCTGCTGTGGAATTCTCCAGGAAAGAATACTGGAGTGGATTGCCATTCCCTTCTCCAGAGGATCGTCCCAACCCGGGGATCGAACCCTGGTCTCCTGCATTGGAGGCACATTCTTTACTGTTTGAGCTACATACAGGGAAGTTCGAGGCATGTTTGAGGACACTCAAAATTAGCCATTTGAACATATACGTTTGGAGCCCAGAGGACAGAACAGTAGATTGTGTCAGCATAAATGTGGGAGTTGGAGCTGGGTTCACAGACGAGATTGTCCTTGAAGCAAGAAGAGGTAGAAAGAAAAGCAAGTGGAAGCCTGCTCCTTGAGGCCCCTTGCAGGACTTTGCATCCTGTCGAAAATCCCCATGAGCCATTTGGCTCATACCAGAAGGTCCTTGAAGTTCAGTCTTATGTAAACATTCATGCGCACATTGGGTCCATGCCAAATGGTTTTAGATGGGACCGAGAAATGAAATATTTCCTGCTATAGCAGTAAACAAGGATACCACAGTCATCCGAGTGAGCTGGTGAACCCTGAGGAAACTCAGAATATTGGCCCCAGATAGGTGAGGTGCGTATCAAAGGAATGATTTCAATGAGCCCAGACTCAGATGATCCAATCCCAGGTGGCACTAGTGGTAAAGAATTTGTCTGCCAATGCAGGAAACTCGATACGAGTTCGATCCCTGGGTCGGGAAGATCCCCTGGAATAGGAAATGGCAACCCATTCCAGAATTCTTGTATGGAAGCTCCCATGGACAGGGAAGACTGAAGGGCTACAGTTCATGGGGTCACAAAGAGTTGGACACAACTAAGCGTGCGTGCACACACACACAGAGAGACTTTTACATCTTCCTGTATATAGAAAAATGCTAAATTTCCTAACCTGACATATCTCGTTTCTTTGATTAGTGGTAATCTTTTGATGTTCTTGACTACCTACCCTTTGTTCCAAAACGCCTATTTTTTCCCTCTTTTTTTCAGAGGTGTGGATATAGATGTGACACCTATATACAGTGGAATATTACTCAGCTATTAAAAAGGAACAAAATTATGCCATTTGCAGAGACACGGATGGATCTAGAGACTGTCACACAGGTGAAGTACGTCAGAAAGAGAAAAACAAATACTGTATATTGACACATATATGTGGAATCTAGGAAAATGGCACAAATGATGTATTTGCAAAGCTGATAGCCTCTTCTTTTCCCTCTGAATCTGGCCTGTTATTCTTTCTTTCTTGTGTCACATGATCCAGATTGCTCTGAATTTCTCTCCTAATCTTTTTAACACTACAGCTTTGCAACTTCTTTTGATTTCCACTGCCCATTTAAATGCCCTATTTTCATTTTTGAAGCATCCTTTTAAGCTCCATGTCACCTCTGTGCTTTCTATTGTGATGTCTGACATGTAGCTAGCTTAAAAGAGTGAATTTCCATATTCTCCTTACAGATTTGCATTTTTCACATCAACTGGAGAAAAGATCCTTGAATTTTTTGAAATAGCTGGTGGGCAGAAAGGTGCATTGAATGAAACAATGGGCTTCTCTTGCAGTCCGAGACCTCAGGGAAGAAAACCTAAGAAATTAACTAGGGGTGGAGAACTTGATCAATACGTCATCTAAAATTCGATTCCTACATTACTGCCCCTTATTTTACTCCATCTCTTAATTTATAATCACTATACCTAGAATAGCCTGCTCTGGAAGGTAAACCCGAGGCACCCTTGGTTGCAATTCAGTGAACTGTCCCAAAGAGTTCCATTTTGTTTTATTCCGTTAAAGATGGTCTTCCTGTGTCATGAGTCACACTTGTCGTTTCCAGGGTGACCACCCATCATTACACTTCCATTTCCATGACATTTGTGCTTCAAATTTCTGTAGCAAAATCCTTCAGGCATATTTTAGAAAAAATCCCAATAGATAGTGAGAAATGGAATATTTCCCGCCATATCCTGAACACAGTCACAGTGATTGCAGCCACCACAGGTGAGCTTGAGCCCCAAGGGAACTTAGGAGGAAGACGAATACCTGCCATCTAGCGACCATCAGACTTCAGCCACTTCGAATGGCGAGCGCTGAGGAACTCAGGGTGTGAAAACACAGGATACTGGGCCCAGATAGACAAGGTGCATATCAAGGGAACAATTTCAGTGAGCCCAGACTTCCATCTTCCCATACATAGAAAAACGCTAAATTCCTTACCTTGGGTTATCTGGTTTTCTTTAATTAACAATAATCTTTTGTTGTTCAGATTACGTGCCTTTTGTTGCAAAACTTTTATATCAACTGGCTCCTCTCCTCCTCTCCTCGGAGTGGGTCACTTGAGATATTGTCTCCCAGGCTTAAAGTCCTAAAAATTCCCCACCGAGTAAAACATAACTCTCAACTCTTAGGTTGTGGATATTTTTTCAAGTCCACAATGGTGACTTTTTCCACTCACCATTTACAACACAGATCTGCAAAACATACACCCCTCCAAGATCCGCAGCCATAATTCTTTGGCTCACTTTTTCCTTCCTGACCTCTGAGTTGATTATAATAAGCATTGCCTTACTGATTCCAGTGAGAGCTATAAATAGAAAAAAAAGCCATGCACGAACATTAATATCCTGTGGTTGCATTAATACCTCACCATTATCTTTAAATGCCACACAGTCGAGGAGCAGGAGGTGCGAATGCAGGAAGCATCTCTGTCTGAACTTGGAGTGTGCACACCATCCTGGGAAGAGAAAAGCCTTTTCATCCAGATTAAGCCTCCACATCTCTTTCCCGGCTGGAGAACTGCGATAACCACCTCCTGGAATGTCACAGAATTCTATGAGATTTCCTGGGAAGGGCCTCATTCAAAGTGGCATCTCTGTAAATATTGGCTCCTCTCCCTGGAAATCACAGGCCCACTGCAGAGAAGGGAACCTTCTTTGTCCACCCTCCTATCCCCTCCGGTTTGCCCTCCCTTGAGCTAACCTCCCATCCTAGCCTCCCGCACCTTTCACTCACTCCCTTCTCTTTCCTCTTCCTTTACTTGCCCATCCCAGTGTTCTCCACCCAATAACTGGCCTTCCAAGAAACTCTTGGGCCAAGGTACCTTTGGCTTCTGCACCTGAGGGCCTTGTTTCATGGCTGTCTCTCTGAGCAGGGCTGTCCCTGACTGTGAGGGCCTTCCACCTCCGCTGCCTGCTTCCTCCTTCTTGGCAACTGATCTCAGCCTTTTCTTCACTCCCTAATTCTCCTTGGATGTACGGAGCACATGCCCGACACTGTGCAAGGTCTTTGCTCAGGGTTTGGGGTGGGGTTATGAGATACAACCCAGCTGTGCTTCATACCCACACTCTGGCATAGAGCAGCCAGGCAGGGACCCCTCCTGGTAGACAGGGTTCAGGTTGCCTTTGCTCCTGTGCACAGGGGGATAGGTCCGAGGGAGGGCTCACTTTCCACAGTTCAGATTAATTCACAGGCCAGCCATGCTCAGAGCCCCATTGGGTCCCTCTTACCTCCTTGCTTGTTCAGCCACCACCATAAGTTGATCTTGGAGGGGAGGGGTCCCCTACCCTACCACTTGGACAGGGCAGCCAGAGGGCGAATGCACAAGGCGTGTGTATACACACACACAGAGACACACACAGACACACAGACACACACGGGGCTTCCCAGGTGGCACGAGTGGTAAAGAATCCGCCTGTTAGTACAGGAGATGCAAGAGACACAGTTTCGATCCCTGGGTTGGGAAGACCCCCTGGAGCAGGAAGTGGCATCCCATTCCAGCACTCTTGCCTGGAAAATCTCATGGGCGGAGGAGCCTGGTGTGTCACAATTCACGGGGCTGCAGAGTTGGACAGGACTCAGCTACTGAGCACATGCACATATATACACCTATTTACAATATATTGTAACTATATTAATGCAACATAGTTTGTGTGTTGTGTGTATATGCGGCAGGGCTGGGTTGCAGGAAGAGAATCAGATTGTCTTGCAAGACAAATGCCTCAGGGGAGGCCATCACCCTTCCTCCAAGCAATACAGGGTGACTCCCCTCAGATGGGGGTGGAAAGACTGACACTCTGAGGAAGAGGATTCTACTGCTGCTGGCGGTGTGGAGTTCTCTTTCACTGGTAAAGATGACCTGAAGTCCTGGCTTCACGAAGACCTCCTCCATTCCAACTCCCCATCCTATTCTTCCCTGACGAACACCCTTACCTTGACACCAGACACTTCCAGGGGGTTGGGATTTCAGCTTAGGGAGTAAGTCAGCAGATTGAGATCTGAATTGGACTCCCAGCTGTCTCTGCCCTGCAGCTCCAGGAGCTGAGGGTCTCATCAGCGCACACCCACACACTCTCAGGTTTACCTGTGGCTCTGAAACTGGGAATTCAAAGCCCTGAGCTCATCTTTTTCTTTCTCCTCTTTGTCCAGTGATGTTAAGAGCAGCCAGATGAGGTTATTATATTCATTTCTAGAAATGTTTTCCAAAAATGTTCAAAAGTGTCACAGACACAGTCACCCAGTATCCTGTATCTTACTCGACTGTGCTGTGCTTATTTGCTCAGTTGTGTCTGACCCTTTGTGACCCCATGGACTGTAGGACTCTCCATGGGGATTCTCCAGGCAAGAATACTGGAGTGGGTTGTCATCCCCTTCTCCAGGGGATCTTCCCAACCCGGGGATCTTCCCAACCCAGGTCTCCCTCATTGCAGGTGGATTCTTTATGGTCTGAGCCAGTGACTAGGAGTATCCAATGCAGATGCTTTGCACATCTTTGTAAACAGTTCATGTCATGAACTATCATGATACCATCTCTCTGCTTCTGGAAATAGAGTGATTAGCATTTTAAATTCTAATCAAATTAGAGAACCAATTCCAGAAACCCACAACCAATTCAGAAAATTCATCCTTCAAACTGTTTCTTTACCACCACTGTCAGAACCCACATCTGTATTAGTCAGGGTTCTCCAGAGGAATAGACCCAGCAGGGGATGTGTGTGTGTGTGTGTGTGTGTGTGTGTGTAATTGGCTCATGTGATTATGAAGGCTGAGCAGCCCCACGAGCTGCCATCTGTTGGTGATATTACTATGATTCATTCTGAGTCCACCGTTTGGGAAGCCAAGGGAGCCGTGGCAGCAACCCCAGTCCCAGAGCAGGAGAGGATGATGTGGGAGGTCCTAGGTAATCAGTGAGGCAGGAAAAATGGGTTGATTCCTCCTGCCTCTGCCTTTTGCTCTATTCAAGCCCTCATTGGACTGGAGGATGTCCGTTCACATTGGGGACGGCAGTCTACTTTATGGAGTCTGGTAGTTCACATGCCAATTTCATACCCAGAAACAATGCTTAATCTAGACTTTCTGTAGCTAGTCAAGAGGACACACAAAATTAACCATCACTATAAAAAGTGGACACCTTCAGGCGATATATTTAAGAGTTAAACTGGCAGGACCTGGTAAGGAATGATAGAAGTGGACAGACTAGTGAGGAATGTAAAGACTGACTCCCTCTTTTGGGGCTTGAGCTACTGGATGAAAGTGGTAACTAGGGCAGTGGGTGTCTGGAGAGAAAAGGAGTGGAAGGAGACAGTTTAAGAGTTTTGATTTGTGCGCTGCTGTTTTAAAGATAACAGAGACTCAGCTTAATGCTGAGTGTTGATGCTTAAATGCTGATGCTTAATGTTTAAATGCTGATGAGAAACATCAACCAAAGAAGAGAAAGCAGAGGACGCCCACCACTGAAGGGATCGTCAGAGGACCTCAGAAAAAAAGGGGAGGGTAGGATGCTTAGTACAGTGGAGAAGCCCTCTTCATAGGACATTTGACTCTTCCCAGATTTTTCCCATTGCCTTCTTCTCCCTTCCCTTCACCCCTGCAAAATCTTGTTCATCCTTCATTGCCCAGATGAAGGGCAATTGCCTTTTTCTTTTTCTGCAAACCAGATCTCCATCCTCCTCATCCCACTTAATGGCCAGGGGCTTTGTGGCACTCATCACTCACATCAAATGATGACTTTGTTCTCTAGATATACCGAATATCTACCAGCTGGCCTATCCATCAAGGCAGCATTTCCTCTCCTTTACTGTGATTCCCTCAACACAAAACTCTGGTCTGACGTGAAAGATAAAGGGGTTTTATGGCAGAAATGAACCCATACAGAAGTCAAGGTAAGGAGAACACTGCACAGCTCTCCTATGCACAACAGGACTCCAGCCCTTAAGTGATGCTCAGAGATGGAGGTCCTACAAACAAGGTCTTCATTTCTCAGAAGGATGGTAGGGCTGAGCTACTGGCAATTAAGAAGTGCAGAAATTCCCTAGTGATCCAGGGGTTAGGACTCCACGCTTTCACTGCCAAGGGTATAGGTTCAATCTCTGGTTAGGAAACTAAGATCCCAGAAGCCACACAACACAGCCAAAAAAAAAAAAAGTGCAAAACTAGAGAGCAGGATGGTGGACCTTGGAGAGCCAGGGATGTTGACAGCATCCCTGGTTCATGTCAACGTCCCCACTCCTCATTAAATGTGGCAAACTAAGATAGGAGCTAATCTCAGAAGCCATTAGAAGGTGCAAAGAAGTGACGAGGTGAGAACACTATGGAGTGGGCATGCCTGCCCTGCACAGGCATTAATCAATTGCTCAGTGAAAACAGCAGGAAAGAAGCTTGGCAGGAGGGAGAGAGATAACTAGCCCCAGGAAGCAAAGAGCTCTCCCCTGGCCATGCCCAGGCAATGCTGACAGCAGGCATTTCTCACCTCCAGATGACTTGTTTGTCACATCCATCTTCAGAATTCTAGGAGCAGATTAGGAAATTAAGTTAATTTAGAAAGTTAATATATGTAAAGTGCTTAGAACAGTGTCTGAAACAAAGTAAGCATTGGTGTTTAATATAATAATGTAATAGCAAGCAGTAAACATTACTAATATCCTTTGACAAGCAAGAGCTAGAGTCAGAGAAACCTGGCTTGAATGAGGCAACTTCTAGTATTCCAGAGGTATCTACTAATAAGACACTTAGCCTCAGATTCTTTTTCATTTGAAAAATGAAGTTATTCCTGCCTACTGTGCAGGATTGTTGTGGAGATTACAGAAGAGACTATTGTGAAATCTGAGCCCATCAGGAACTTGCAAGGGAGGAGGCATGATCTCTCCATGGAAAGGATGGTCTTTAACAAACGCAGGCCCTTCACTCTAGAAATCTCCCCCATAAGTCTATGCAATGGTGAATTTATGTATCAACTTGGTTGAGCTAAGGCACCCAGATATTGGGTCAAACATTATTCTGGATGTTTCTGTGAGGCTGTTTTTGATGAAATTAACATTTAAATCAGCAGACTTTGGTGTCTGGTTGTTGCTGTGTTTTTTTAGCTGAGCTGTACTGCATGTGGGATCTTAATTTCCTAACCAGGGATCGAACTTATGTCCCTTGCAGTGGCAGAGCAGAGTCTTAACCACTGGACCACCAGGGAAGTCCCATAAATCATGGCTTTTGAGCAAAGCAGATTGCCCTTTATAACATGGGTGGGCCTCTTCAGTCAGCTGAAGCACTGAACAGAGCAAGACTGACCTTTCCCAAGCAAGGAATTCTGCAGCAAACTTGAACAGGAATATTGTCTTCTTCCTGGGGCTCCAGCCTGCTAACCTACTCTGCAGATTTTGGATTTGCCAGCCAGGTAATCCCATGAGCAATTCTTTAAAATAAACCTAAGCACACATCCTATTGGTTCTGTTTACCTGAAGAACTCTAACACAGACACAGAACTCCCTCTGGTTGTCAGATGGTGCAGACTGAGATTCCCTATCTCCACAACGTTGCAGAACCAGCTGGAATGTCTGTCCTGAGGGCCAAGGAGTAGGAAAAGGGATGACTGCACCTCTCATATCAGCGCTGTCTGCCTGAGTTGGGCCCATGCTGACAGTCACAGTGGCAAAACCTTCATTACTAGGACTCCAGGAAGAAAAGACCTAGAGAGAATTTATTTAGTCTTTGCAAAAGTATATGGTGTCCTCATTATTGACCAGACACTGTGCTAGAGATGAGATTTTAAAAATGATTATAATAAATTTAATTGAATCTGAAACACAATCCATTATAGATACACAATATTTTATGTTCCCAGAAAACAGAAAAAAAAAAAACCCTTCAGACTTCAGAGATATAAAAATGGGAAAAAATGCATCTCAGAATGAATAAAGTAGGATAATTATGATAATAATAAGATGGCTAAGACTTGCCATGTACAGGTACTGTTTTGAGCATTTTGTGTGTATTAATTCTTTTAATACGGTCACTTATAAGATAGAAACCATCATCATCCCATTTTATGGATGAGGACACTGAGAATCAGACAGGCTAGGTGCCCTGCCCAGGTTCACCAGCTCTTAAGTGGCAGAGCCAGGATTTGAATTCAGGCAGACAGGCTCCAGAATCTGTGCTCTCAACTACTCTGCAAGAACCATGGTTAGGAGATAGCTCATTCTGAATCTGTCTCATTGTTTAGGGACCTGCTGAGCAGCCCATGGCCCATTCCAGAAAGTCCAGTACCTGTCAATCAATTTGACTGTAAGTGACCACTCTTAAACATACCACTAGCTTTTTTTGAGAAGTTCAAGTAAAATATATCTACAGCCGCTCATGACTCTGTCACGAATCACTTGGTCAGAGGGCAATTTGGGGACAGGACAGGGCTTCAGGCGCCACATGTGGTTGTCTGAATTTATTCGTGGTGCTCAGTCACTCAGTTGTGTCCCACTCTTTGGGACCCCATGGACTCTAGCCCACTAGGTTCCTCTGTCCATGGGGGTTTTGCAGGCAAGAATACTGGAGTGGGTTGCCATTTCCTTCTCCAGTGGATCTTCCTGACTCAGGGATCAAACCCATGCCTCCTGCATTGGCAGGCAGATTCTTTAACAATGTGCCACCTGGGAAGCCCTTGGATTTATTGAGAGGATATCAAATGACTTCATCTTCTCATGATCCTCACCCAGGAGTTCATGGAGTAAGTGATTATCACACCAATCAGAAGCAGAACAGATGCTAAGGACCAAAGATCTGGACAAAATGCCCATTCCCAGCGGGCTCCCTGAACTTGAGGACACAAAACGAAAAGACCTCACCCAGGAGATGTCAGAAGCAGAATATTAGGAAGTGCCCGGCAGGGTAATTTCTGAGATGGTATATTCTTCTCTTATCATTTTCTCCTGGGTATTCACGGCATCCTGGGGGGATCTCACCTCAGCAGAATGATGATGCTGCCACTCCAGTTCCCATGGAAACCGAACTAGGACAGAAGGAAAAGAAGGCTCGTCAAGGTCATCAGAGCAAGGAAAGTGGAGACAAGGACAGCAAGGAACGGGGGTTCTTCCTCCCTCTCATCCCTGAAACAGGAGGCTCTGTCAGCAACATGACCTTGGGGCCCAAGGCAGCAGTCTGCAGTGACCCAGGACAGGGTTGGGGGTGGGGGCTTCTCCTCCTGCCTCCTGGTCTAGCCCTGCATCTGATTTTCAGGAGACAGGAGATGTGTGCTGCAAGTTTTGGGGATGAATGATCATCCTCATGTGCCCCCCTACACCCTAACTCAGAGCCACTAAGTTTCTAGCACCATATTCATTATCAGCTTCAGGAAAAGGTCCTGGAGTCAAGGACTGCCACTCTGAGGATACCCTGATCAGAAAACTCAGGGACCACAAGGATCCTGAACCATCTTCCTCCCATCCACCTTCTCCTCCCCGAGCTTCCCCATGTGTCTGTCTGCTGCAGAACTCCCTCAGCCCTTCCTTGCTTAACATTCCATCCCCAAACTTCTCCTTCCTTCTAAAAGCCTTAACAAAAGACCTTTCTGTCTCCCAGTCGCCCAGGCTTCAGAGCAAGTCTGGTCATTCCCCTGGAGCTGTTTATCAGGTCTGGACACCCCCAGATCTGTACAGGCCCAGAGTTGGGGAGTGGGGGAACAGATCACCAAATGTGAGTACCCTGTCCTCGAGTCACGTGAGGCTGGGCGTCCAGGTACAGAACTCAGAGACCCAGTGACTTAATGGGGACAGAGTTTTCCGGAAGTGGCCGGCAAAGACAAGTCCACACAGTCACTACTCATTTTCATCAGGCTCCAGATTGTGCCAGGCGCCTGCGGCATCACTGTGGGGCTCTGAGTCTCCCATTAGCCCAGGCACTACCTCCAGACCCCATTGTCTGAAGCCTGAGCATTTCTGAGCTTCCCTGGGAGATCCTTTCTGCTGAAATTGGCTTCTCCTCATTTGCCAGTTCTTAAGAGGTTAGAGAAAGTGCAGAAAGTGCAGGATACAAACAGAAGCGGTGGTGGAAGCACTAGGGCAATAATGGTTATTATTGTTAGAGTCAGTTTATTCCCTCTACAGTTTTCCTTAGCTCACCGGGGGAAGAAGTCTATCCATCCAGAGTGAAATTGCAGGGCTAGGCTATTCTCACTCGTCTAGGAGATGCATTTACAAACTTAAAGGGTTAAGGAGAAGGGCTTGGGGTGGTGGGACTAGCACAGTCAGCAACTAGCCAACCAGCCCTGTGACTTTAGGGACAGCAAGAGCCCGCTGTTTCCACAATTGTAGCTTGTGGGTTATCATGATTCTCTAAGGCTGCTTCCAGCTGTAAAATCTTATGCTTCTCTGGAAAGAAATTATATTAATGATTAACATTCCCTTCTTCATCAGGGCCCAGGCTTAGAGCTGAAAGCTGCCAGCCTGAACCTAAACTCCCTGCACATCTACCCAGAGACCACGCATCAGCTGCCCAGATGAAGAGCTGTGGAGGGAACCTCCTGGGGGCTAAAGAAGGGGAAATTCAGGAGGAGGAGGGGAAGTTGGGGAAGGAGATGTGGAAAGAGGGGGAGAGGGAGGAAGAGGAGGGGGAGGATGTAAGGGAGGAGGAGGGCGAGCAGGGGGAGGGGAGAGGAGATGGGGGAGTGGTAACAATTTTGTGCCCATTTCACAGATGAGGAAAGTGAGGCCTAGAGAAGCGATGGGGGACCTAGAATCATAGCTAGGAGGATGGAGACATGATTTTGATGTCAACAGTTTGGCTTCTGAGTCCACCCTAAGAGGGCCTGCCTGGCCCTGTGGAGTCCCAGTGGGAAACAGACCCCGCCTTCCAACAGGGTGATTAGGGGATTTGAGTGACAGGGGAGCCCCCAGGATGGCACAGTCTCTGGAGCTGGGTGGGAGTTGGGGGGTCAGGGTGAGGACAAGGTTACCCGACCCTGGGTGTGGGATGCAGCTGCCTGACCCATGTGCAAGGAGGGTGCCCTCATCCCGCCACCAGGCACCCAAATAAAGAAAGAAAAATGTTTAAAAAATTAAAAATAAACAAAAATAAAAACCGGAGGCAAGACAAGTGATTTCTATAATACTCCAGCTGAGGAATGATGAGACTCTGAACTGAGCTACCAGCAGTGGGGCTACAGCTGTATAAGCAGGTGAACGCTGGAGTTTCCCACTTGAGTGATTCAGTCCATAAAGGATAATAAGGATATTTCAAGGGAAATACAGTTTGGAGAGGAAGAGTCTTAGTCACTTTAGACATGCTGAATTTGAGGAGCTTGTATGATACCTCACGGGGAACAGTCCAGCGGGAAGCTGAATGAAGTTTGGACTTGGGAGGAAATTCTGAACAAAATATACAGAGAAGTGGGGAAGGAAATCCTTGGCATGGATGTGATTTCTTAGGAAGAAAGTGAGGGCAGATAAAAAACCTGAGGACAAAATGTTTAGAAATATCAACATCAAAGTTGAGGCAGAAGTCGCCTGATGAATGGGACTTTAAATTAGGGAAAGTTAAAAAAAAATTTTTTTAAAGAAAAAATAAAATTAGAAAAAGTAATTTTTTAATGTCTATTTAGACCAATTTAAGGAGACCCTGGTTTGGTTCCTGGGTTGGAAAGTTCCCCTAGAGAAGGGATAGGCTACCCACTCCAGTATTCTCGGGCACCCCTGGTGGCTCAGACAGTAAAGAATCTGCCTACAATGTGAGAGACCTGGGTTCGATCTCTGGGTTGGGGAGACTCCCTGGAGGAGGGCATGGCAACTCACTCCAGTACTCTGGCCTGGAGAATCCCATGGACAGAGGAGCCTGGCAGCCTAACAGTCCATAGGGTCATAGAGTCGGACACGACTGAGGGACTAAGCACAGCACACACATTTTAACAAGATGGAATGTTGGGGTGCATAGTACTCAGTCACTCAGCTGTGTCAGACTCTTAGTGACCCCACAGATTGCAGCCCACCAGGCTCCTCCATTCATGGGATTTTCTGGGAGAGAAAACCGGAGTGGGTTGCTCTTTCCTTCTCCAGTAATTGATAAATATCAATACTATCCCAGAGTATTTAATAAATGTAGTGAGATGAATGCAATAAGCAGAGTTAAATGTTGCAGTTAGGTGTAGGAGGAGAGGACTGAGGATTGAGCTGGTGGGAATACAGCATATGACCAAGAAGAGTTCTGGTGATGCGGACGCAGCTGACCCTCTTCACTAAGGCTGGACACAAAGTAAAAAGGCTTTCGGTAAAACTGCCTTCAGTAAGAAATGCCACCAGCCAATTCTTTCGGCCTTGAGTGTAAGAAAAATCAAACAGATGTTTTATAAGGAGAAAATGGAAACTGCTTTTCTATACCTCACATATGAGTGGGGGCCGGAAGGATATTGGTTTAAGTGCCTCTTGGCTGGGAGCAAAATGGATTTTCCCCTTTCCTTTTTCATGAGTATGTGTTAGTCACTCAGTCATGTCTGACTCTTTGTGACCCCCACGGACTATAGACGACCAGGCTCCTCTGTCTGTGAAATTCTCCAGGCAAGCATAGTGGAGGGGGCTGCCATTTCCTTCTCCATTTCTGTGTATGTTGCTGCTAATAATTCACAAAGTATTTTCCTGTTTATACCTCAGTTCCCCCAAGTAAATGATTAACCATGATTACACATTAAGAAAAATAAGAACTTAAGCTTGAGAGCTTTACCATGTCCCAGAATTGGTTCTTAGTGCATTATTTTAAAAAAAAAGTTTTTGTGTTTCTCAGTTTGGCTACCTTGGGTCTTAGTTGCAGCATTCTGGGTCTTTGTCGTGGTACGCGGACTCTCAGGTGTGGTATGAAGGTTTAGTTGCTTCGAGGCATGTGGGATCTTAGTTTTCTGACCAGGGATCAAACCCACGATTCCTGCATTGCAAGGTGGATTCTTACCCACTGGACCACCAGGGAAGTCCCCTCAGTGCTTGATTGATCTCAACTCATTTGTTCTGCACAAGCATGTTATAAACTAGGAACTCATCCTTATTTTATAGAAGAGTGAACAGAGGGCTAGGGAGGTCCAGTGACTTAATGAGAGTCATCCAATGAAAGACACCCACATAAGAATTCATGCCTATGCAGTCTATGTCTCGTGTCTGTTCCCTTGTCTAGCATTTTACACCACTTTTAGTTCACAGGTCCCAGGGACTGTTAATAAATAGAAGCCACTTACATGACACAGTTACTTTTGATTTTCTCAGAAGGAATCCAAGATAATCAACAACTAGGAATGGCCATGGGGGTTTCTGATAAATAATCAGTGAAACAGAATAACTCATAAATGTTCTCTCTTGCTGTTAGGCTCTATAATATATGTACATTTCATTACATGACCCTATGCATATTTATCACTTTAGATGGTTTTCACCTCTCTGGTTTTAGCTAGATTATAAATTCTCTGAGGCTAAAAGTACAAACTCCTAATATTCAGAGCCTAGCCCAGGAAAGCAGTGAAAATCTGTTGATGCATTTTTAATGAATGATTCAGGTAATGAAGGGGAGCTTGAAAAAGCTTCTTTCAGTCACATAAAGATTTCTCAGTTATTTTCCAAATAGCCTGAGTTGGGAAGTCAAAATCTAAAATATGTTTTAGGGCTTGGTATTTTTTAGAAGATATTTTAAATACATTTTTATGACTTCAAGAGAAATGTATCCATAAAGACATAATTCATTTTGAAAGGACCCCATGGAATCTATAATATTAGGAACTTTTTTTAAAAAAGAAAAGAATAAAATTTCTTACTTGAGTTAGTTTCTAAACCAAAGGGCTACAAGTGAAGGGTGCCTGTGGTCCAAAGTTACCCCAAACTCTTGAACCAGCATACTGAATGCTCCTCTCTCCCTTTCCATCAAGGATATACTCAAGTACAACCCCTGCCTACTGGAAATATCTGATGTGAAATGTTAAAGAATAAACACTGGTGACTGGAGCCACTCTACTGAAAGTCTAAGAGGGCTTCTGCTCTTGGTAAAGGAGAGTCAGTAATTTAGAAGAACAATCCAGCTGAGAACAAATATGAAAGATAGACAAAAATCTTAGAAAAGCAAACTTCTCTCATATCAGAAACCTGATGCACTGCTGGCAAGAATGTAGCGTGCTACAGCTACTTCGGGAAAGCATGACAGTCCCTCAGAAAGTTAAGCACCAGGTCACCATATGACTCAGTGATTTCCACTCCCCAAAGAAGTGAGAAGGTATGCCCACACAAAGTCGCCAACATGAATGTCCGTAGTAATATTATTCATAGCAGCCAAAAGGGGAATATGACCCAAATGTCCATCAAGAATGTATAAACAGAATGTAGCATTTCCACACCATGTACTCTCATTTGGCCACAACAAAGAATCAAAGACTGATAGATGCTCCAACGTGGATGAACTTTATAAGCATGCTATGAAGCTAGAGACAAAAGATCTTGTATTATGGGATTCCACTTATATGAAATGTCATAATAAGCATTTCGTAGAGACAGAAAGTAGGTTAATGGATGCTTAGGATCAAGGGAATTGGTAGGTGAGAAAGGATACAGGGCTTCTTTCTGAGGTGGTGAAAATGTTCTAAAATTGACTGTGGTAATAGTTGCATAATTCTATGAATATAGTAAAAACCACTGAATCCTACACTTTAAATGGGTGAATTGTATTACCTGTGAACGGTATCTCAATAAAGGTATTAACAGAAAAAACAAACAAACAAAAAAACACTGCTCTCAAAGGCACTGTTAGCTGTTGGTAGTAAGTTAACAAGATCACAATGAGTTACTGGGAGAAGACCTAGGGACAGAGCGGAAGCCCAGAGAGGTACTTGTGGAATTTGGGGCCACTTCCCCTTTCGGAGTATGTGTTGGTTCTACAGGAACTAGCTGAAGGGCACATCGCATATTGCAGGTGGCACATTGCTGGGCTTACTGCCCCTGAGTGTGAGCTCATCAGAGTAGGGATGAACTGGATATAGGAGGGTGACCTGATGAAGCCAGTTCTCCTTGGGCTGGGAAAGTCTGCCCTAGGGGCAAACTGAACATATCAGATTGTTCTCAGGGGGACTTCAGTTCAGCTTCAAGCTCTCTCCATGTCTGGAGCTGGATTTGGAAACTTCAATTGTTGGCATCCCTAGATACATAGCAGAAATGAGCATAAATCCCTTCTGGAGGAAGGTGATATCATTCGAGTCCTCAAGTTATTTTAGCAAACAATTTTTGAAAAAGAATCAGTTCAGTCCAGTTGCTCAGTTGTGTCTGACTCTTTGCAACCCCACGGACTGCAGCACACCAGGCTTCCCTGTCCATCACCAACTCCTGGAGCTTGCTTAAACTCGTATCCATCAAGTCTGTGATAACAAGAAATAACTAGCACACAATAAGAAAACAAGCTAAGAGAAAAAAAAATAGGCTGTAGAAACAGACCTAGAGGCACTACAGAAATAGGAGTTATTGGACACAGACTTTAAAATATCTATGCCTGTGACCCAGAAATCCCATAATGGGGTACATGGACAGAGAAAACCATGACTCAAAAAGACATATGGACCGCAATGTTCGCTGCAGCCCGTTTACAATAGTGAGGCTATGGAAGCAAATGTCCATTGACAGATGAATGGATAAAGAAGCTGTGGTACATATATACAATGGAATATTACGCAGCCATAAAAACGAACAAAACTGGGTCATTTGTAGAGACAGGGATAGACCTAGAGACCATCATACAGAAAGAAGTCAGAAAGAGGAAAACCAATTTCATATATTAACACATATATGTGAAATCTAGAAAAATGCCACAGATCATCTTATTTGCAAAGCAAAAGTAGAGACACAGACACAGAGAACAAATGTGTGGATACTAGCGGGCAAAGGGGTAGGTAGTGGTGGAAGGAATTGAGAGACTGGAACTGATACATATTCACTATTGATACCACGTGTAAAACACATAGGGGCTTCTCTGGTGGATCAGATAGTAAAGAATATGCCTGCAGAGAAGAGGGATCCAAGTGGTGGGACTCGCGCCACGGCCTAGGAGATATGAAGGCCTCCTCGCTGCGCCCCACCACCCCCCGCCAGCCCCTGGGGTCCAGGCTCAACCTCACTGTCTGCTCCCCTGGCCCCCATGGAGAAGACAGAGCTGATCCAGAAGGCCAAGCTGGCCGAGTAGGCCGAGCGCTATGATGACATGGCCACCTGCATGAAGGCCGCGATGGAGCAGGGTGCCGAGCTGTCCAACGAGGAGCGCAACCTGCTGTCGGTGGCCTACAAGACTGTGGTCGGGGGCCGCCGGTCCGCCGGTCTGCCTAGAGAGTCATCTCCAGCATCAAGCAGAAGACCAACACCTCGGACAAGAAGTTACAGCTGATCAAGGACTACCGGGAGAAAGTGGAGTCCGAGCTGAGGTCCATCTGCACCACGGTCCTGGAATTGTTGGATAAGTATTTAATAGCCAATGCAACTAATCCAGAGAGTAAGGTCTCCTATCTGAAAATGAAGGGAGATTACATCTGGTACCTTGCTGAAGTTGCTTGTGGTGATGATTGGAAGCAAATGATAGATAATTCCCGAGGAGCTTACCAAGCGGCTTTCGATATAAGCAAGAAAGAAATGCAACTCACACACCCCATCCAGCTGAGGCTGGCTCTTAACTTTTTTGTGCTCTACTATGGGATCATCCTCAATAACCCGGAACTGGCCTGCACACGGGCTAAAACGGCTTTCGATGAGGCTGCTGCAGAACTCGACACACTGAATGAAGGAAGACTCGTACAAAGACAGCACCCTCATCATGCAGCTGCTGAGAGACAATCTCACACTATGGACCTCAGACAGGGCAGGAGAATGTGATGCGGCAGAAGGGGCCGAAAACGAAGTGCATACAGGGTGCCATCTTTCTTCCCCTTGAGACCTTTTTACTCATCTCCATTCCTCACTCCATTTGGATTTCCGATAGCAAAGAAACCTATTCATGTGTATGGAATCAACTGTTTCTAGTCTTTTCACACTGCAGCTTTGGGAAAACTCCATTCCTAGATTTGTGTTTGTCTTAGCCTTCCTGGTGTGCAGTTACTGCTGTAGAGAAGTATTAATAGCTTCATTTCATACAAACATAAGTAACTTCCAAACACTTATGTAGAAGACTAAAAATGTATCTGGTATTTAAGTAATCTGAACTAGTTCTGCAAGTGACTGTGTTTTGTATTACTGTGAAGATATGAAAATGTAGCTAATTACAATTTAAAGAGTGTTCTACATAACTTCTTAATTTCTACATTCTCTCCTTTACTCTTCTTCAGAGATTTCCTTTCAGTAAGCAACTTTTCCATCCTCTTAATATATTCCTTTTTAGTAGGAAGCCAAAAGTATAGATTGAATGGAAAAGCATTCGACATTTTGGGGCTGGGGGATCACAGATTAAAATGCCTCCTGTATCATATGTGATGGAGGTCTTCTGTATCTGTGACAACAGGGAGTTTCCTTATTCACTCTTCATTTGCTGCTGTTTAAGTTGACAACTTCCCTTCCCAATAAAAACTCACTTACACCTCCTGCCTTTGTAGTTCTGGTATTCACTTTACTATGTAATAGAAGTAGCATGTTGCTGCCAGAATACAACCATTGCTTTTGGCAAATTAAAGTGCATGTCATTTCTTAATACACTAGTGAAGTGAAGTGAAGTCGCTCAGTCGTGTCCGACTCTTTGCGACCCCATAGACTGTAGCCTGTCAGGCTCCTCCATCCATGGGATTTTCCAGGCAAGAGTGCTGGAGTGGATTGCCATTTTCTTCTCCAGGGGATCTTCCCAACCCAGGAATCGAATCCAGGTCTCCCACATTGCAGGCGGACGCTTTACCATCTGAGCCACCAGGGAAGCACTAGAAAATAATACACTAGAAAGGGGGGAAAAAGCATACAGTCCAGTCTAAAACATTAGTACTTTTCCATGCAGATTTGTGCACATGTGAAAAGGTGTCCAGTTTGTCTAGTGATTGTTATTTAGAGAGTTGGACCACTATTGTATGTTGCTAATCACTTTCATGCATTGGAGAAGGAAATGGCAACCCACTCCAGTGTTCTTGCCTGGAGAATCCCAGGGACGGGGGAGCCTGGTGGGCTGCCATCTATGGGATCGCACAGAGTCAGACACGACTGAAGCGACTTAGCAGCAGCAGCAGCAATCATTGATTGTAGTCCCAAAAAAGCCTTGTGAAAATGTTATGCCCTATGTAACAGCAGAGTAACATAAAATAAAATTACATTTTATAAACCAAAAAAAAAAAAAAAAGAATATACCTGCAATGCAGGAGCCTCAGGTTGGATCCCTGGGTCAGGAAGATCCCCTGGAGAAGGGAATAGAGGGCTGTCTACTCCAGTATTCTTGCCTGGAGAATTCCACAGATGAAGGAGCCAGCGAACTACAGTTCTTGGGGTCACAGAGTCGGACACGACTGACCGAACAACTAACACACACAAAAAAATACGTAACTAATGAGAAGCTACAGTATAACTCAGGGAATTCTACTCAATGCTCTGTGATGATACAAACAGGAAGGAAATTCAAAAAATTCAAAATTCATATGTATATGCACAGCTGATTTTTCTTCAGTGGCTCGGTGGTTTAGAATCTGCCTGCCCATGCAGGAGACGTGCTTTCCATACTGGGCCATGAAGGTTGCCTGGAGGAGGAAACGGCAAGCCACTCCAGTATTCTTGCCTGGAAAAATCCCATGGACAGAGGAGCCTGCTACCCACTCCAGTATCCTGGTCTGGAGAATTCCATGGACTGTATAGTCCATGGGGTCACAGAGTCCGACATAACTGAGCATGCACACAGGGTACATAGCTGATTGCTTACAGTAGAAATTAACACAATATTGGAAAGCAACTGTGAAAGTGAAAGTTGCTCAGTCATGTCCGACTCTTTGCAACCCCATGGACTATACAGTCCATGGAATTCTCCAGACCAGGATACTGGAGTGGGTAGCAGTTTCCTTCTCCAGGGGATCTTCCCAACCCAGGAACTGAACCCAGGTTTCCCAAATTGCAGGTGGATTCTTTACCCACTAAGCCTCTAGAGAAGACCAAGATTACTGGAGTGGGTAGCCTGTCCCTTCTCCAGCTGATCTTCCTGACCCAGGAGTTGAACTGGGGTCTCCTGCATTGCAGGCAAATTCTTTACCAGCTGACTTATCAGGGAAGCTGAAAAAGTAACTATACTCCAATAAAAATTAAGAAAATAAATAAATTTTAAAAAGATCCCACATAGAAGTTCAAAGATATAGTAATGAATGAGCAATGAAAATGATGAATGAGTGAATCTAAACGACTATCCAAACATTTGATTTATAATAAATACAGAATTGATTAACTTTGGGAACAGGAAATTTTTCTCAATAATTGGTGTTAGACAATTATATCCATATAGAAAAAAATGCTAAACTCAACCCATATCATATTATATGGAAAAATCAATTCAGCTATATTATGAGTTACAGTATAAAAGGTAAAACAATAAAATTTCTAAATTTGTGACCTCATGGTATGGAACGACTTTTTAAATAGGACATAAAATTCACCAACCATAAATGAAAAATTGATAAAGCAGACTACATAAAATTAAGACTTTATTCCTCAAAATGTATCATTAAGAGAGCAAAACAAGCCAGAGACATGGCTCTTGGCCCCATGGAACTGTTGTGGCTGGCTTGGGAAAGTTAGAACCACCTGTTCTAGATCACACTTATGTTTCCAGCCCTTTGTAAACCTAAAAGCTCAATTCAGGATGGGAAAGTCTGCAAACTTTGTTCCCTAATCCTAACCCTAAGAAGCCTGGGAATATATGGTGGGTTAAGTTGGGGGCTGCTCAGTTTCTCAGTTTGGAGGCTGTCTTTTCAGTTAGGCTAAGAGAAACAGTGAAGGAAGCTGCACACGCCTAGATTGTAAAGTGCCCTTGCTTTTTCCTTCTGTGTGAGGCTAGGTGAGCCCCCGACAGGCCAGGGAGTGGTGGGCAGAAAAGGTTGGTTCTAGAATGAGCCTGGGGGATGACATCGCTCCAAGAATGATGGCGTCTAAATCATGGATGAAACTGATTCTTCTGGGGAGTTCCATTTAAAAATACAGGTTGCCAGCAGAGGTGGTGGGAAGGATGAGGGAAAGGATAGGTAGGGAGTTTGGAATGGACATGTACACACTGCTATATTTAAAATGGATAACAAACAAAGGCCCTACTATATAGCACTGGGAACTCTGCTCAATGCTTTGTGGTAACCTGGATGGAAGAGGGGTTTGGAAAGAATAGATCCATGTATATATACGGCTGAGTCCCTTCACTGTTCACTTGAAACCATAACAACATTGTTAATCAGGTATTTTTGTTGTTCAGTCACTAAGTCATGTCCATGGACAGCAACACGCCAGGCCCCTCTGTCCTCCACTATCTCCTGGAATTTACTAAAACTCATGTCCATTAAGTTGGTGATGCCATCCAACCATCTCATCTTCTGTCACCCTTCTCCTGTCCTCGATCTTTCCCAGCCTTAGGGGTTTTCCCACTATACACCCCCCAAAAATAAAAAGTTTAAAAAAAAAGTTCTCTGGCCATCAAAGAGACAATTCATTCAGTGGTGCATAGAAATCTATATTTAAAAAAAAAAAAAAAAAACTCGGCAGGGAATTCTGATGTTGTGTCCAGGTTTGGAAACTCTGCTGAAGGTCAGAAACCCTTCCAGGACTCAGCCTATGAAAATGGAGACGTCTGTCTCCAAACGTTTATGCCATTTCCTAAAATAGCAATAAACAAAACCACGAAATGATCCTTAGAAAGTATCAAGTCTCCTAATGAAAGCAACCTCTCCCTGGTGTTCTTGGGACAGAGGGCATTTTCATCCAGGTGCTGGGTGTCACAGCTCCAGTCTCACCCTCCTGTTCTCATGGCTGGCTCTTCATATCAGCTCTCCAGTCCAAGTCCGTACCCTTGAAGTGCCCTTGTGGAAGTGGGTGAGAAGAGAAGAGCAAGAAAACAGCCCAGGGAGCATCCAGAGGTCCCAGCCGCCCTGGCCCGCACACACAGGACACTTT
The DNA here is from genome assembly GCF_014754425.2 of Oryx dammah. NCBI lineage: Eukaryota > Metazoa > Chordata > Mammalia > Artiodactyla > Bovidae > Oryx > Oryx dammah. Next base: position 31,031,301 of record NW_024070199.1, read on the forward strand.
CGAGGAATCAGCGCGTCACCAGCGCCATCTGGTGGCTTCTTTGAAATCCTGCTCTCCAGGACGCGGGAAGATCAGGTCTCAGCGTCGAGATGCCTACTGGTTACAAAGGCAGCTCTTCCCGCAGGACTGTGCGTGGCCAAAACAGGAGTTTTCTAGTTATTGTTTCTATGACCCCTTTCTTTCTTTCTTTTTTAAAATTTTATTTTAATTGAAGGATAATTTCTTTAGAAGGTTGTCTAGGTTTCCGCTGTACAATAACATGAATCAGTTGTAAGTATACGTATGTACCCTCCCTCTTGAGTCTCTCTCCCTCCCTCCATCCCACCCAGCCTAAGTCATCACAGAGCGTTGAGCTTAGCCCCCTGGGTTATATAGCGGCTTCTCATGAGCTATTTTACACATGGTAGTCTGTATGTCTCAATTCTACTCTCTCAATTCGTCCTACCCTCTCCTTCCCCTGCTGTGCCCTTAAGTCTGTTCTCTATGTCTGTGTCTCTATTCCTACCCTGTAAATAAGTTATCAGTATTATTTTTCTAGATCCTATATATATATGCATTCATATACAATATTTATTTTTCTCTGACTTACTTCACCCTGTATAGCAGACTTTAGTTTCATCCACCTCAGTTCAACTGACTCAAATCCATGCCTTTTAAAGGCTGAATAATATTCCACCATGGCTTCCCTGATACCTCAGTTGGTAAAGAATCCGCCCACAATGCAAGAGACCCTGGTTCGATTCCTGGGTTGGGAAGATCTGCTGGAGAAGGGATAGGTTACCCACTCCAGTATTCTTGGGCTTCCCTGTGGCTCAGCTGGTAAAGAATCCGCCTGCAATGAGGGAGACCTGGGTTCGATCCCTGGGTTTCTTTTTTTTTTTTTTTTTTTTGATCCCTGGGTTTCGATCCCTGGGTTGGGATGATCCCCTGGAGAAGGGAAAGGCTACCCACTCCAGTATTCTGGCCTGGAGAATACCATGGACTGTATAGTCCATGGGGTCTCAAAGAGTCGGACATGACTGAGTGACTTTCACTTTTCCACCATATATATGTACCACAACTTCTTTAACCCTTCATCTGTGAACGGACATGTAGGTTGCTGCCATGTCCTGGCTATTGTACATAGTGCTGCAATGAACATTGGGGGTACATGTGTCTTTTTGAATTGTGGTTTCCTTAGGGTATATGCCCAGTAGTGGGATTGCTGGGTCATATGGTAGTCTCTTTCTTTAACATTTTTCATTCATTCATTCATTCAACAAGCCTATTTGCATACATACTGTGTGTCAAGGAATCGTAGGGCTTAGAAATCAGTGAAGGGATGCGGACAATTAGTAGGCAAAATATACAAACCTTTTCTGAATCAGTGTTATTTAGAGAATTAAGAGGGTGAGGGGATCGAGTGGTCTTGAACTGGGTCATCAAGGAAGGCCCTCTGATGGAGAACCCGGTGAAGAGAAATCGCCTCCCATGAGAAGGGCATCCTCAGCTGAGTGTACGGTTTGGGCAGGGAACCTGGGCTAGGGACAGAAAGCAAGGGCTTTCTGCACTACCAGTCTCCCTCTGAAGTTTCCTTTTAACCACCAAATTACATCTTGCATCTATCTCTACCAGTCAAGATTCTCTTCCTGCAAGATACGTCAACTATGTGAAACTCTCCAGTTTTACAGAAATGTTGACCCAACTGACTAAATTCTTAATGATATATAACAGAATCCTCTCTTCCTTAATTCTGCACAATCTTGCACCATCCCATAATACAAAGCCTGGACAACTTTTACTGGGTACTTGCTCTCCTGCTCTGCCCTTTAGGGACATTATCTACTTTAGTTCTCACAGCAACCCCAAGTGGTAGGTACTATTATTATTCCCATTTTAGAGATGAGAAAGCCATGGCTTAGTATGCATTTTAGAAAGGCTTTTAAGTAGTTAAGGGTTTTAGAATTTGTAGCAGTTAGGATTCAGTTACTCAACTCTAAAGTCTGCTTTTATTAGAGCATAAGCTTTTCAGGAGTACCTGGGTCTGACTCTCAGCTCCTTCACTCTTCACTAGCTGTATAGAGCAGTGGTGATGGGTTTAACCTCTGTGCGCCTTGGCTTCATCTGTAAACTAATGGGGAACAGATGAGTTCATAGACGCACAAGGCTTACAGCAGCAACCAGTACCATAGTATGTGGTAAGCACAGTGTCACCATGGGCTGTTCAAAACACTTCTATAGTATTGCCCACAGTTGATAAAATACACAAAACTGAAGAGTCAAGTATTGAATTATGTGCTGATAGTTCTTGTAAATGTTTTGATGAGAAAGGCAGGCAGATCACTTGGTTCAAAGGGTTATTTGTTATCCCTTAATACAGTGTTTGAATTGACTGTGTGAATAGCAATACGCATGAACTACACTTCCTAACAGCTTGAATGTTTCACAAATGAGACTTGACTATGTAACTGTATGATAGGAGACAGTGGTATAGACCTTGCCTGTCTAACTGTATAATGGGAGGCAACGGTACAGACCTTGACTATGTAGGTGTATAATAGGAGACAATGTTATAAACAGTCATGAGCATCTTACCAGTTTTAGAGAATGTTTTTTTTCTGTATTGCTTGTTAGGCCAATTAGACCTAATTTTTCTATCTTTCATTGCTATAAATAATTGAACCTGGGCTTAATATTTATTCACAGGGATAGAGAAATTAATGATAAACTTCTGGAATCACTAAAGAGATGGGGAACCATGGTGTGAATGAGAAAAAGTGGCAAAGCTCTAGAAACTAGAACTGGTTTCCCTCTGACAGGGGCCCATTCCATCTGCTGTCAAGTACATCTCAACCACCTGTGCTAGAATCAGCCAATGGGGGCTAAAACTGTAGATTCCTGGGTCCAACCCCAGACCCACCAGACTGTCTGGTGGTTGCCCTAGGAGTCTTATGTTTAACTGCCCTCCAGCTGCTTTATATGGAGTCTAAAGTTTGAGAAGTATCTGCCCAGTTTAAAGCATGAACATGTGGCTGAGAAATCTCAGGATGTTTTGCAAGATGTTTTTAGGAAATGGAAAAAACAGGCACTAACTGAATGGCTGTGTGACAGCTTAAGTTATGTGTCTGGCACTCCTATCTCTCTTCCCCCTGGAGTTCATGGAGGAGCTGGATGTCTTCTGTGGGTCAGCATTCCTCTCTGCGGAGCTGTTAGCATGGAAAATGCCATTGTGTCTAATCATATTGCTTTCTCACAAAAGGTCAAATGTAGGGAGAACTCTTAAAGAGTCTGTTTTTTTCTCCCTTCTAAGCATCTTACACAATAATCTCATCTTCTGAAACCTAGCTACCCAAGTACCTTTTAGGAGAAAAGAATCAGAGGTTCTAAGTAATGAAATACAGATGATGCAAAGCCCGTCTTTCAGAATTTTGCTCATCATTTTGACAAGCTTATTTATTTTGAATGGTTATTTAGAGGAAGTCTGACAGGTAGCATGTAGACAGTGGCAGGAAGTAACATCAGAAAGGAGAATTTAGGAAATAAAAAAAAAAAAAACACGACCATGATAGGACTCTTTTATGTATGGACTGGCATGATAGAGCATTTGGTATGCGTAGAAGCAAACACTTTTTAACTCAGTGTGTCTTGACCATATCACTATCTTATGGGACAGTGATCCACAGGTGTAAATGATGAGTCCTTCAGTATACTAACAGCAAAAGAAGTGTGTGGCTTGAAATATATTCTGGAAATACTATAATTAACTAAAATATTTAAAATAACAATTAAATCTCAATTTTCTTTTCAAGACATACATTCTCAATTATGCAATTATGTGAGAAACATGGCAACTAAAATGTCTTATTTCAGGTGTTTGCAGGTACTAGAAGTTTTAATGTAACAGGGAATCAATATTACTATAATGTGCCCTTTCCTGTAGAAAACCACAAAAGAAAATTTCAAACACCACCAATGTATTTACCACTGATTTCTCAGTGATAAGTAAATATACATTTTAAGAGGAAGGTATTCTATTTTCCTCAGCATGAAGGACATTTGGTAATAGTTGGTATGGAAATGAGAACTTCAGAAAATTAAGGACAGTGGAAGACACAGTGGAGATGTCATCTATGTCTTTTATCCGCTCTGAGCAGCAGTCTCCATGGGAACATGTGTTCAGGCTGGGCGTGTTTACTGGAAGCAGATGTCACACCTTGCTTCCGGTCTGCAGTGTGGTAGCAGGTAGACAGAACATGGTGGGCACGCCAGGGTCACCTGTACTGAACAGGTGACTTTCCTTCTGAATGACTGGCAAAAAAGTGACAGGCCCTAATATTTTAGGATGAAGAATGATTTGTAATTTATCATTCCTAGTAGGAAAACTAGAATTTCAATAGCTTGATACTGGGTTTGTTTTTTCCTTCAAAAATTTCTGGTTGATATAGAAGCATTTGAGAACTTTGGCACAGGAACGCATCTGGACCCCTATCTGGCAGCTGGGTGACCAACAGCATTTGACACATTGGAATGCTTCATCTTTATCCGCACACCAGCTGGAAACAGGTGACCAAGTGTAGGAGATTCTTGTCTGGTCATTTCACTCCACAAAGTACACAGGATGCTTTGTGGGAATCTTGAGAAGTATGGCTGTATACAGAACCCCCTTCTGGAGAACCCTAAGAAGCTAGTTCACTCTCCTGGGCACCTTAAGCTTGGGAGCCAAGAGGCAGCCCAGGGCACAGTTGCCTGCAGGCAGCCCGACCAGCAGCAGGTCCGCTCAGACCCTGCAGTGCAGGCCAAGGTCTGCAGTTCCAAAACGACTGTCTGCCCTGGGGAAAAATTCAGCCAGGCAGCCTACTGTGAAAGATGAAGACAGGAGATATTAAGCCCCTTCCCTTAAATAAAGTATCTTTTTGGTATAAGAATTTGTGTCATAGAAACGCTTATCTTTTGGCCAGAATAGCCCCGATTACCCCTGATTACCCATCTACTTTGTTATAACTCACATTAGGTTTAGAAAGCAAACACGTACACAGGAAGTGTGTTTTAACCTGAAATAATTTTCTTGATATTTGAATTGCTTTCAGTGGGACATTTGCTTTAAACCACAAGATATCTCCGTCTGGATTATCAGAATACAAAATCCCTTCTCTCCCCGCCCCCCACCCCAACCGAAACAAACAAAGGAACAAACGAACAAAACCCCAAACCCACAACTCAGCTTCAAATAAGCTTTGAAGAAATGAGACTCTAAATATTTACATATGGGTCAAGAAATAAATCACAAACTATTTACAAAAATACACAAGCTTATATGCATTAACAATTTACACCAGTTCACAAAAATATTAAAACATAAAAAAAAACACTATATAAATTAAAGTTAAGAACTCAGAAGTATGAGCTAAGACTTCCTAGGATGCTTCTCTCATGCAGGTCATGGTTGAAAAATCAGATTTTGCTATCTTGGAATCTAAACTGTAAAACAACCATTTTTATTCTTTGAACACTAACAGCACTAATCAAAAAAGGAAAAAAGACCCTCTGTGCACACTGACATTATCTTGCACACAGTTAAAATATACCATTCCTGACATTCCGTTAACACACAGTACTAAAAGTCACATGCCTCTAACCATTTGGAAGTAACTTTCTGACATACTTTTGCTTTCATTATTACTCCTTACACACACTGCTCACACAATACTCTGCCAACATATTGGATGGGTGACTGACGGGGCTGGAAACAGATAAATGGACTTCGCACGCTCCTTTTTTTGAAACTAAAGGGTGGATTTCAAATTTACACTGTATACATCTATTGCTGCTTCAGGTGTGGTAACGACCTAGTCTATCTCCGCTCACATTAATGGTCCCTCTTCTTTACAGGATTATTCCTAGATATTTCAACCCGACCCTTTTAAAAAATGCTTTGCCATTATAAAAATGTGCAGGCCCTGTCTTTGGGACCGTCCCAGGGACTTTCATGTTTTTAGAAGGAACCTGAAGACGGTGAGCTGTCGATAAGGCTCAGATGAAATCTACTGAAAGGAGGTGGCATCTCTGGGGCTGTCAGCAGAGTCCCTGACGAGACATCCAGGGAATATTTATTTCAATCAAACCAAGCTGTGGCATCAGAATTTTGCCAAAAAAGGATAAAATCTGGAGACATGGCTGTGAAAATACCAACAGAATTAAAATTCTGGGTTTCACGAGTAAGGCAGCTCCGTTTCCTTGATCGTAGGCTCCACGTCTAAGTGTAAAAGTGCTGACACTTGGTTGCTCAACCTGCGACGTCATGTATCAACAAGGTGGCTGTGCTGAGGCAAGCTGGCTCACAGTGATCTGCCGTCTACCCGCGATAACCAGACAGGGAAGGATGCAGGCGAAGCCCCTCAGTAACTGCACCCGAAGTTAAGGCTGGATCTACACTCGGTGAAACACGCTAGATTGCAGTTTATGTTTCACACTTTTACCAGGAGTTTGAGTCATTTTTCTGTATTCAAAATATGTACCTGATATTTCCAAACTCATAGAACATTTTATAAAATAGACTTTAGTTTCAGGAGTAAACAGTGTGTGTGACCAATCCACAGGTATGAACACTGGACAGACTTCAGCCACATCTTTCTAGGCTCTCAGCTCCTAAAGCCATCTGTGTCTCAGGGCCACACCAGCTCCTCTCTCTAATCTCCGGGCTGCCTGTGAGAGCTCAACGGCTTGTCTTCCCTCAAAGCGGCCATCGGTCGCCTACTGACAAAGAGATGGTAATGGTTGGAAAAAAAATTAGTGCTGCATATTCACCAAAGAGCAAATTCCTGCACGGAACTCCTCATGTGTGTGCTAAACGGAAGTTTCCAACCAGGTTCCCTCCCACTGTGACTGCAGAGCAGGTGGGTCTGTACTGAGGCCTGAGTTTCACAGACCTTTTCTATAATTTCAGGATTTCCTCCATGATCTTTATTGAATCTCTTCGATCAATTCTGGGGGAACAAAAGAACACCTAACAGAGTATTTCCACATATATTAATAAGTAAATGTGTTGCTCTTAAAACTTTATTTTCTTTTTCTAAATATAAACCCTTAAAATGCAATCACATGATTTTTTAGATTTTAAAAAAACTGGCATGAATCCTAATCTTTACACAATTTCACAGCAATAATAGCAGCATCAATTTAGCCTCTTAAAAGATTTTTCTTTGCTCTAAATAAACGTTAGTTCCAAGTTTTAAAAAGCCAGAGCAGCAACCATCCAGTAAATGGAATGGAATTCTCCTAGTGTCTTCTACAAACTTGAGCATTTAAAACATGTGAATGTATAAAAATCAAGTATTATTAAGAGTTATGGAATGACATGATTATCTCACCTCGTTTTATAAATACAGGACTGCCTTCTGGTCTGGCGTTCGTGGTGAGGTGGGTTGACAAAATGGAATGCAAACTTTCAAAAGAAAGTCCTGGATATGGAACATGTTTAACATGTCTGTAGTGTTGCGAGGACTAAACCTGAAATGCTGGTGTGGATGGCAATTACAGTTAAGACTGCAATTGCCCAGGGACAGAGGGAAGACACAACACAGTAATTCCTCGGGACCTAAAGGATTGCTGCCCAGAATTCCAGCAGGTCAAATGGGCTGTGCTAAGTGTTATTGCAGGAACGCTCAGTTTACTAACGGATAATAATAACCTGTAGCTACTGTAAGAATTCCCAGGATACCTGGTTTAGAAACAAATTAATATGTAAATTTACAATCATGTGATATTATGTGTGTTTATCCAGGCAAACCATGCTGGTTTTTCATTGTTTTTTAAATGAGGGGGAAAAAAACTGCTTTAGGAAAACAAATTGTGTGAAATACTTCACTAGGATCACAATTTATCAAATACTATTGAGAAAAAAAAAAAAGAACTGAAGACAGGCAGCAGCTTAGAACCACTGATGTAGTTTCTGGTGCTAACGAAGGTCACAGACTTCCGCCTAAGAAGTTTCTTTAATTGTAACTTAGAAACCCCTCTGCCGTGGGATAAGTCTGTTCACTGAAGTGTGTGGAGCAACCAGGAGAAGAGCATGGTTCAGCCTGGATCTAATGGGTCTGACATTTTGTAATGACTATTAGATGTTTAAAGTCCTAATTCCTTTTTTTTTTTTGGCTATAATTTGTTAAATGTCCAATAATAGTCTTATGTGAAGGCTCAGGGAGAAGTTTCTCTCCACTCTAATTTAACACACAGCCCCTTCCAAGACAAGGAGGTATGACCTGACAAGGAAAACAAGTGACTCTCTGGGCAAGGCCATGGCTACTGGGAAAGCAAGTAGGAACAGGACAGGACAGGGCACACAAGACCTTCAAGAAGTGGGTGTCAGCTGCTCTGAAGGACGCAGCAAGTGCTAGGAAGGACGCGGTCAAACTCAAATTCCACTAAAGGCAGTCCTCAGGCTCTTACAAATCAGCCCTATGTGGCAAGTATGGTCTGTAACAAATTTCTTTACTAGGTTTTCAACACAGTGCTTCACAATCGTTCAGATCTTTAAATGACAAAAATGACAACAGTCTGTAGAAGAGGTGGTGATGAAGCTGGGAAGAGGGGAAAAGATGGTGATTTGTTTTTCTTCTTATTTTTTTTTAAATGTGGTGGTGGGGGGGGCGGTTTGTAGCTTTTTTTTTTTTTTTTGGTTACTGAAAAAAATAGAACAGTCCACTGTCCAGCAGAGGCTGCGTCAACTCTATTGCTCCCGGGGCTCATTCTGCATGGACCTGCGTTTCAGGAGGCTGCAAGGCCAGCTCTGTGGGCAGGAAGGCGCCCTGCCCCAGAGCTGTGGCGTATGTCCTGCTCTGGGGGTGGGGGAAGCCGGGGGGCATGTATGGGCCTATTGCCGCTGCTCCGAAGCCCCCTCGCTGGTGCTGGGGCGGGGAGTGGTAGCCCTCCAGGTTATCGTACTGCGGCCCGGCAGTCCCCCGGCCCGGGCGCTTGCCGTGGGTGTGGTAGTGGTACAGCACGCCGGGGTCCCTGTCCGCGCTCTGAGGGTGGTGCAGTTTGAGGCTGTGACTCCTCTCTGGCTTAGGGGGCGGGAGCGCGGACTGCGACAGATGCTCCTCCTCCTTGTAGCAGTCTCTGGGGTGCTTCTCTGAGGCCGGGGGCTGCCGGGCCCGGGGCCGCTCCAGCTCCTTGGGGAGCCGCACCTCTTTGTGGCTCGGTCTTAAAGACTCCGGCCCTGACGGCACGTATTTCCCTCCAGAGTTAAGGTAGCTGACAGGCTCGGCAGAGTCTGGAAGCCCTTTGGGCCCGTAGTCTAGCGGGCCAGCTCCCTGGGGGAAAGGGGGCCCATTCTTCGGGTCGCACAGCTGCCTATGGCTTGCTTCCTGATGCGGCCTGTGCTCGGGGAGGCTGCAGCCCGCGTCGTGCAGCTTTCGGTTCCTAACGCTGCTCTGCTTCTGGGGGAGGCACGGCTTCTCCGGCTGCCCGTTGCCGTACCCGCCCTGGTGGTGGGGCACGCGCTCCAGCTCCGGCTCCGCGTGCTTCCGGTAGAAGCGGTCCTCCCCCTCGGGGCTCAGGGCCTTGGCCGGGTGCCGCCCCTCCTTGCCCTCGGCCACCGAGAGTAGTCCAGTTTTCCCAGGATCCGACTTGCTGCGCAGGTGGATGACATAGATGCCGCCCAGGTCATCCGGCGCGCCGGCCGGGCTCATGTTGTCATACTGGGACACTACAGGCCCCTTGGCCTTCTGCCGCGCACGGCTCTCCCTGCGGATGGACTGCAGGCGGTACTTCTCCAGGTCCTCCAGGTCCCACGAGGCGTACGCGTGCTTTGCGTCGGCCACCGGGGGCATGTGGACCATGCTGTGGTCATTGGCCGGGAAGTAGCTGGCCACGCTGGGCCGGGCGCGCGCGGCCGCACCCCCGGCGAACGCGTACACATTCTTGCCCTGCAGCCGCGGGGCGAGGAAGGCCAGGTCGCGGCCGGGCAGGCGGTGCAGGGGCCGCAGCTGCACCGTGCCGTAGGCGTCCACGTCACACAGAGCGCCGTCGGGGCTGTAGTAGGAACCGGCCGAGCTGGCGTAGGGGCTGTACCGGTAGTGCACCCGGCCGTTCTCGAAGTAAGGCTGCAGCTGAGTGACGTGGTAGTCCGAGCGGGCCTGGGATGACTGATATGGCTTATACTGGTACAGGGGTCGTGGGCAGTAGGCGGGCTCCTCATCTGGGGGCACCTCTGTCCTGGAGATGGGGACAGAGCGGATCATGGAGGACGGAGGTGCGTGCAGAGACTGCACCCGGCGGATGGTGGGGTACGGTGGCATGTCCTCGGGGTAGCAGCCACCCCTGACGGACGAGCTCAGTGAGGACACGTACTCTGCCCGGCTACACGGCTTCGGGTGGTGTCCAGACACGCTTCTCCCAGGGGCCACGTACGTGTTGTACCGGGGGCCTGTGGAGGCTGGTGGCTCCGACCTGGACGCATACACCGGGTATGGCTCCGCTTTCCCGGGATGGGGTGGCACGCTCTGGGGGCGGAACTGGCAGTTTGGGGTCATACTGAAATGCAGACAGTTTTCTGGACCGAAGGGCTCGGTGGTGAGGTCAGGCCTGGCGAACGTGGGGTAAGCAGTCTTAAGAGGGCCGTGCTTGGCTTGTGGGATAGGGAGGGGCAAAGGCAAGGCTTCTTCCACGGAGGCAGCAGCAACGAAGGAGTGGTACCCGGCGCTGCCCGCCCCGTCGGCGCTGCCGGAGTGGAGGGCCGTGGCCAGTCTGCTCTCCATGGTCCTGGCGGGGGGCCCCGGGGTGGGGAAGCCACAGGAGGCGTGCCCGGGCACAGACTCGGCGCGCAGGTGCAGCGCGGGCGCCCTGGCACCTTCCCGCACCTTTTCAGGAAGGACGGGCTGGGGAGCTGGAGCGGAGGCTGGGCACTGCACAGCGGCCCCGCCATCCCCAACCAGGACAGGTGCAGGGTCACCCAGGCCCCTGGGTTCAGGCGGCCTCTCCGGAGCCGGAACTGCTCCTTGAACCTGTTGAAAGATGATAGTACTGTGAGTGTTTTTTTATGCTTCCCTCTATGAAATCAAACATTACTGAATTCATAACTCATAAGCTGAGGCCATGTGGGCAGCAGCTGGAAATTTCCCAAGCTGTGCAGAGGTGCTGGACAGGGCAGAGGCCTACCCATCCCTACAGTCAGGAAAAGAAGGCAGGCCTGTGTGGCCACCTGGTGTGGCAGCCAGCCCATCTTTGGAGAGCTGTTCTCATTTAGGATGGGTTTTCAAGAGATGGGGTGGACCATGACAGATCTGATTTGCTTAAAAGACCACATACCTGGTCCATCCGTGCAGCTCAGTCTCAACACCAAGAACATTCTGTTAAACAAGCAGTGCTGATTCTACCTGAAGAGTGTTTTGAAGTGATACCCACTGCCAAGTGGGCAGTTTTCAGCCCCCAGGCCAGGGAGGGACAAGAAGGGACATGTCCAGGTGGCATTCAACACAGCCTCCACCTCTCCCTCCTGCTCCAGTGTGTCTGTGGCAGCAGAGGACAAACATGGTTCTCACTGCAAGGCTGTACACGCTGCCCTTGAGAAATAAGTGGCTGGAAATAGCATCTTCCATAGAGGACTAGATAGTGAAGTCCTTTTAGTCCAAGGCGACAACAAAAAACCTTCACAATCTGCATGTAACATTCTCTCATCAAAACAGGTGCTTGACTATTCAACAATCTGCTGGCTAATGCTGAAAAAACAAAAAGTCCTAAGACACTGTCATCTCTGATATTTCTAGAAAGTTGGTAAGACATAAAGTCTTCCAAATGTCCTGAGACTACAGCACTTTGGTCGTGCAGACGTGAAAAACTGGCAAAGATGGTTGGACAACTTGCCCAGGGTCACACTGAGTCAGTGAGGGAGCTGGGAAAACCCCACAACTCTGACAGCCAATGGCCAGGTGGACTCCTGCACTCATAATCTCTTTGTAAAGGGAGAGGGTATAGTTAAACCACAGCCATGGAGAAGCTGCTCCTTTTTCAGAGAAAAGCCAGTATCAAGATAAAGGCAGATCCCAGTCTCAACCAGGAAGTGTTTCATGGAAATCGGCCTAGGACTTAAAATGAGACGTCAGATCTCACTCGAGGTAATGTCACACGCTGATGGAGAGTGGCACACCTTTAGAAAAACACTGCCTGCCACTTACCCACCCCACTTCTTACCTTATGGGGATTGGTTAGTCCTATACTGGCTGTAGTCTGTACCTGCCCCAGGACCGGGGGCTGCTCTGCGGGTCTCTGGGAAGGAGGTAGGGGTAGGGGACGGCTGGCTCGTTGAGCACGCTGAAGGGTGGCGGTTACATACTCCACTGCGCTGGGCTGTTCCGCCACGTCCCAGCTGGCTTCGCTGGCGCTTGCTATGGCCGCTGCTGGAGCATGCGTCATGTACGCCAGGGGGGCTGTGCTGGTGTTCTCTTCAGGGGACCCGGAAGGAAGGCAGATCTTGTCCCTAGGCAAATGAGAAGGGGCAGGACTTCTGTCTGCAAGTTCTGAAGGGTGATGGGGCTTATCCACACTGGCACCAAGGTAAGAAGGAGGCTCATCTCCACTGTAGAAATGGAGCTGATCGTGGTCCACAAACGAGACGGTCGGCACACTGGTCTTCACAGATTGGTCTTCAGGGAAAGTGATGAGATCATCAGACTTTGAGTCTGTCGAGGGAACGGAAGTGACTCTGGCCTTCTCTGGGTCCCCAGATAAATAGATTCGATGTGGCTGATCGCCTGGTAAGTCTGCCGGGGGGGACTGCCCCGTGGAGTCAGTGGTGCTGGAATGGGTATAGTCCCCGGCAGCTGCTGTGTCTGGCACTGGCTGGTCACTATGCCCAGGGCCCTTGTTCTGGAGGTGGGGCTGCTCTGCTGGCCTGTCGGTTTGGAAATAGGCTTTCTCAAGAGTAACGCTAGAGTAGGGAGCAGGCGGTCTGTCCTCGGCTGCAGCCACCGCTATGTCCCCACAGTGTGCACAGGCAGCCGGGGAAGTGCCTGGTCTCTTCAGTGACTGGGTGGAGGCCTGCTGTGCAGACTCTGCTAACGCCAGCGCCAGCAGGCGTGCCACGTTTTTCGGAGGCGGTGGTGGTGGGATAAGAGAGACTGAGCTTACAGGAACGGAATCCTGAGGGGGGTCATGTGTGTCTGCTCCTGGGGGGAAAAAGAAAGTGGAAAAGTAGCTTGTGTTATCCTACATGGAAAGCCAAACATTCCCCCATTTTATCACTAAAAAAAAAGTGCCTTCCATATTTCAAAATGGCCATCCGCAATCTTCTATCCCACATGCAAACACTGCAGAAAACACATCTGGTTCAGAAGGAAAACTAAACCAGAGAGTGTTTAAGACTGCAATCTCCTCCTGGGTTGCTACAGAGATGGGCGAGGCTCATCCGGCTCAGAAAAGATTGCTTAGAAAACAAGCTTCAAGTGCTTGCAGAATGTTATTAAGAATACTTTTTACATTTGATGGTGTAGGCTGGCTAGTTAATGTGTAAGGCTATAATATAGATAATTTTATCAGAAGAGAAAACAGAATCAAGAGCTATGAAGCTATGCAAAAATTATCCAGGAATTCTGACTGGACAACGGGACTTTATCAAGATCTTAAGTAGGACTGCTGGCCCTTTGCGGGATATTTTGGTTGACTTTAATTTAGGGATTTGAGCCATCAGCACCACCTAGAAAAAACATTCTCTTTGATAAAAGGCTAGCTGTGGAGTAAATTTCTCTCCTAAAAAGCACAGTTGGTGGAAGATCCCTCTTAGCTTAAAGCAAGAATGGAGGAAAACAAATGGTACCTGTCTGAGTCTGTCCAGAAGGTACAGGCTTACTCTGACTGCTTGAGGTAGGCTCCTCCTTCCCTGGTGAGTCTACGTCTGCGGCAGCCCCCTGGTCCAGGGGCTGGGCTTCACACTCACACCCTTCCTGGGCCTCTCTCTCGTTTGCTTTTCTCTTTACTACCTGGGTGGGGGATCTATTTATGACATCACTTTCTTCGCTACTTTTGTTCCAGGCTGCAGAAGGTGCGTTCTGAGCTGCCGTGTTTGCGATGGGGCCGATGACTTCTGACACCCGAGCGGGAAGGGTCACTGAAATGGGCTCGGATATGTTCAGAGACGGTGATTTGCTTATCTTCCGTCCAATCTTTGGAGAGAAAGCATAGACAACCTTTTCGGTGAATGAGGATGGCTTCGATGCTTTCTCTTCAGTTGGGCTCAAGTCCAGGGTGAAGAATGGACTCAGCTTCTCCTGAAGAGGAGACACAGGTTCAGAACTTGCAGTGCTTCCTGGAGTCTGTGACTGGCTACCGCCTGTTTCAGTATCCTTCTTATCGGTACTCTGCTTATCCTTGGAGTAGCCCAAGGAGTCTAAGAAGGAAGCCCCGCTCTCCAGACATTCTGATTCGGCCTTAGGAGGACTGCACTGAAATGACATCGGATCAAAATCCAGGCTGGCTACTCCTATGTCTGGTGGGCTCAAGTCAACATCCTCAGCTGAGTGCGGAGACACGAGAGCCGGAATGTGCAACAGCCCGACTTCCTCCTCGCTTCCGTTGTCGTGGGGCAGGTTGTCATAGGAGTTGCAGCGGTTCCCCAGCATCTCGCCGTTAAAAGAGGCGCTCAGGGCATCACTGCTAGATCTGGGTCTTCTGGGTCGGAACAACTTGGAGTCACCTGGCAAAAACGGGTAGCAGTGTCAGAATATGAATGTCCCAGGACACAGAGTGCCCTATGAGTCAGCTACTTAGTACATCAGAGATGCACTACATACAGTAAGGAAATGCAACCATCTCTTGGGGAGCACAGATGGAACCCCCAAAGCAAACGCTCAATAACAGATTCACTTGGTACCATTGGAGGCAGGATGCATTGGATGGTTTCCACAGGAAAAAGGACTCAGAACTCTTAGATTCTATTACTATTGCAACACGCACTCTTGTGACTTTGGGCAAGTTTTCATTTCTTTTTGTCTTGTTTTATCACTGACTTCACACATGACTTGTGAGGTACAACTCACTTTAAATGGTACTTCAGATAGGCAATAGAAGAGGGCTTTTTTTTTTTTGGCTTTATTCTTTTTTTTTTTTTTCTGGGGAAATAGCCTCATACCCAAAATTGAACTTCTCAAAAAAAGTATTTATATTTAGTAAAGTATAATTTTATATTTAGTAATGTATCCCTTTCAGATATTTTAAAATAATTTTATTTTTTTTCTTCAACAAGAACAGGCTTTAAGCTTATCAGGCAAAAGCCTTAAGAGTGGTAATAGTATTACCTTATTTTATGATATTGCTAAACATCCAACTGGTAAGAGAAGTACTCTATCTTAATCTCATTATTCTATTACAGTAATGAGCCATAGTGATGAAGTACCATAAAGAGACATTATCTTAACACAAATACATCCACTAATGTGTTGACCACTTATAAAATTAATCCCTACTCAAATTTCATTTTCACCTTACTACAAGCACTTAGCCAGTCCACTGCACTATTTTTGAGAACCACTCTCAACTTCAGTGAAATGGAAAATCCCGGAAAATCAGAAGATGGCAGACACCCCACTGACATGAAAGGCAGGGATTTGTTGGATCCCAAGTAGAGCCATGGGTCAATGAGGACCTGTAAATGAGGATAAGAAAGTTGACCAGGAGGAGGACACCCCCGAGAAACTTCAGAAGAACACAGTTGGAAAACCAACGGATTAAGAAAAGTCTGCAGGTAATCAATGCAGCTCTCAATCATTTCTGCAACAAAGCCTTCTTCCCTATCTTCTTGCACAATCCAGTCTTGATGTGGGGGAAGTCCTATCTGCTGCTACCTGTTTTTGTCAAAGAAGTTCTGCCCCCTTCCAGGTTACAAAGGGATGTAACCTTTGTTCATTCTGGAAGTTAGTACAGAACTGCAACTGTAACCCGCCTTATACTCAATGGAAGCTTAAAAAGTTATTTTCAACATTTTTAGTTTTGTCCCAGTTGCAATCAAATCTTTTTGTACTATTAACCATAACATGTTGGTCCCCATTTTAAGCAGATTCACTTTCAGTTGCCTTCTCCTGGTAGAAAATCATCCTCAGATAATGAGGACTACCTCTAACCAGTGATATATGAGATTTAAGGTCATGCTAAATTTGCAAGACAAAAGGTCACTGGTCTGATCATCAATACTGCTTAATTTTATACTCTGTGACAAGCACTGTGCTCTCATTTTGAAATTTAAAGAAATTCTATTAACACCATCTTTTACTGGGCATAAATATAAATGGTTAACTTAAAACACTTCACCTACTTTTATGTAAATTGAATCACAATCATGTCAAAAGTGAAGAAATTAAAGACTAGTACCATATTAAAGCATCAGTGGACAATACTAAGTAGATACTTAGTGGTTAGGAACCTGTCTACTAATAC
Source organism: Oryx dammah (assembly GCF_014754425.2). Classification (NCBI taxonomy): domain Eukaryota; kingdom Metazoa; phylum Chordata; class Mammalia; order Artiodactyla; family Bovidae; genus Oryx; species Oryx dammah. Next base: position 31,047,699 of record NW_024070199.1, read on the forward strand.
AGGACACATGAGTTTGATCCCTGGGTCAGGAAGACCCCCTGGAGAAGGAAATGAAAACCCACTCCAGTATTCTTGCCTGGGAAAGCCCATGGACAGAGGAGCCTGATGGACTACAGTCCAAGGGGTTGCAAAGAGTTGGACATGACTTAGTGACTAAACAACAACAACTAGTATTTTTAGGAAATTATAATCTACAGCCTATTTATTAAGCAGTGTATCTTTTTATGAAATATATTCTAGAATAAAACAACTGATGCTTTTGTCTTACCATCGACTGCATGGAGAGAAGTAAGAGACTCTTCACTTTTAGCTGAGCGGAGGGTCCCTTCTGCCCTGCCACCTGAAGAATCAAAACCAAACAGTGTGATGTTTTATTCACTCTTACATATGCAGTGAAAGGGGACAGTGTTTTTCTGTACATGTATTTAAAGTTTCAAGAATGATTAGATTTTTTACAACTGTATTCAATTTTGCATTTTATATAATGTGTTGTACTCTTCTCAAGTGGTTTCCTATGTGAAAAATCTCTTTTCTAAAAGAATAATAAACTTCAGAATAGAGATGAATTTTAAAACTTGCTTTTATATTTCCTAAAGACTGGTATATCTTGAGATGATCTCATACTGAATTTAGAGTGAGTGACTCGTATCCTTTTAACAAGAGAAGCTGCAGAGAGACCATGGAGAAGCCATGTGAAGACAGAGGCAGAGACTGGAGTGGTACCACCGCCAGCCAGGAACACAGGTATCCCCAAAGCTGGGAGAGGCCAGGAAGGATTCTCTGGATCCTTCAGAGGGAACATGGCCCTCTGACACCTGAATTTCAGTCTTTAGCTCCCAGAACTGCGAGGAGATAAATTCCTGTTGTTTTCAGCCAATCTGTCTCACTTGGTGACAATTTGCTATGGTAGCCCTAGAAAACTAACAGAGGTCATTTAATTAATTACAAGTATTGAATTTATTTGTGAAATATCCTCATCCTCTTTCAATCTCTTAGCAGAGCTCAATGCTGCTGACATTTCCCTGTAAAGCCCTTCCTTCGTGAATACTCATTGGAAGGACCGATGCTAAAGCTGAAGCTCCAGTACTTTGGCCACCTGACGTGAAGAGCCGACTCACTGGAGAAGACCCTGATGCTGGGAAAGGCTGAGGGCACGAGGAAAAGGGGATCACAGAGGATGAGATGGTCGGATGGTATCACCGACTCAATGCACGTGAGTTTGAGCAAACTTTGGGAGATGGTGCAGGACAGGGAAGCCTGGCGTGCTGCAGTCCATGCCAACATGCAGTCCATGAGGTCGCAAAGAGCTGAATACAACTTAGTGACTGCACAACAACCACCGTGTCCCTGGCGAGGGACCACTTCTTCTCACTCTCCTTCGTGACAGCTCTGCTCCTTCACCCTCTAAACACTGCTTTTCTCCAGGATTCAGCCTCCAACCTGCTTCTCTCACTCAGCAGGCTCTCCCTTGGCCATAAAAAAAAAAAATCCCTAGGGTTCTCACCCTTGGTTTGCTGACGAGTTTCAAATCTGTATTTCTAGTCAGATTAAAGTCCTTTATTGAATTCCAGGTCCCTAGTACTCATCACCTTTTGGGCAGGTCCAACTCACTATGTCCAAAGTTAACATGTCATTTTTCTTCCCAAACCCACTACTCCCTTCAGTGATAATAGCAACTCCCTGACCATTTAATCAATACCTGACAATTATCTTTCACATCTTTCTCGACCATTTTTCTGCCCACCCTGTTGATTCTGCCTCATAAATACCTCTCAAATCTATTTCCCACTCCCACAGCCACTGCTTACTGCAGATGGCTCTTCGTTTCCTGCCTGCACAGCTATAACTGTCTCCTGACTTACTATCCAGACTCCAGGCTTACCCTCTTCCTGGACATTCCCCACATTGCTGCCAAAGTCATCCTTCTTAAACCCAAACCTGCTCATGTTACATACTGCAGCTATTCAGTGACACCCAAGGAACTCAGGACAAAACCACACCCCCGGCAAGCACCCTGGGCCCCTGAGAACTGAACCCCTGTGTGTACCATCCCACACGTAAGTTCTTCATGCTTCCTACTCCACACGCCAGCACACACTCTGCTACCACTTCCCGAAACACCTTTCACAGTACCTTGTTGGTCAGATGAATCCCTACTTATCCTTCAAAACCCAAGTCACAGGTTCTATTTCCTGACCACCCACCTCTCTCCCCATAGGAATTGGCCACTCCTGCCATAAATGCCTCACATAAGCCTCAATTTCAATAGCTATGATTCTGCATGAAATTTATTTTCTTACACACATATGTCCCAAGTAAGACATGAAGGCTGGGAGCAGTGTCTTAATTTTTTTTCTTTCTGCAGAGGCTGCTATCAAAATATCTAGCCCATACTTAGTACATGATTGCAAACTGAAAGAATGATGAATTAAATGAATTGAACACTGTATTTCTAGCATTGCCTGAGAAGTAAGCACTAACAGATTCAGAACCTGTTAATAGCAGTAGATTTAAATGATTTTTAAAAGAGCAGTACTTTCAACAACACAGAAATAGATTTATCTATCCAATAAGATACTCTCACTTCAACGTATCATCTAAGAAAAAAAGACACCTTCTTTGGTTATAAGATGTAAAACTCTGACAGACATGTCGAAACCTGATTTTGTCATTAAAAAGAAAAAACTGTAAATATATAAGATGAGTAAGTTTAAATACCACAGCAGTTGCTTTTTATTATCAACCATATTACAAATATGTTATGAATTTTTAAACACACTGACACGATATATAATCTGTATAGTTTCCAAAGAAACTGGGAATTTCTATGCACTTATATATACTATGTATCTGGGGATAAAGCATTGGTAGAAGACAGTTCACACGAAACAGCACAACGAAGACACGCTGTGTTGGCGCCTGTGATGACAACGTGCTGAGTGTGTCCTGCTAAGAGAAGAGCCGTGTGACAGGACGGGAGGTGCAGTCCCCATGCAGGCCACTCCTGGGCGCAGAGGGAAGGGAAGGCGTGAACACTCACCTTTCAGAGCCATGGCTTTCATCTCGGAGGGCTCACTCTCATTACGCTGCAACTTCCGTTTAGAAACAGACGAAGATTTTCCCAAGTTGAAAAAGGAACGCCAGCTCCCCACGGGAGATTTTTTCATTTTATTTTGAGGCCTCCTCCTAGGAGAGAGAAAACGATCTGCATTAAGGCATCCAAGAGGCTACCTTTACTCACTGAAGATGAACAAATGATGGAAAGGGGCAAGCAGCCTGCAGAGGCACGGTGGACACAGTCAACACCCGCCTTCCACAGAGCACGTGCCACACAGTACGGCTGAGCTTCGCTGCTGAAGCAGGAAATGAAAATTAAAGGCACGGATTTTAATAGTTGTAATTAGTTTCACAAAGATAACTTAACTAGATTTTCATATTGAGAGTTAATCTCACAATCTGTGAAATAAGTGAGAATAAGATATATTTAGGAAGAGGAAACACTAAATCTCCAAAAATAAAATAGAGTTGAAGAAAATGATTCTAGGTGTGTGTAAAGAGAATTAAGCCAAAAAAGAAGCAAAGCACTAAGAAAAGTAACTAATATATACTGAATGCCAGGCACTATGCTAACTGGTATACATGGTATCTCATTTAAGTTATATAAAACCATTTGAGGTAGGTACTATTATTGTCATTTTAAGTACTATTCTCATTGTACAGCTGAGGAAGTAAGAAGAAGTTTAGTGCTGTAAAACTAGTAAATGAGGGAGTCAAGGTTGGAACCCAGGTCCACTCAGCATCGACACTCTTGATTACTCGTTTATAAAGAGGTTTTTGAGGAAATTATAGAGTAAAAAATTCAAGAAGCTGAAGACAAACTCAGAATGACAAGGTAAAAGAGTATGTTCTAATTTTCTGTTGTCAGGACATTTCAGTCGAGGGAAATGAAAAGAATTTAGAAAGGTACACTAACATATGGAAATGAACTTCAATTAGTACTACTCAATCCAGGGAGTTGAAATCCTGATATTCTTATGGAGCAGCCAGAGGAGTAACCTGAGATCAAAATTAACTTATAGACATTAGACTTCTCACAATCAGTTAGTAAAGAAGTTACGGAAACCATGTTATTATCATTTCTTTAGAGAAAAGCAGAATCAGAGCTGGAGAGGACACTGAGAACATGAACAGCAGTAGTTCTCAGACTTCGTCAGTGTCCTCCCAGCTCTGATTCTCTGTTTCTCTTAAGATATGATGCAATGCTTTTTGATAACCATTCGCTTCAGTTCCCACCAAGTAACATCCACAGTCGAATGAACAGTTTTTTCTGGGACGGACAGAATCAATATAATAATACTAAAATACCAAAGTAAAAGAAAATAAAAGAACAAATAGTCATGAAGTGCACATTTTTTAAGGAGGAGTAAATTACCTTTCAAGTGGGAACTCGATTATGGTATGAAATTTCCCCTGGAGTGCAGCAGGTCCTTCTCCTACTTCAATGTATTTATTTTCGGTCACAATTGGAGAATTGACCTGAGCCTGTGTTCGTGCCTGGGCTTCCTCCAGTGTCAGCAACTTGGTAGATGGAGACGAGACCAGCAGGGACTTGGGTCTTGATAGAGAAGCTTTGAAAAGAAAAAGAAAAAAGCAATGACGAGACTCAAAGTTTCTGACATGGGGGAAAAATATAAATATCCATGACTGTGTGTGTATAACAATCTGGTTACCTGTCTATCTATCTATCTTTCTGTGTTGTTTTAAATTTTCTTTATTAAATTTTTTAAATGGCAAAAGTAACAGAGCCTTATACTGAGGAATAGAAAATGACATACTAGGTTATTAACAGTAGTAGTTAAAAGTATAAAATTCCTCAAGTATTTAACTAATAATTTAACTATTATTAAATAGTTTAACAATTAATTTAACTAATACTGTAACTAATTTATTTTAACTAATAATTTAACTATTTTCCTTTCTTAAAGGATTTCAGACAAGGCCTAGAATCAGTCATGCATTTTTAGTTTTGGGAGGAGTTTTTCTTCTGCTGCTCTATATTACACTTTAACATACATCAATAATAGGTGACACGATACACTTTTTATGTTCCCTGAACTTAGATCATGGTAGGTCTAATATTTAGTATTCACTAAAAACACATAACAGAACTGTTAAATTGTGAGTTTTGGGAAGCAGATATAAATCAGCTGCTTTCTTTGGAGACAGATTTATTAAATTGAGATAAGAGATGCTGCTCACTGAAGTGGTGGGGGTTTAAAGACACGTTCCCAGTGGGGATGAGCGTCCACGTGGGCCTACCTGCCCCTTCCTGAATGACTGCGTTGATCTTCCCACTGAAGAGCACGTCGACGTGGTTGAGGATGAACTCCACAACCACAGACTGAATCCTCACTTCCATGAAAGCTGCCGTCCCGCTGAAGCAGGCAGATTCTATCTGCTTTGATCTGTGGGGTAAACGACACTACCATCAGAGGGTCCCCAGAGCAGCAGTCTTGAAGAGCATTATCTTTTCGGTTTGTGTGTAAATCACAAGTGAACCAGAGGAAGAAAGCACTCTTTGACAGTGCCTTGGCTAAACCTCGACCGCCTGTTTGAAGGAAGATGCTCATAAAAACAACAGATTGGCTTTACTTTTAAAAATTTTCCTTGGGACTTCCTGGTGGTCCAGTGGCTGAGACTCTGCGCTTCCAAGGCAGTGGGTCTGGGTTCAATCCCTGGTCAGGAAACTGGATCCCACACGCTGCAACTAAGAGTCTGCATGCCAGAACTAAAGATCCCGCATGCTGTAGGTGAGACCCAGCACAATCAAATAAATATTTTTAAAATAAATAAATAAATAAAAATTCTCCTTAAGAGAACACTGAAGAATTAGACTGTTAGTTGATTGTTTCTACTTTAGATCATGAGTCAAATGCAACTTACCTTAGGAGGTTTGGAGCCCAAACGATGGCTAGGTTTTTTGCATGCATATTTGTGATGGAGCAATAGTCAGCTAAAAGAGACAAGTGTCTCATTAGGAACTCCAGTGTTCTGGAAAATGAAATGCAACATATTAACACAAAGAAACATCAGGTAGTAGTATAGAGCAGAAGAGCTCCACTAATTAATCTCTAGGTTTTCAATGGAAAAACGGAAAAAGAAACCCTATAGATCCCATCGAGGTTTTCTGTTGCCTATAAGGTTTAAATATTATTATTTCTACAGAACTGTCAGAGTAGTATGGATTTTATATATAGTAATTACATCCATAGAATATCGAGGAAAAAAATGTCTAAGGCAGTAAGAAATTAAAGTTTTTGATAGGATTGGCTCAGAAAATGAAACAGCCTTAGTTTTAAAGAAATCTTTAAGAATATTTGCCTGTTACACATCTAGTTTCAGAGACATCAGTGAAATAAATCCTCCAAAAGTCAGTTTCCAGACAAACGCTATCATGAAGTCATGGTATTCTATTTGCAGCAGATATGCTAACAAGAGAGAATTTAAATTTTTCTTCTATAAAAGAAAATGACAATATTTCATAAGCCTAAAAAGAGTTAAAAGAAAAATTCCAGCAGGTACCAATGGGGAGACTAATTGAGCAAATAACATGCTCTTGGAACAGAAAGCTTACTCTAAATCCTAATTCCTAGTTTATCTTATATATTCTCAAGTGTGATTCATGTAAACAATTTTTTATATATAGAGAGAGTTAACAATAGGGCAGAGTATCTTGGAAAATAAAGAATGATGAGTTTAAATGTAAGTTAAGTTAGATAAACACAAGGTATTACCTGTACATCTCTCAAAGTGTCCCTACCTTATAGGGATTAAAACTATTAAAGACAATAAATGGAAGATAGAAGTTTAAGAGTATTATTTGAAACAGCAATGAAAGTTACACTGTGGTCAACGTATGAGTCTTCAGGATTCAGGTGAGCCTGACAGCAACTTGAGAAGAAAAGGAAGATAAGCCGCCACATGAGGAAGAAACAAATACCATGGTAAGGAGAGAACAATTTAAAACAAAACCAAATCTATGATTACTGGTAATATTTTCACAGAGAGAAGAGATTATACACATGAAACAAAAATAGAAAAGGATGCTATAAAGTAGAAACATTCGGAGAAATGAGAAAGAGAGGGAGGGAAGGCAGTTAGTTCTTAGAATTAAGTGTTCTTAATCATGAGATGGTTTGGAGAGAATCCATATGTGGAAACTGACAAAGAAAAGGTAAGAAACTCAAAAGAGTTTAGTTCAGTAGATAAAAACAATTCTAGAAAGGAAATAAAGAAAAGGGATGAGGTGTAAGCTGCTCTGAGAACCATCAAGGAAATAACACAAGAAAAGTTCTCAGAAGTTTCCAGAGGGAGAAAGCCCAATGAGTGCCCAGAGCAAAGAATGAAAAAGAGCCTGCTCCAAGATGAGTCACCATGGAAATGAACCACCAGGTAGCTTCTAAATTTAAAAGCATCCAAAAGGATTCAAACAACACAAAATAGGTCATACTAAAATAGTGGCACTCTAACTGGTATCAGACTTTGCTGCAGCATTTTTGCTTAGATGCCAGTGGTGTAATACTATCAAAATTATGGGAAAATACTATTTACAGATTAAAATTCTACAGCCAACTGTCAGTCAAAAGTATGAGGAGAATAAGAGCATTTTCATATCAAAGTCCCCAAACATTCACCTCCCACACACCTATTCTCAGGAAGTTACCAAAGATGGACACTAGGAAAGCAGGGAGTGGACACAGGGAAGGTGACAGGCAGAGGTCCAGAGGAGAAGGGGTCCAAGTCAGAAAGAAAGTGATGAAGGGAGGGTCCAGGAGGAGGGTAAGAGCTGCTGCTGCATGGAGGAGACCTGAACGAACAGCGGGATTTAAGGCACCACAAGGGGTGTTTTCACGGGAAATGTTTCTTTTAAACAGTAGCTTGATATGTTTAAACACAACTGAGGTCAGGATGCCACAGTTAGAACTGGACATGGAACAACAGACTGGTTCCAAACAGGAAAAGGAGTACGTCAAGGCTATATATTGTCACCCTGCTTATTTAACTTATATGCAGAGTACATCAAGAGAAATGCTGGGCTGGAGGAAGCACAAGCTGGCATTAAGATTGCCAGGAGAAATATCAATAATCTCAGATATGCAGATGACACCACCCTTATGGCAGAAAGTGAAGAGGAACTAAAGAGCCTCTTGATGAAAGTAAAAGAGGAGAGTGAAAAAGTTGGCGTATTAAGCTCAACATTCAGAAACCTAAGATCATGGCATCTGGTCCCATCACTTCATGGCAAACAGATGGGGAAACAGTGGAAACAGTGGCTGACTTTATTTTTCTGGGCTCCAAAATCACTGCAGATGGTAACTGCAGCCATGAAATTAAAAGATGCTTACTCCTTGGAAGGAAAGTTATGACCAACCTAGACAGCATATTCAACAGCAGAGACATTACTTTGCCAACAAAGGTCTGTCTAGTCAAGGCTATGGTTTTTCCAGTGGTCATGTATGGATGTGACAGTTGGACTCTAAAGAAAGCTGAGTGCCAAAGAACTGATGCTTTTGAACTCTGGTGTTGGAGAAGACTCTTGCGAGTCCCTTGGACTGCAAGGAGATCCAGCCAGTCCATCCTAAAGGAGATCAGTCCTGGGAGCTTACTGGAAGCACTGATGTTGAAGCTGAAACTTCAATACTTTGGCCACCTGATGTGAAGAGCTGACTCACTTGAAAAGACCCTGATGCTGGGAAAGATTGAGGGCAGGAAGAGAAGGGGACGACTGAGGATGAGATGGTTGGATGGCATCACCAACTCGATGGACATGGGTTTGGGTGGACTCCGGGAGTTGGTGATGGACAGGGAGGCCTGGCATGCTGCAGTTCATGGGGTTGCAAACAGTTGGACATGACTGAGCGACTGACCTGAACTGAGAGAATACCCATCATTCTGTGACAGAGTCAGGAGACAAGCTAGCGATAAAAAGAAACTCAGCAAACCCCAAACAGGCCATCACTCCATGAAAAAAAACACGGTTACCCCAGAAAGGGGGAAAAATGCTGGCATACTATTAGATTGGGCTTCCCTGGTGGCACAGCGGTAAAGAATCTGCATGCCAATGCAGGAGACATGGGTTCAATCCCTTGGTCAGGAAGATCCTCTGGAGGAGGAAATGACAACCCGCTCCAGTATTCTTGCCTGGGAAACCACAAGGACAGAGGAGGATAAAGGAGCCTGGCTGGCCACAGCCCATGGGGTCGCAGAAGAGTTGGATGTGATTGAGCACGCACGCACACGTGCATACTGTTAGATATAGCTTGTAAATAACATTTACATAGATACAGAAATGTAGAAAATCAACACCGAGCACTCATACAACCATTCTAGGAAGATGAGAGAAGGGGCTGTGTGTAGTTGTGTGCTAGTGGGGGAGAGGAAAGTTACAATGAAATCTTCCAAACTGCTTCCAAGAGTCCAAGCTAACAGATAAATTAATCTGGGCTATAAAAGTAAGCAACAGAAGAGAGGGCTCCAGGGTGCCTGCTGGATGCCAAGCACTGTGCCCAGACCCTGGGAACACAAAGACAAACATAAATACAAATGTGTGGGAAAATGGAAGTTTAAACAGTCAGAACTCCAAGGAAATTTAAACAGTTAGAAACCCCAGGAGCCCATATTCACACAACTGACTTCTACTTTTGGCTGACATTTTATAGCGTGTGGTTTACCTGTAGTGTGGAGGAGGGAGTTGCTGGATGACATCATGAATTTTTATCAGCCTTTCTTCATCTGTTGCTGCTGAAACAGCATCCTGCAACAATCATAATGCAAAATAAACTAGTAGGCTTTGTTGGTAAAAATGAAAGTTCTTCACTTAGAATTCAGTTTCACTTTGAGATTCTTTGGTGCTGAACAATGAGGAAAAACAATGTAGTACCAAGGAAGTAAACTTTGTTCACACACTATGGGGATGCTGAAATTTACTACAAGATAATATTTTTAAACCTTTATGATAACCAACATATAACCAAGGGTTATAGTGAGATTAGTGGCTCAAAGTGAGAGACCCTGAAAAGGTGCAAACAGTGAAGACTGTGGACCAACTAGCAGTAAGCGTTCTTTATTTACTCTTTAAAGGAGCTCTTTTACTCATATAACTATTTATTTCAGGGGAAATCAACTTTTTCAGGTTTTGAACAAAACCACAGCAAAACTGCAAACAGAACTTGATTTAAATGTGACTGGTACTCACAGAAAATTTCTCATACAGCTGGTAGGTGAGCAGAGGGTTTGGGAGCTCTCGGAAGTACAGCTTACACAGGGAGCCCACGGAATGGATGTCTTGGACGTAGGGTTCTTTTGTCAGGTCGGGAACATGTTCAGAGTCAAATTCATGGCTGAAAAGATAGAAGAGAGACAACGAAACTAATTTTCTTCAAAGAAAAGCAAATACGAATTTAAAACAGAAAAAAAGGTCCAAAGTATTAACCTCCAGCTCAGTGAGCAAATACGTACTTCAAATGACTGTATTTCACAGAAGTTATTCAGCAGTAATTGAATGTCTGACTATGAGACAAGTGTTTTTCTAAATAGAAATTCAGGGGATAGCTTTAATATTAAAACAGACAGAAATCTCTGAAACCTGTGTGAAAGAGCAGCTCTTACCACACAGATCGAAACAAAGGACTTCTACTTCCTAACTGTTTAAATACCCAATATTTTGGCAGTTCTGAAAACTAGAGTTGAATGGCAGCTGGTCCATGAAAACTATGTGCAGAAATTCCTCAGATGCAAGAAGAAACAGTTCAGGAATGTGTTATGATAGAGGGATAAGGAAGCCAGAAACAATTATAAAACAGTTCTCCACAAACACAGAAAGTAAAATCTTCAGCATTTAGTGAGTGAAATAAAAATTGTGCTCAGAACACAAAGGTAGATTAAGCTTATTCTCCAGGAGGTTGACTAATATTAATCTACAGACCGGGAGCCACTAGTCAACCTAGAGGATTAATCTGAATATGAGATCTGCTGCATCTGAAGTCAAAGACTGTACTGTTTTCGGTACCAGCATCAATTTAAGTATTTTCCAAACATGTATTCTGAAAATAGAAATCAACTCTGTGGTCAATTTAGAATATTAAAATCCTTATAGAATAATGGCAATTACCATGTACCAAAGTGAAAAATAAAAGATAATAACATGTTAAGAATAGACAGGAATCTAAGAGATTAAGAGAAAGTTAAAATTTCTACTGGTAGTATAAAGGATACCACTAGTTTTGTCTCTGGGGTCTAATGGGAAGGATGTGGACATGCTACAGAACTTGGGTGAAAGATTAGAAGAAGCTTCACTCTTATTAAAAATAATAAAAAACAGGTTCACTCTTGTCAATTTTAATTAAAGAATAATTCTATTATAATGTAAATTTTCATCTATTACAGTTGTCAGAGGTTCAAATTCAATTTTTAAAAATCTTCAAATATTGCAGAGAAAAATAAAAGTATTGAGATTAGAGGCCAAGGTTTTCTGACACTACAAATGAAGAAATGTCGAAAACATACACAGAGAACAATATAGCTAGTTTTCTACTTTATCTAAACTATCTTACAGAAAATAATGATTATCAATATAAGTGACTTAATTCTGAAACAGTTTCATTTTAATGAATTACAGTAGGAACAAAAAAGAAAAAGCCATGTTGGGATTTACCGTAGTCTCTGGATATTGGAGGCAACGCCAGAGAGACGATATATTCCATCCACGATGCCATATCTCTCGATGAACGCTGTGCAGCTTTGAAGAACCTGGGGCACTAGAGAGAATTTTTGAAGACATGGATTAAATTGAGAGTATTCAATGGAAACAAAGTCACAAAAAGTAAGAATGTTTTAGCAAAATGAAAGTTGCAAATTAAAGCTGTAAGGGGTGGAGATTAATCTACCACAATAAATGGTTAACAGCATATTTACCTAATTTCAAATCTAAACTAAATAACTGGTTCCCGAATAATCAAGACTGGCTCTATGTTGTTACACTGAGGTAAGTGGAAGAGTTAATTAATTACTGGGATACTTTCCCTAAGATCTTCTGCAACAGACTTGTTTAGATTGTTACAACAGCAAGGTGAACTGTTTAGTTCTAACATCATTCTAGATTTAAAAAAAAAAAAAAAACAAAAAACCACAGTTACTCACCTGAATTTCATACTCAGCAAATGGATATGCAAACTTAAATGTTTATTCCAACATGATAATTACCTGCTCTAAGTGATTCAATTTTTCACTTTTAAAAGTTTCTTTTATCTTTTCATAGTTAATGCTAATTCTAATTATATTCAGTAAACATCAACATAATGCAAAGGTCAAAGTAATTTCAAGTAAATGAAATCTTTTAATTTCCTGCCTAACTTTATATTAAAATTACTGACTTTTGACTCGATATTATCAGCTGGTCATGAAATGCACTTCAACAAAAAGCAGGAAGAAAAGAAAGGCTCTCTGGTTATTTCTTTGAACAACTAACACAGACAACCAGCTACTCTGGGCCTATGGTCTAGAACAGAACATTTGAAGTTTATGAGAAAACATTTTTCTAACCAAAAATTTACAGTAACTGAAATTTGAACTTCATTTATATTGCATTGCAGACTGATGAATTCACAGGCTTCAGTAACTGCGTTCATTTCATCATTTTTGGTTACAATCCATGAAAAGAATAGCTTGAAACAACATTATTTGGTCTGCAAAAAACAACTCTATTAGGGATGGAAGAGTGGTGAATGAAACAACTAAAATACTTTAAGATAATTTTATCTACTGCATTTCACTTAAGTGTATATATCATTCCTTTATTATTACAAAAGTTTTTTCCTTGGTTTTCCTGCCTTGTTGTTGTACTTCGTGCATCTTGTCTTTTAAATTCTGTCAGATCCTGTAACTTATATTTAAAACATAAACTCCTTAGCTTTGAATACTTTTATTAGAAAGCAGGTATATTACTGAGCAAGCAAAAGATGCCAGACTAAGTGCTTTACAACGGATACTCTTAGTTACTTTTCAGAGAAATTCTATCATTATTTCCCTTTTCAGAGAGGAAACTGAATCTTAAGAGTGATGAAATTTTACACCTAAGGACAAGCAGTAAACAAATGGCACAAATAAGGATCAAACTCAAGCTGTCCAAGCACAGTCACAGTTTAACTGCCTGGATTTTAAGGTCCTTCACCATTTGCACTTATTTTAGTATTACCATATTTCCGTATTTCACAACTCTAGGCCAAGTTAAGTCTCATCTTTTACCAAACAAACCAGCCATGCTCTAAGTCCATCAATTTCCAGGTAAAGGAAGCCTGTTTCCTCTGCCTGGATTCTCCTGCTACCATCTTCTTATAGAAAACTCTTGGTTGTTGTTCAAAACCCAACTGAACTCTTACTCCTAGGCAAGCTTTCTTTGAATATACCCCTAAGCAGCGGTAGCTATACTAGGTTCTAGATGCCAACAGGACTATGTCATTTTGAATTAATATTGACTTGTTTATACCATGATTACTCCTTCTTGAATGCATGCCTGCTCGGTCACCTCTGACTTTATGACCCCATGGACTGTAGCCCATCAAGCTCCTCTCCCATAGGATTTCCCAGGCAAGAATACTGGAGTGGGTGGCCATTTCCCTCTCCAGGGGATCTTCATGACCCAAGGAGACATGGGTTCAATGCCTGGGAAATCCCACAGGCAGAGCCATGACTTAGTGACTAAATAGCAACAGCAACCCACAAGAAAGCATACCTACTCTTTACATATAGGCAGACCTCAGAAATACTACAGTTTCAGTTTCCGACGGCCAAATTAAAGCAAACATCACAATAAAGGAAGTCACACAAATTTTTGGTGTCCCAATGCATATAAATTATGTTCATACTATAGTATAATCTATTAAGTGTGCCATAGCATCGTGTCTGAAAAACAATGTACATACAATTAATTAGAAAAATACTTTATTGCTAAAAAAAATGCTAACTATGATCTGAGCGTGCAGTGAACTGTAATCTTTTTGCTGGTGGAGGGTTTAACTACCCTCTATGTGTCACAGAGACACAATGTGAGCAAACACTTAGAAAAATGGTACCAAGAGACTTGCTCAATACAGGGCGGCCACATACCTTCAGTTCATTAGAAAAGCACAGTGTCTGCAAAGAGCAATAAGGCAAGAAAAACGTAGCACCTTTGAAATTCTGTATTCAATATACAGAATATCTGTATTCTGTATTGAATACTGTATTCAAATTTATAGTTTGAATAGCTTCTTAATTTATACAGCAATTTCCCTAAAAGTTGAGTATTCCATTTTTTGGCTTTCATACATAATACTATAATGAACATTTTTATTTTTGTTGGATTATAGCCTTAGGATAACCCTGAGAGAAAATTGCTACAAGAAAGGAATACTGTAAGGTCTCTTGCTCTGGAGTGCCAAAATGTTTTTCAAAAAGTCAGTAATTTCCAGAGCTACCTGAAACCAACATTTTTCACCTGCTGGTAAAAATCTCTGCTGTTCTTAATGGCACTGGATATCATAATTTAGAAAAGCAGCTTTGTTATATCAGTAGTGTTTACTTATATAAAATGGTGTCTCAAAATTGCTTAGATACATTTCCATGATTGCAAATAAGCATAGACACTTTTTTTTTGCATTTGTTTACTTTTTTAGTTCCTTGTCAAAATTATATGTTTATAGCTTTTTTCTATTCTTCTATCCAGGGGCTTAATTTTCTCACAAACCTGAATGACATTTTCATTTACTATATTAGGAGCATTTCATCACACCCAAGAAAAAAGGACTTTTCCAGTCTGTGGCACCTTTCCTTTACATTTGTAGTAAGTTCCCTACATTTGAACCTTTAAGTTGTGACCTTTCAAAGACGTGAACAAGCATTCACATGTCCAAACACACGTTAGTTCATGTGTCTGGCATATTGTCAGGTGCCCGCATCCTCTACAAGTGGCTGTGCTTTCATGTACTTTACTGCACAGTACTATACAGAGTACAGTAGAACAGGAGCATCTGTATTTCAAGCCCAGGCTGTCTGGAAGCAAGCGCTAAAGCAGCGATGATGTAGCTGGTACCACTAGGAAGCTCCAGCTGTTGTACTGCAGTATTGTGCTGTTCAAGGTACTGTACTGTAAGATTAAAAATGTTTTATTTTTTGTTTTTTTAAAATGCATTACTTGTGTGAAAAGTACTATAAACCTATTACAGTACAGTGCTACATAGCCAACTGTGTTAGTTGGATACCTACGTAACTTTGTTGGATTAACAGACAAACTCAACTTAGGAATGTGCTCTCAGAATAGAACTTCTTTGTATGTAGGGGACTTACTCTATACGGAAGCTACCTGTTTGGAATCACCTCTTCATTTATGGTTTTTTTCCTCATTGATCTCAAAACAAAATCATTTTGTATTAACACTTTTATGAGTTTAAAATAGTTAACCCTTTCATACATTTGAAACTTTTAGGGTCATAAAGGGAGAATTAAGTTTTTCAAAATTGCTATTTCATGTTTCTGTATGTATTTATAATGAACTCCTCCCCATGAGCTGGTTTTTAAAAAACACTTTATCAGCATGGATTCGTATCTAGAACAACGACTACTTCTGAACATTCCAGGCTATTTCATTCATCAGTTGTATCTCGTCCTCTACACCAGTAACATTCTAGTTTTGAATACTGTTTTAATAGTTAGATGTCTCCTATCCCTGATTTCCTCCCCATAATGTTCTGTGATCTTCTCATTGGCTTATTAGTCCATGTGCATTCTGACTAGCTGCAAAAATAATCCTCAGGGTTTTGGTTTGTCTGGTGTTTTTTGTTTAATTTTCAGTAACTTCCATGGGGGGGAGCCTGGTGGGCTGCTATCTATGGGGTCGCACAGAGTCGGACACGACTGAAGTGACTTAGAAGCAGCAGCAGCAACACTTATTTAAAGTAATATTGTGTCTTCTCCCACAAGAAACATGGTATAGTTTGTATTAAATCCATATTATAAGTATATTGGTATTCTTTAGGCAATGAGTAAGGCCTTAATTTGAACTTGATATTTATTGATATTTACACTTTCACTAGTGGTCTTCTTAAAAAGTATATAATGGGTGTTTCCCATCAAGATTCAGAATTTCACAAATCACCTATTTCTGGTATTTATCAAAATTATAGTTAAGTACTTCCTTAATATTCTAGTATCTAAAAGAGATGGTAGAGAAAAGTGCTATTTTTTAAAAAAAAAATCAAAGAAAAACTCCATTTTTCCTTTCTTTCTATCCATTCAGCCCCTCTATCCATTCTTCCAAGCACTGAATTCTTGAATAATAATTTAATTTATAGAGAAAGGAATTTAAATTTTTAGCTATAAAAGTTGGGAGGCTGGTCTTGGTAATACACGATCTCAAAACTATGACTTTTTTCCAAAAGAGAAATTAACATTTCAGAATAAACTGTGAGAAGGAAAAGTGAGGACGTCATCTAGAGAGACATGAAAATAATGCAAACCAGCAGAGCTATTGTACCCTTGGTGAGAATGTCTTCATCTTTCTGAACAGATCACAAGCATCTCTAATGCCAAAGTTCATTCCTAGACCCCTCATGATTCTCAGTTACCCCGAAGTCAGGCCAAGTACCTGAGAGCACTCAGTATGTCCTGCTGAACTCAAATGGAACAGGTGCTGCCTGCCATATCTAACTGATTATAGGAGATCAACAGGGAGAAGTTAGAAACTGAAATTATGAGATTATAAATTTCATGTTTACCTTCAAAACCAGAATTCAGAAGGTGCTCCCCCAGGTCACAGCCAAACACTCTTTCTTTCAAGATTCCACGCTGCTTCAATTTCTGTTTTGTTGGACGAGACTTCATGAATGTGCGTAAAAAAGTAATGAGCTTGCCGTGCTTTTTAGATACTAAAAAACAATAATAAACAGAAAATACCTTAGTTGTAGCGAGAGGAAATGAAGTGCAGATTTCAACAGAATAACTACAAAATAATCTATTACAAGTATATCATATATTATGTGGGAAATTTTGAGCAGAAGTTGAAGAAAGAGTTGCTTTATAAATAAAAGCATGGCTTTGCATGTTCTTCTCACCAGCTTGTGGTCTTATCTGATGGAACTGTGTGCCAACTGAAGTATTATAATTCATGACTTTTAAGTTAAACATGGTAAACCAGCCAACTTCCCAATGCTACCTAAGCACACTACAGGATTGTAACTTGGACTTGAGTTTTACTCTAATATATTGCTTTTAGAGATCTTCATGATAAGTAAGACTTAACATGGTAGAAATTTAAGAAACTGCATTCTAGTTAATTTCTAAAGTATTTTATTTGGTGTTAGAAATTTTCATGGCATTTATAATCTGGAAAAGAAAACTTAAAAAAGAAACAACTCCCTCTTTCTCATTTTATAAAGAGGACAATCCCATTATGAAATAGCACACAATTATCAATGTAACGGCTATGTTAAGTACAAGACACACACACCCATAAAAAAGCATTAGATCTTTATTAACATTCATCTATCACATACTACATCACCTTAACAGTCTTTGTAGATCAAAGTAAGAGATAAGCAAATTATATACAGTAAGATATTTCCATTGACTTATATATGTTAGAAAGACAACAGTGAAAGATCTGAAAGCAAACAAATCCTTAGAAAAATGATTTTTGTTGAGAAGTGCATCCTGCAAGGGAAATTATTCTGGAAGTCAACATACAACAAATTACTATAAGCTCAGAGATTAGCTGCAGGATAGAAGACTAAGCCACATGGCCCCAATCCTCCTGCTCGGTCTGCAGATGATTACAGGTCTTACTGAACCCCACTCTAGTTTCTTGAGCGAACCCAAATCCTAAAGCCCTTGAAGTGATGAATCCTCCTGTGGGAATTCTGTGCACTGAGATTACCTTGTGGCCCAAATGGACCACTAGATGGGTGACTTGGACCAGATTAAACATTTTCTTTACATTTTATGGGAAACACTACTTCCAGACTTAAGCATCTTTTCTATGAACTGTACAAAGGTGATCAACTGTAACTGGCTTGCCCATAACTGAGAGGTCTCCTGGAACATGAGATTTTCAGTGCTAAAATCAGGAAAGTTCTGAGCAAACTGGGACAAGGTTGTCATCCTTGTACACAGATTAAAGAGGAAATTTATTTTTTCTATACCAACCACTTAAAGTTTATCTAGAATCATCAGTATAATTTTGATGTCATCATTTACATGCTGTGTGACACTGGGGAAATTAAAGCCTCACTTGTATCTGAGATTCTTGCTATAAAATTAAATGACCTGCTCTCTTATCTGCTAATGAGACATTTGTAGCACACTGGGGTAACTTAGAAGATGTCACACATATCATATTAGTATATTAAAAGTTACTGAACTTGTATGAGTTTTATTCTCCCCAGTTTCTAGTAGACTGTTATGAATCTTTGTTCTTAAAGTGTGGCCATCAAACCATTTCTGTAAGATTAACACATAAAAATAAGCAAATTTGCTTTACAGTAACGTAACATTATATATTTGGAAGAATTTTAATTTCTTTTCTACCTGGAAATAGGGCCTGTCATAATGTTTCTGAAGTTTTAAATCTTGCAGCAAAGTTTTCTAATTCTCTTTATGAAAAGACACATTCCACATACTTCTTGTTAGGGATATTGTCAGTTATTTTACTTTTTTTGCTGCTTCTGTAGAATAACAGTTTTCTTCATTTATGGTAGTTACTAAAATAGTAGGTATATTAGAAAATGATTTCTTTATGTATGGCTCAAATCTGATCATTTTCTAAAATCTCTACAATTTAAGAAGGATTTTAGTTGATCCTTTTGGATTTCATGGATATGTAATTGTGTCAGAATACAGTAATTCCATTCTGTTTCTGAAAGGAATAATTTCTGATTTCTTTTCCAGATTTTAATAATTGGCCAGAACATCCAAGATACATGTTTAAAAGTAGGCATTTGTATTTTGATGGTGAATTTGGTGAAAATATCTGTTGACTCTGACAACTGCATACGATGTATATGAGAAAGAATTCTTTTAGTCTCAGATTTCCAGGAATGTTTCAAAGGGATGGGAACTGAATTTTAACTTGCATTTATTTAGCAACAAGCACGTGAATGACTACCACATCTCAGAACTGTTCTCAGCCCTGAGAGTACAGTGGGGAACAGGTGAGGCCAGCTCCTTGCTGTTGGAGCTCACTGAGGAGAGGAGTACAAATACATAATAATATCTATATTATTATTTGGTTATATTATTATTAATATACTGAACAAATAATAATACAGATACAGCCGGCATTTATTTTATGTTTAGTTACATGCCAGCAACTGCGTAAGAATTTATAGTTATTAACCATTCGTTTCTCACAAGACCTTATAAGGAAAATACTACTATTACCCCCTTTTCAGAGGAAGAAACTCAGGCACAGAGTGCTTAGTAACATGTCTAAGGTCACGGAATCAGGATTAAAAATCAGGTGGTCTGTGTAAAATTTAATAAACACTTCCAAATATAAATGTCTCTTCACATTAATTTTTCCTTCACTTTATACTTCCTTCCCATTTCTTAGATAATAAAATGGCTAAAAGAAGTCACTTTTGGACACTGCACTGCCCCCACCCATTTTCTTATAACAAACTAGTAAGTGAAAGTGTTAGTTGCTCAGCTGGGTCTGAGTTTTGCAACCCCATGGACTGTAGCCCACCAGGCTCCTCTGTCCATGGGATTCTCCAGGCAAGAATACTGGAGTGGGTAGCTGCTCCCTTCTCCAGAGCATCTTCCTGACCCAGGGATCGAACCCAGGTCTCCCACATTGCATAAACAATGACATTTTCACAGAAAAAAAAATGCATAAAAAATAAAACACAAAACAAAAGCAAATCACACCACCATCTGTTCAAATTCCCTCTAAATGTCAAAGTGTGAGTTGCTTAGTCATGTCTGACTCTTTGTGACCCCACAGACTGTAGCCCGCCAGGCTCCTGTCCATGGTATTCTCCAGGCAAGAATACTGGAGTAAGTTGCCATTCCCTTCCCCAGGGATGGAACCTGGGTCTCCTGCACTGTAGGCAGATTCTTTACCATCTGAGCCACCATTCCCTAGTCAAGAATTAAAATGCAGCATGTGCCACAAGGCTATTTTCTTCCATATCATTTAGACATGATTTCACAATTGCAGTCTTCTTTCAAGACTTGACACAAACCCAACCCAACCAGTCCTTCCAGTAGTTAAAAGTTTTGCAGTATTTATTTTAGTATCTCCAAGGTAAAGCTTTATGATACTGACAATAGCTCATAGGGGCTCAGGAAACCTTGACACAGAGAGGCAGGGCACCAGATGTTTTTAACTACACAAGTACAGTATTTCTCCAGCAAATCCTAAAAATCTTTTCTCATAGTATTTCACTTAAATCAGAGTTCTCTGAATTGGGTCTCAGGAATCTTCTAGACAGATGTGAGAGAAGTCTGAGCTTGAAGGAATTTCTCAGGAAATTAAAGGAAGATGATTTGTGCCAAATAAGGGGCTCTGCATTAGGTTTATTTGCCTATATGCCTCAAGTTCTAAGATTTGTAATGAGTTCAGATGGCCAAGCAGACAAAGTTAGAGGTGGGATGCATAATTCTGAGAGAATGTCTCTGGCACTCATGCTGAGGAGGATGACTGGGCTGTACAGCATGTTACTTTTCAACCATGTTTCAGCTTTGCTAAAATATTCTCTCGAACAATTTACCAACATAATATTCCCATAGGACATACTTACATTTTTCACTCTTTATTTCTTTGTTCTATTTAGTTCTATCAGACATTTTCATTTTTGTTAATCTCATCAGTATGACATATTATATTCCACTTTAAAGTGCATTTCTGTGCTTACTAATAAGGTCAGGCACTGTTCCATGATCACTGGTCATTCAGTCTTCTTCATTAGAGAAATAACTGTTTACAGTCTTGGCCCATTTTACTATCTGGCTGTCTTTCTCTTACTGATGGGCAAGAGATCGTTATACAATCTGGAAATGAGTCCCCTGTCAGTTACTTTTTGTCAAGAACATGTTTCCCAGTCTTTGGCTTGTACTGTATAAATTTCTAATCATGTCTTTGTGTATGGTTTCTTTAAGATATCTTTCCTTATCCAAGGTCATAAACTTATGGTCCTATTTCTTTTAAACCTTTTATTTCCTAAACTTCTTCACTTTTTAAAGGTTTTTAAACTGATTTTAAACTTTTTTGTATGTTTGCTGCTGCTGCTGCAGCTAAGTCGCTTCAGTCTTGTCTGACTCTGTGCGACCCCATAGACAGCAGCCCACCAGGCTCCGCTGTCCCTGGGATTCTGCAGGCAAGAATACTGGAGTGGGCTGCCATGCCCTTCTCCAGAGGATCAAACCCGCATCTCTTAAGTCTCTTGCGTTGGTAGGTGGGTTCTTTACCACTAGCACCACCTGGGAAATGCAAAAAAGAAAAAAAATCTAATAACTGATTACTGGATGATAGTTGGATGGCCGACTCAATGGACATGAGTTTGAGCACACTCTGGGAGATGGTGAAGGACAGGGAAGCCTGGCATACTGCAGTCCATGGAGTCACAAAGAGTCAGACGCAACTGATTGACTGAACAACGACAAAACAGAAACACATGTATCCTGGTGTGTCAGATTACTAGGATTCCAATCACGTCTCTGCAGCTTCCAGCTGTATGACTGTGGACAAGGGACCCAATTCTCAGACCTTCATTTTCCTCTTCTACGAAACACTAAAAATAGTAACTACCTAACAGGATTGTTGTGAGAATTAAATATAAAGATGTTTTTTTTTTCTGCTGAATAAAAAAACTTTTTTTTAAATTTAGGTGCTGCTGTCATTGTATTAATTTATCTTTCATTCAGCAACCGTGCTCAACTCTGTTATTAGGTCTAATAATTTGACAGGAGATTCTTCTGGATTTGTAGACAATCATCTGTAAGTAGCAGATTTATTTCTTCCTTTCCGTTTATTTCTTTTTGTTTAATTTTACTGAACCTTGAATAAATGATGATCTTGTTCTTGATCTAAATAGATTGCTTATATCTCACCATTAAGAATAAAATTTTCTTGGGTTTTCGGATAGAAACCTTAAACAGATTTTTAAAAAACTCCCTATTTTTAACTGTCAAAATATATAAAATGAACAAGTGTTGACTTTTATCAAATGATTTCTCTTTATCTATGAAGATAATAATTTAGTTTGCCTTGTTTAATTTTTAAGTTTTGAATGCGACAACCATCCTGCTTGTGTTAAGTTGCTTCAGTCATGTCAGACTCTTTGTGACCCCTATGGACAATAACCCACCAGGTTCCTCTGTCCATAGGATTCTCCAGGCAGGAATACTGGAGTGGGTTGCCACGCCCTTCTCCAGGGGAGCTTTCCAACCCAGGGATTGAACCTGAGGTTCCTGCCACATCTCCTGCATTGAAGGCAGACTCTTTATCACCGAGCCACTGGGGACAACCATAGGTACATTTAAAGTTTTGCTTTCATACTCATGTGATAAACCTCCTGTGCTCCTGCTTGCCTCGTATCTGTTGCAGGGACATAAATGAGTACAACATCAGAGTGGAGAGGCAAGTGGCAACATCAAAAACTAAAGCCTTAAGCCAAGGCAAAATTCTCCCTTAGAAACTGTAATAAACATAGGAATCTTGTAAACATATCAGCAGTGCCTTTCAATAAAAAACTCAAACATAAAAGAATTCTACAGGATACAAGTGTACATAAAGAATTCTAAAAATATAAAAATTGCATTAGGTTGCTAATGTCTTAAATAGAAGCAAAAAAACATGCCATATCTTTCCAGTGACAGTCTTAAATAGCTGAGGTGAACTATGCTACTTAGTATTTTCAAATTTATTAAAAGGGATATTGTGAAGAGTTGTCAAAATCAACTTATTTTTAGCATGCACTGTCATATGTCCTGAAAGGATCTGTGGGCAACTCAGAAACATAACTTTTGAATCAGTTAAGTCAGAACTCATGCTGGAGAAAAATGACATAATTCTTACTTAGTTTATAGCTTTGAGTATATCAATTAATTTTACACTAAACCAAAAAAGGTTTTATTTGAAAACAAATGGACTTGGAAATTAAACTGATTCACTAGAGTAATAATTTGAGAAACTTTTAAAGAAAAAATTCTGGATGAGCTAGATTATATGTGACTCAAACATTAAATAAACTGAACTAAAAAAAAAAAACACTTTTTCCAGTAACTGAGTATAGAACCTCTTCTAACTTTTCTTTTTTCATAATATAGAAGAGCTTTAATATAAATAAAGAGATTAATAATGATAGAAAAGAACTTCTTTAATCCAATGACTGAAAATGTTGTGTCTTTTTTAGTCTTACAAAAAACACCCTCTGAGAGTTTCTTGCAAACCAAACTCAAAGTAGGTTTTCACTTGATGGAATAAGGAAGCACCTAAGAAATTCTGTCACTGACTCTATTTTTATCTCTGTACATTTTCTGGTCTTGTTAGACCTGCCGTCTCACTGGCCTGTTCCCAGTTCTACAAAGGCAAGAGAAAGAAAAAGACAAACTGAACCCTAAACCTAATCTCCAATGACACCTGAAGGAAAACTTAGAAATTAGAGTAATATCATAACATTATAGAATAGTGCTTTACATGAGCTAATTTAAATTCAGTTTCAGTTAGCCTCACACTCTAAATGATTTAAATTCAAATTCAAACCAGCATCTGATCATTCAAATTTTCTATCTGTCAGATGAGGTATGCTAAATAAAATCCAATTCATCTCCCATTACATTCAAAATAATAACTTAAATATAATAAGGTTATCAGAATAATGACACTTCATACCTTTTCTTTCTATACCTTTATACTTTTCCTGTATCTAGCTCTAATTATTAAGATGACCTAATCTCATAATTCAATTCCTTTTCTTTAGTTTATTTGGTGCTATTCTATAATATCTAATATATAGCTTTTGTCTGTGATAAAAATATTCAGCAAGGATAAAATGTTAGCAATCCTATTTGAAGATTTAGAAACCATACTAAACCAAGAGCTCCTAAACTGAAAGCTTTTAGGTCTTTCTAATAATAAAACAAGGACTTCACTGGTGGCTCAGAAGGTAAAGCATCTGCCTACAATGTGGGAGACCCCAGTTTGATCCCTGAGTTGGGAAGATCCTCTGGAGAAGGAAATGGCAATCCACTCCAGTATTCTTGCCTGGAAAATCCCATGGACAGAGGAGCCTGGTAGGCTACAGTCCATGGGGTTGCAAAGAGTCGGACATGACTGAGCGACTAAACTTTCAACTTCCAATAACAAAAGGGTCCAATGAAGGCTGCCCATCCAAACATGCCTATTATTGGGCAGGCAAGAGCAAGTGGAAGCATACTGGACCAGGAATGCAGAGATGTAGTTTAAGTCCTGATTTGGCCGATAAGTTGCTGCAAACTTTCCGACAAGGTAAGTAGCTAGTTTAGATCTCAGTTTAATAATATGAAGCATGAGAAGTTTAACTAGGCAATTTATGAATTCTAGATTTCAATGGAAATACTTGAGGAATCAAGAAACACTCTGAGAAAGTATAAAGTTAGAAAAGCAGAGAAAACGCTAGAGTCTGCGGGAAATGTCTTTGCTTTAGGAAAATTTATCAGGAGGAAAAAAGGACATAATTTAAAATTCCACTGGACAGCTATATAACAAAATACATTCAGCTTTCTAAATTATCTTGGAAAAGGCTGCTTTAAAAATTTAAAATAGGAAGACCATTGTTAAATGTTATTATTTCAAGCATAGTATATTAAGTTTAGTTTTTTAAAGTTAAATTGCTTTAATTATTTTATTTTTCCCCATGAAAATTTAGAAATAAGGAGTCCTTACGTACATCATTTATACAACATGCTTATAACTATTTCCAGAACTTGAAGCAAAAGCATACTGTCTTTAATTGTTAAAAACATTTACAGTTATTGATCATGCCATATGATACAGTGTTTCTCTGATCTGTTAGCAAGTCCCTGGTGAACCCTACAATGGCCATTTATAATATTCTTTTTACTAGAAAAAGTGCCATATATTTTACAAAGATTAATTTTTGAACTAAGTTTTAGGAATTCATTATAGTAAGAGAAAAAAAGGTGAATATTTTCTATACATCCTGAATTTCTGAAAACTTATATTCTATCAGGTTGATATTCAAAATGTAAAAGATTTGCTGTCTCTCTAGGAACTACTGAGTTTCCCGCTAGTTTTTAAAGCAAGAATAAAGCAATTTCAGCCTTGGGATTCACTGGCCTCCATCCATCCCAAAGAGATGTCCAAGAAAATATGTAGATAAATTTTAGTATTAAACCTTAACATACTGTTGAAGTTATTATGGAATAAGAAAGTACAGAATCATAAACAATTTTGGAAATAAGAGAAAAAACACAGTTCTCAGACTGATGTGTGTGACAACTGCTGGGGTAACATCAGGGACCAGCCCAGGCCAGGGATGAGGTTCTGTAATGTGGCCGCTGGAAGGGTTCTGGCATCTGTACATTCCAACCTCAAAGGAGGAAACCAGGTATTTGAGAAATGTCCTGTGCATGCAATACTGAATATAAAATAGCTCTGACAGTAATGGCTCTTGTTTGAAAACCTGGAAAGCTACTAATGGGGCTTCCCAGGTGGCGCTATGGTAAAGAACCTGTCTGCCAATGCAGGAGACACAAGAGATCCCTGGGTCAGGAAGATCCCCTGGAGGAGGAAATGGCAGCCCACTCCAGTATTCTTGCCTGGAGAATTCCATGGACAGAAGAGCCTGGCAGGCTACAGTCCCTAAGGTCGCAAAGAGTCGGACACAACTGAGCAACTGAGCATGCATGCACACACAGCAAGCGGAAGCTACTAACAGTTAGGTAAGTCAAATAGGTTTCCATTTACTCATAGCAGAGAAGAGGAGGCATTTCAATAGGCGAAACAGACAGGAGTGCAAATGGATAAAACTAACAGATCTAGAAAATAAATCTGTAGTAAATTTTCAAGAAGAGCTGTTCAGACACAGAGGAGATAAGAACAGTTCATTAGGAAAAAGAGAAGCAGAAAACTGGCAACAAACTGCTTCTTCAGAATATCCAATACAACTCTTACATGGAACAGCTTGCCTGTGTTCCCTAAAATACTTGGGTGTTTGAATAAAAATATCTCCTCAGAGTTAAGAATGAAACCAAAGCAACTTCATACTGCTGCTCTTCCCAGGGCAGGACATAAAAAGTGATAGATAAACCACGAAGGGCATGCTACGATAAGAGCTTCAAAAATCACTGTTTCCTTGGGAAAATGGGCATCAGGGTATGATTAGGACAGTCTTCTTATTCACATCATATGTTTACTTTTCTGGGACTTACAAATTTTAGTAATGAACATGAAAGAAGGCTCAAATTTAGCTTATGTGATTTTAGGGTAATATAAGTAAATTTTACATTTTTCTTGCTAAACTGGTACTTTTATTTTTAAATTTTAAATTACAAATTAAAACAAGAAATGTGATTGGTTTTGTTCCTCAACTCTGTACAAAAACAAAGTAAAATTTTCTTTTCATCTCGGTAGCTCTACCACCTCAGTTATTATATAAAAGACTCTTGACTAATTTCATTTCTAAATACAGAACAAAAAGATTTGCATTTTAGCAGAGGAGAGTGGGAGGAAACATGAGGTGGATATAAATTCCTGACACTAAAGGATTCTAATACTAGAATGGGTTATAATAAA
This sequence comes from Oryx dammah, assembly GCF_014754425.2. Classification (NCBI taxonomy): domain Eukaryota; kingdom Metazoa; phylum Chordata; class Mammalia; order Artiodactyla; family Bovidae; genus Oryx; species Oryx dammah. Next base: position 31,074,526 of record NW_024070199.1, read on the forward strand.
AAGACTGTAGAAGCATCTCTGCTGAGGATTTTTAAATAATCTGGGCTCTCATTTTTCCAAGGTGAACTAGTACTATTTGATATGAAGCTTAAAAGCTAGTACTATTTTAAGAGAACACTGATTTATATATCTGTCTTATAGATTAGATTGGAATAAGCACAGATTCTTAGGAATTCAGTAACATCAAAAGTAAGAGAACTATAAAAAAACTAAATGGGAAGGAAATCCAAGGAAAGGGAGACATGCATGTAGCTGATTTACTTTGCTGTACAGTAGACACTAACACAACACTGTAAAGCAACTGTAAAGCAACGAGACTCCAATAAAAATTAATTTAAATTCTATTGCTGAAGTTCTAGAAATAAGAACATGTTGAACCTTAATCTTAACAGTGTGAAAATTGTTTTCTTGAAATTATTTTTTTATTAGATTAAAATGTAATCATATTTCACTTTGATGTAAAAAAACCCTGTGTACTTTATTAAGCTATGAAGTTTGGTGTGGAACACTGATATGATCAGGGTGGGTTTTGTTTATGTAGGTTATTTCCCCCTTCCCTTCCCATCCTTTCCTTCTGCAGGAGCTGGAGCAGAAACATCCCATAACTGAAGAAGACAGAACAGATAAGGAGAACTCTATTTAAAGGCAGATGCCTTAGAAGCCTGCTTTACGGAAGATCTGACCTTTGGCCTGGGAAATAAGAACTTGGACCTTGGAGTCAGATAGACCTGAGGGCTGGAATCTATTTTCTAATCACTTACCACATGCAAGGACTTGAGCAAATGACCTATTTAAGTCCAGTTCCCTCAAACACACAGTGAGAACGGCAATAACAATATCTATCACTCAGGGTTGGAGAAGGCAATGGCAACCCACTCCAGGACTCTTGCCTGGAAAATCCATGGACGGAGGAGCCTGGTAGGCTGCAGTCCATGGGGTCACTGTGAGTCGGACATGACTGAGCAGCTTCGCTTTCACTTTTCACTTTCATGCATTGGAGAAGGAAATGGCAACCCACTCCAGTGTTTGGAGAATCCCAGGACAGGGGAGCCTGGTGGGCTGCCGTCTATGGGATCGCACAGAGTCGGACACGACTGAAGCGACTTAGCAGCAGCAGCTGCATCACGCGTGTGTCAATAAACAGGAGTTGTTTCACCACTGCAGTTTCTCTGAACATTTGTAGAATCCTCCGAGGTACAGGGCTAACCAGGACCTGCGTTGGCTTTACAAACCAGGTTTGATCGTATCTGGTCTTACCTCCTAAATTCAGGGCTGAGGTCACTAAGGAAAGGTGCATGTAAACACAGGGTCACTTTCTAGTTTCTGCCCGTATATGTGCAAACTTAACCTAAGAAACTTCGGATTTCTGCTCTCTCATCTTGAATATCATAGTACTACATAATATGCTAAAAAAGAAGTCAGAGTCGTAAACCATTATCATATGAGTAACTGGTGCTTCTTTAAAAGTTGACAGTGAAAAGGAGCTTTAAATTCTGAGCTTTCTCCATTTGTGGTTTTGAAAATCAAAATATCAATATTATTTAAACAGTAGTAGAAAAGAAAAATGTTCAACTTCTTAACAGGGCTAGTCTGTGATTCAGAGAAAACTGTGGTCTCCATGTTATCTTAATGAAAAATATTTATAACCAAGATCTGAAGAAGCACCATACAAATATGGAAAAAAAGAATTAATGCAAATATATCATGGATAAAGATAGCTATCCTTACAAATGCCAATGAGGAGAAAAAGGGCAGAATGATTACTTCCTTGTGCTAATTTGAACAGTCTACACAGACTACCAAATTCTTTACAGTAAATCAGTGCTGCCTATTTTCTATTTGTCAATAACTGAGATGTTATTTACCTAGCAGGAAAAAAAATTTTAAATATGATATATATTTGCTGCTTATGAAACAGATATGTTCTTTTAACATGCAAGCTTTTGCACATTAACCTGAGGTCTGGAAAGCATTAAGAAATAAGCTGATCTGAAATTTTAAAATAAGTATTTCCTGAACCTAGGAAAGTAAGAGATAATACCTACATAGTTAAATCTACTTCAAAAAATGATCACCTCTCTACAACCATGCCAAAGGTTAAAGCTCAGTTATTCCATTTGTGGATAGTTAAATAATTAGCCACTCACCTAAAAGCAGCCAAGGAAATACGTGCCCAAATGCAATAAAAAATAGTCTCAGTGAAATATTTGTCAAACACTGAATAATCGACTGAGATGTCCTTACCTCTCGCTGTGGCACAGGTTTTAGGATCAATAATTAAAATTATTCCAAATGGCTGCACTCGGCAGTAGGCTCAACAGGACACCGTGGCTCTGCATTCCGTGCAGAATGAAGGACAACCACACCGGCTCAGACTTATCCACCACCACGGGGTGACTCCCAGTCAGACCTTCCCAGCACGCGGAGGTTCCAGGTCTGCTCCCAGCAGTTTCCTTAGCCCCGGTTTCTGGTCTTTAGTCAGGCAGAGTGGTTTGTGTGCACGGGAGAGCTCTGCCTGCAGGAGCTTAATCCTCTCTTTGCTTGTCCTGCTTTCCAACACAGCAGAGACGCCCCAGCCCAACTACACTTGCAGAACAGGCTTCGCCAGGATAACTCCACCCACCTACTTCACACAGGTACATATCTTCTGCTCAGAAAACACTAGGACTAAACTGATACTTAATTAATACTTTAACTTTTTAAAAAGTCACTGACTATTCAGTTGTTTATATTTGCTATCCATATGGGAGACAGTGTATTCTATAAAAATGATCGTATTTACACCCAATTAAAATTAAAAAAAAAAACCCTGATCTAGCAGGAAGTACTGTCTACAAAAGGCTGAGTCATTAAATTGGCAGCGACAGGCTGGGAGAACATAACTCTGAATATCTTTGCTGATAATGAGTCGTGATTGTTTTCTACTCAGACAAAAAAATCATCAATGTATACCGCCTTTGCATGAAAAATTCTGAGACTGGAATGCACAATTTTTTAATATGCAAATGAAAATTTTTAAAACCTGAAAAGTTTTTTCAGAATTAAAAAAATAAGAATTGCACATGATCAACTATACTTCAATACAACAAAAAAATCCAGAATTAAATGTTTCTGATTATGACCTCCTCCTTTATGTACTGCCAAGTGTTAAAATTGTAGCTCTACTTATACAAATATTGAAAAGATTCAATATTTATACTAAATAGCAGTACTACACTGTTGACTAGATATGAAAAAATTAATGAATTGGAAGATATTAAAATATTAATAGTACATTAATATTTTCTGTTCTAATTGACTTTTCACCAATACCAATATAAATCCATGTTCGGACACTTGTTTCTAGTAAACAAAATGATGTTTCATTTGCCAGAAAGATTCTAAATAATTTATAGACAGTCTTCTTTATAACACTATGAAGCTGATGAGAACACTATTCCTGTCTTAGAGATGAGGAAGCCAAGGTCACACAAGTAGGAACTGTTGAATTCAAGATGCCTGGGGAGTATTTATCATTCTTTCCTCTCTGGTCGCAGTTCTGAATAAAGGAGTGTTGATAAATGGTAGGCCACAATAAGAAAAACAATGAATTGGTGTGATTTCACAATACGAGAGATCACAGAGAAATCCAGGGCATGACAGGAACAAAACATGTGGATTTTTTTTACCATTGGAACAGCTGTGGACTTATGGATTTTGATGAATAGGAAATGAGGCTCCCAAGAGTTTACTCATGGTGGAAACGGCACAGCCACCCCTCCTCCCCTCTCCCTTCCTCAGCACTGAAGACACAAGGGTAGGGGCCCAACAGAAAGAGGAGGGGGAGAGGGAAAAAGGGGGCAGGGTGAAGGGGAGTCCCTGCTGTAGAAAAGCCATCTAGGGGACACTCAGTGCAACTCAAGAGCCCCTCATGCTCCCCAACATACAAGCACAGATGGGATAAATAAATTAGACGGTAACTCTCCTGAGTGCAGGAGAATGACAAAACAACCCTCACCTGAAACTCAGAGGCTGCACTTTCTGCCATGTAAAAATACAGGTAAGAATGTGAGTGTGTGCAAACCTCGGTGAAAGTGGACTGAAGTCTGTAATCTGTTTCACTGCATGGTGACAATGTCATTTCCTGGTTTTGATGGTGTACAGTATAGTTATGTGAGGTGTGACAACTGGGAGAAGTTGGGTTTTGAATACATGGGACCTCTCTGTACTATTCTGGTAACTTTGTCTGAGACTATAATTACTCTAAAATAAAAGTTTAAAATGTGGCTCATCATGCTCTGTCTTTCAATGACTGCTGACGGCACAGCAGAGGTCATCTGTTACTTTCTTCTTGCATTTTACAAAATGGAGGTTATCCTGTGAAGAACTAAGATGGGTCTATGTGGCTAATGGGGGCAACAAGAGAATTCCCTGAGAAGGCAACTTTCTAGTCATTCTGAGGGTCGCTGTCGATGGAGTGAGATGTGATCTGACTCTGGATATGTTTTTGGCCATGAAACTGGTAGAATTTACAGACAAACTGTCAAAGGTTTGAATAATTTGGGTAATTTTTATGATAGAATTTTCTCTGCTCAAAACCTTCTCATGTCTTCCCATCCAGCTTTAAACGAAAGTCCAAATCCACACAGTGGCACCCAAGCCCCAAGGAGAATCTGATGCCCTTCCACCCTCCAGACCTCACCCACGTCTTCACTCGCTGCTCTAGTCAAACCGGCCTTCCTGCTGAGTCTTTAACAAGCCTGGACACATACTGCTCAGTGTCCTTACACTTGCAGTTTCCCCTCTGGGAAGCTCTTCCCACAAGTAAGTGCTTATCTTTACCCCTCATCTTTACTCCTCATCTCCTTCAGGTCTTGCCTCCCAAAGTTACCTTCTAATGGGGCTTCCCTGATAGCTCAGTTGGTAAAGAATCCACCTGCAATGCAGGAGACCCCAGTTCAATTCCTTGGTCAAGAAGATCCCCTGGAGAAGGGATAGGCTAACCACTCCAGTACTCTTGGGTTTCCCCTTGTGGCTCAGCTGGTAAAGAATCTGCCTGCAACATGAGAGACCTTGTTTGATCCCTGGGTTGGGAAGATCCCCCGGAGAAGGGAAAGGCTCCAGTATTCTGGCCTGGAGAATCCCAAGGACTATCCATGGAGCCACAAAGAACAACTGGGCGACTTTCACTTTCACATTACTTTCTAATAAACCCTTCCCTGACCACTCCCCTCTCCTCCTCTGAAATTACAGCCCCACAGGAGCCACATCCCAGTACTTTCTAACCTCACTTCTAGGCTTCGTTTTTCTCTACAGCACTCACCCACCTCAGTGTATGTTTAATGTGTTTGCCTTTTTCTTTCCCTCTCATCAACTTGAATACAAACAGCAAAATGACAATATTTTTGTTTGTTGTGTCCACTATTTTAGCCCTAGTACTCGGTATGCACTCAGTAAATGTTTGATCACAGAATGAATGAATACTGGAAATGATCAGAAATGGAAAAGTTGCTTTATATATAGCAAAGATTAGATTGAACCTACTCCAAGCACTGGCAAAGGCCTAAATGGGAGTTTAGGCCTTTGATTACTAGTAGTAGAAATTATTCTTATTCATAATTATTGATCAATTGTTTTAAAACAAATGCTATGTATAAAGATGCAAATTAATATACAATAGAGTATCTATCCAGAAGCAATTCTATGTTAAGAAAAAAGACACATAAAAAGTGAGGTATAAAATTCAAAATAAGCTAACTTATTACCAAACTCTGTTTCTAAATGAGTGACACAAGGAACAGCTACTGTAGGCTGTAGGCCTTTGTTATTCAAAACATAGTCTTAGGACCAGTATTATGGAATTACCTGGGAGCTTCTTAAACATACAGAACATCAGGCCCCACCCTAGTGAATCATGATCTACAGTTTTTAACTGTCTCTCCCAGGCAGACTGACTGTACATTCAAGTTTGTGAAGCAGCGGCCCAAGGAGCCTCCGTGAAGAACAGAGTAAGTCATCTCAAGCAGAAGAAAGACCACAGGCATAGAAGCGGGGAAACCCAAAGTACAACCAAGCGGAGAATAAGGAAACATATTATTGATGCTGAGTAGAGATGAGAAACGGGAAAAACAGGTTACAAACATAAATGTTCCAGTATTTTATGGAGCATCTTAAATTCCAGGCTGAAGTTTTAGTATCTAAGTCTGGCACAAAGGGAATTCACTGGGGTTTTCTGAAGTCAGGGATTACACGTTATAAAGGTTGTATTCTGAAGTTTTATTTTAGTAGTAAATATTAAGATAGACTAATTCCACAGGCATTAATTGTGCATCCGGTGTGCACATACCCTGTGGGGGAGACAAGGATGAATGAGACACATTTGTCACCAGTGAGGAGATGGCAACTTAGTGAGCAAGGGAAACAGCTGCTATTAGATCTGACATGGGGGCACATAGGACGCAGGCCTGGGGATAATGGTCAGGGAGAGCTGGTCAGGGAGAGATGGGCCAGGGAGAGCCAGTCAGTGGAGCTTTCATGCACAAGAAGATTATGGCCTGAGTCTAAATACAAGGAAAATGTCAACTCGGGGGGAGTGGGAAGGACGGCATTTGGACTGAGGGGCAGCAGGAGCAGAGGGAAAGCTACATGATCACATGGTATGTTCCGAGGACACCAAAGCAGAGCCCAGCGAGCACAAGGAGAAAGAACAGAACCAGAGAACAGAGGAGGAGGATGGCTGAAAATGACACAGCAGAGTAGAGTCTGGAGGTACGTTTTATGTGCAGAGGAGCAATCGAAAGACATATTTTTTAATTAATTAGAGAGGCTTAGAAAGAATGATGGCTGAAACAACTAGCGAATGAAGTAGGTTCTGATAAGCTCTCATCTTCATTTACCCTTTAACACATCTTTTGCCCTAATTACTGTTCTGTTCATTTCCAGAAATACATTTTTATTTTCTCTTGTTGTAATAGAACCAAAAGATATTAAATAAATAATTTGTTTTGGGAGACGAAACAATAAACTTTACCTCTATTCAGTGCTCTGTGGTGGGAAAATTCTGGTTTTTGAGTTTAACAATTGCAAATGAGTTTAATCCACCTGGTGAAAGGCCAGGGGTACTAGGTGTGGGCAGTGATTACCAGGAGAGGTCAAAAGACTTCTCAAGGCCAGCTGTGAAACCTCGGGCACATAGTTGGAAGTCTTTCTGAGTTGCTCTACTAGTTAAAAAGGGGTGTGTGGGGAACAAAAATACATTCCGCATACTTAGTATCCTGCAAGGCTGTATTGAGATTCAAGGTCCAATTTAATAAAAATATAGTATTCTAAAAGTCTAAGGCAACTGCAAACATGTGGTATTTTGAATTCTCTGTTTTTCCTTGAGAGTGAGAAAAGTATTATCTTGATGTATCTATGTATTTGGAGAGAAAAATACCTGGGCATTCTAGCATTTTGGAACTCCTTTAAATCTTACAGCAATGCCTCCTAGGGCACTGATTTTAATATCTGATTCTTAAGACATCTGCCTCCAGAGCGATAAGTAAGCATGTGTTCAATGGGAAGAATATTCAATACAATGTTCCACATGGAGTGAAGTAAACACCGGAACCTTTTCACTTGCTATAGCGTGGCTGCTTCATGCTAAAGTGACACATGAGGAAAGAGCAGAGTGCTGCACACTCAAAGAAAGAAACAGTCCAGAAGCAAACAAATGAACATAAAGGAAAAAAACTATAATTAGGCAAAATTGCAAATAAAATAACAGCAACAACAAAAACAAGATTCTGAAGGGCCAGTTTTCTAAAAGAATACAAGGACTTTTTACTTTCAAAATTACAAATGCAGGCTGTTGCTTTATAAACTACTTCTTAAATGAATGTAAGGATTTCATTAGCATTACATTTGATCACTGTCTTTCCCCAAAATGAAAACCTCAGTTCCTTCTATGTCTGCTAGCAAAAAAATTTATGATGCAAACTCTATTCAAGAGACCATCCAAAGAAGCTGGCTTCCACACCATGGGCCCATGAAAGCGACTGTAATTTGTTTGTAACAGGTATACTGTGAAATATTTACACATAAATTTATACCAACAAATAACACATTAAATAAGTTATCTACATAAACTAAATAGACCCAATTTTAGACACTCCTGAATTTAAATGATATAACATAGTAGATAACCATAAATTGATAAAATAATAACGGCTGATAGTGATTAAGTATCCAGAGGGCTTTAAATGCTTTACATCTAATCTTCAAATGAATCTTGGCTCACTTCCTAGATGAGGAAATTAAAAATCAGAGAAACTAAATGACATGCACAGGGACAGTAAAACAAGGCACAGGGATTAAAACCCAAGGCTGAAGCCCATGCTCTCACCTCTGTCCTGCTTTTCACATAGGTATATAAACTAAATAAAACATCTGCATTAAATCTGCTTTCACAAAATACCTATTTATGGGGTGGCTGGATTAAGACCTTAGAAATTACCTATTTGGACAGGGTAGAGTGAAGGGGAGATTATGGTCTATAAAGAGTAATATATGATTAGTGTAAAGGAGTTAAACAGTACAGAGCAAATGGAAAAAAAAAGAAATGTCTGTTGCTATATTTGCAATCTCACACGCCTCTCCAGTGAGGGATGCATCCTCCTGATCCTCTAAGAGTTTACAACAGGACTGTACTGCTCTGTGATTTGTTCTTTCATTTAACAACACATCACAGGAAAAAAAAAAACCCTGGATGAGCACATATGCTTCTACTTCATTCTTTTGAGGGCTGCAGAGTACTTCACAGTACAGAAGTATAACATCTATTCTGAGAATGTGATTTTCAACCTTTGTGTATTAAAGCAATACCATAAGGAGGATTTACCTGGATGGGAGGTATAGTTAAAAAACATGAAGTAACCAATTAAAAATTGACAAAGGACTAGAATAGACATTTCTCCAATAAACACATGAAAAGATGCTCTATGTCATCACACTTCTGTATAATCACCACCTGGGCCAACAGAGCATTACCAGCACTTCCAGATCCTCCCTCCAACCCGCCTGCTCACTCTCCTCTCCAGAAGTACCACTGCCTAAAGTTTATCACCACACAACAGCCCTGAACTCTATGACTCTGAACTCTCTCCTTACATATATGGGATTATACAGTGTAAGTATGTAGGTAAATCAGGCTTCTTTCCCTCAATATTTGTGTGGGACTCATCCATGTAGGTGCACATAGCCATGACTCATTTCAGTTTCACTGGAGGAATCTACTGAATGAGCATGCCTTTATTTATCTATCCCACTGTGGATATACCTTTGAAATTCTTTAGTTTTTTGACAATCAGGAATAAGGTTGCCAAGAACACACTACATACACACCTAAGAGTGGAGCTGCTGGGCCACAAGGTATATACGTGTACAGCTTAGTAGGCAGTGCCAAACACTGCTTGTCCCACATCACGCTACCCTGCAGTATATGGGAATTCCCAGTGATTTACACCCTTGCCTACTTTGGGTATTGCTACTCTTAAATTTTAAGCATTCTTGTGAGTGTGTTTTCATGAGTTAATAAAGTTTTGGTTTGCATTTCCCTAAAGACTCATGATGTGGAACAACTTGTGCTGTGCTTATTCAGCATTTTGATATCTGTTGTTCAAGTTTTCATGCAATTAAAAAAAAATCAGTTTATCTCTCCTTTTCTGATTCTTTACATACTTTGGTTATGTGACCTTGGTCAGATAAATGTGCTGCAAATATCTTTATCACTTTGTGATTTGCCCTTTTCACTATCTTAATAGTATATTGCAATTTACTTTCTGAACTTTAAGTTTAATAATTAAGCTTTTCAGTTAGGATTACTGCTTTATGTATAACCCAAGATCATGATGGAGAAGGAAATGGCAACCCACTCCAGTATTCTTGCCTGGAAAATCCCATGGGTGGAGGAGCCTGGCAGGCTACAGTCCATGGGGTTGCAAAGAGTTGGACATGCCTGAGTGACTTCACTTCCATTCTTCACTTCAAGATCATGAAAATAGCCCATGATGATATTCCACTGTATTCTCTTCTAGAAGCTTTGCTGTTTCACCTTTCACATACAGATCTATAATTTTCAAGAGCTAGCATCATTTACTGAAATGACTGTCCTTTTCACAATGCTCTACAGTGCATAAATCAAGCATCTATTAATGTATGTCCACAGGTTTGTTCCTGGACTCTGTTCTTTACCGCCATTCTATTTGTCTATCCTTGTATCAACCTCAGCATCTTAATCAGTGAAGCTTTAATAGTAAGTCTTGATATCTATAATATTAAGTTTCCATTATTTTGTTCAACATTGTCTTAGGTACTTTGGGCTCTGCATTTCCATTCAATTTAGAATCAGTTGTCAATTTCAACACAACTCCTAACTTAAAGCTTGGCGCATTATCAACAACTTGGCCCTATCGGGCTTCATGCGTTGTTCTGAGAGCACCAGGACTTTCTCCGCTCCATCAGCTGATACCCTGAGGGCTCAGGTTCCCCCACACTGGGTTACTTCTCTGGATTTCCTTCTTCTGCTTCATCTTAGCTCAGTAACTGCTCAGGACCTTATTAACTCTCCAATGCTTCAAAGAGACTATATTATATTTTTACATTTCTGTCCAGATTTTCTGTTTTCAGAGGGGAGGTTTGTCTAAATTCTCTAGTCCTCCATTTTTAGAAGCTCATGCCCATAAAGTAAGCTTTTCTTTTCTTTTTTCTTTACTCTTTCTCCACCTTCTGCCCACTCCTTCCCTCCCCAAACTCGCTCTTTCTTTCTTTCTGGAAGAAAAGGTGGATAAGGTGGGAAGATGGGGGATTCAACCATGGAAATTAATAAAGACCAAGTGTTGACCCTAGAAAGAAAACACCTGCTACGAGAACTGCAGAATTCATTAGATGGGCTTAAGAGAGGCTGCACAGAGAGAAGAGGTCAGCAGAAAGCACGTGAGCTGGAGAGAGGACAGTGAGCCAGCATCAGAGAGGTGAGTGACATGTGGAAGGGGTGAAAGGGGAGAGAAGTGTGCAAAAGAAACATCTGCGGAGGCAACAGCTGAGAAGACTGAAAACTTGAAGAAAGACATCAGTAAATAACTGCTCAGTAAATGCCAAGCAGGAAACACACACAGAAGTCCTCATGTGCTTCCTTCCTCTTCCTCCCACTCACCTCAGCCTCATCAGCTGTCAAAGCAGAACCTGTGGGGACGGAACAAACGCCAGTTTCTTTGAAACAAGCGTTTACCTTTCTTCCTCTTAACTCTCCTCCCCACCTCCCCACCCCACACACGCCCTTTTCCTTAAGGTACCATGGATATGTGCTAACTTGGTCAGGACATGGTGATTCATTAACTTTATTTTTACAGACACAAATAATTGGTCATACTGAGAACATTAAGAGTTCCAAAGGGAAAATTTTCCTCACTGCCCTTGTTGTGCAATAATACAGGGAGCTTTAAGTTGCAGTCTCAAACTATAGCTCTATCTTTCAGACCTGGTATCTCACAGTGACAGATGGCAATGTTAAAAATAAATAGAACATTCAAGCTATTTGTACTGAAGGCAAAGACAGTTTTAAAGTGTGAAACAAGCCTGAGGCTGATAGAACTCACATTATCCTTTTCAAAATGTATTAAGAATGCACATTTCCCTATGCCAACCCTGCAATGTTGCCCATCAGAGTTAAATATTAGCTTTTGAAGGTGTGCTGTCATTATACATCACTACTAATTTAGAATTAACAATGCCATACAGGTCTATTCATAGAAACCCATTTTCCAGAACTGTCAATAACTGATTAACTTTCTCAAGTTTTAAAAGTGGTGGAGGTTATCACTACTAGAAACTCACTTTCATACTCAGAACATGAGAAAGTATTTGATATAATACCAATATTAAGCTAATTTTTAAAAACAGTTTACAGTATATCTGAGGTAACATGATCAAAATAAGACTTTATAATCAATAAAAATTATATAGTTTATATAGCAGAAATACATGAAAATAATATACAAGAAATAACAGTAAATTTTTGATGTAGAATTTTGGTAACTTTAAAGCAGTGACCACAAAAACTCATGATCATTTCAGATGGATGAAAAGTATCAGCCAGGGCTTCCCTGGTGGCTCAGTGGTGAAGAGTCCACCTGCCAATGCCAGAGACGTGGGTTCGACCGCTAGTCTGGGAAGATCCCACAGGCCATGGAGCCACTAAGCCCATGCGCCACAGCTATTGAGCCTGTGCTCTAGAGCCTGGGAGCTGCAACTACCGAAACCTGCATGCCCACAGCCTGTGCTGCAAAAACTAGAGAAGCTGCCGCAGCAAGGAGCCCACACACCACAACGAGAGAAGGCTGCAACCACGCTGCAATGAAGGCTCAGCACAGCCAAAAATAAAATTACATTAAAAAAGATTTCTGACAAAATCCAATACCCTTTTGTTGTAAAATTGTTCAACCAACTAGGAATTGACGGGTACTTTGTCAACTTGACAAAGGGCATCTATGAAAACCACACAGTTAAAAGTTTTTACACAACAACAAACAATTAGATGACTTCTCCTAAGAGATCAAAAGTAAGACAAGGATGCCTGTTCTCAAAACTTCAACACTGTTAACACATCCAGGGCAACTAGGCAAGAGTAAGACATAAAAAAACATCCATACTGGAAAGGAAGACGTAAACATGTCTATTCACAAATGACATGATCTTATATATAGAATATACCAAGAAATCTACTAACAACCTATCAGAACTCATAAACATTTCAAGTCTCAGGATACAAGATTAAGATACAAAATTAATTGTATTTCTATGCATTTGCAATGAACGATAAGAAAATGAAACTAAGAAAACAACTCTATTTACAAAAGCACCAAAAGAATAAAAATAAATTTAACAACAGATATTCAAAACTTAAAAAAAAAAAACTACAAAAAGTTGAATGATGTGAAGGATCTAATCAAATGGGAAAATAATCTCATGTTCAAGGACTGAAAGACTTAAATACTGGCCAGAAGGTAGTACTTTCCAAATTGATATGTAGATTCAATAAATCCCCATCAGAATTCTAACCATCTTCTTTTAGAACCAACAATTCTAAAATTCATGTGGAATTGAAAGGCTCCTATAAAAACATCAATCCTGAAAAAGAATAAAGTAGGAGGACCTCCCAATTGCAAAACTTACTACTAAGCAATGGTAATCAAGACAGGGTTGTATTGGAATAAGAACAGACATATAGATCAATGGAACAGAACTGAAAATCTAGAAATAAATTCATGCATCTAAGGTCAACTGAGTTTCTACAAGGGAGTCAAGTCAATTAAATAGGGAAGAAATAACCTTTTCAACAAATCATGCTTGGATAACTGGATATCCAATGGACTTGGACCTCAAAAACATACACAAAAATTAACTCAAAATGGGTAGTAGGCTAAAAAGGAAGATCTAAAACTATAAACTTCTTAGAAGAAAATACAGAAGTAAATATTGACCTTGGGCTAAACAATGCCTTCTTAGATAAACATCAAAAGCATAAGTGAGAAAAGAAAAAAATAAATTGAACTTCATCAAAATTAAAAATATTTATGCTTCAACAGATGTCATCAAGAAAATGAAAGACAAAACACAGAATTTGAAGAAATGTATGTCTGCAAATCACATTATCTGATAAAGGACTTGTATGTGGAATGTATAACATGACCCAATGGTAAAAAGACAACCAAATTAAAAAATAGACAAAGGTACATATCTCCAAAGATACACAAATGGGTAATAAGTAAACACATAAAAAGATGTTCAACATTATTAGCCATCAGGGAAATGCATATCAAAACCATAAAGATGTATCACTTAATACCCACTAAGACAACAATAACCAAAAATACAGTAACAAGGAAATAGAACAATTTGAATTCTCATATACGCTGCTGGTGGAAGTGTAAAATAGTGCAGCTGGTTTACAAAGGTAAACCAGTTTGGCGGTTCCTCCAAAGGTTGAACATAGAGTTATCATATGACCCAGCAATTCTACTGCTACATACATACTCAAGAAATGAAAACATATATCTATACCAAAACTTGTACACTAATTATTGCATTATTCATAATAATCCAAAATGGAAACCCAAAGTGAATGGATAAAATAAATACTGTATATCCATATAATGCACTACTATTTAGCCATAAGAGAGAATAAAGCACTGATACATGGATTAACCTTGAAAACATTATGCTAAGTGAAGGAAGCCAGTTATAACAAGACTACATACTGTATTGTACTTCATTTGTGTGAAAGGTCTAGCTCAGAGAACTCTAGAGACAAAAAGTAGATTGGCAGTTGCTTAGAGCTAGGGCAAGGGAGAGGAGGAGCAGGGTCTGCCAGTGGGCACAGGATTTCTTTTTTAAGTTACTGATGCGACATTTCAAAAAGAAAAGAAAACTACAGCCAACACAACCACTAACGAATAAGTAAGTTCTCTCTGACAAAGTTGTTTTATGCTTAACAAGCTTGCCCAAAGAAGGGGGATTAATAGAGGATAAAAATGCCTTGAAAAGAGACTGAGAACCCCAGGGTGAAGGGAGAGTAGGGCAGAAGGAGAAATCCATTTGATCACTTCCTCCTCCTTCTAAAATCTTTATTCTTTGTTTTTATTTTCTTTCCAAAAATTTACATCACGTTAAAAAGTTCCTGATGAAGTATTCTGTAAAATTCATCCAGATTAAGTCACCCCAATAAAAACAGAAGTTTCCACTGTTTTGATTTTTACTCCCTGTAACACATTGCTTTACATATCTGTACAATATTCCACACACTTATGCAGCACTGTAAATATATAAGTAATAAGAAATGCTGTTTAAAATAGTTTGGATGTTCACAGGCACTGATAAGATGTACATTCCCTTCATTTATTAATTTTCAGCTAATCATATTATCTCCATGTCAGGTCCTTAAACCTGACATTTTCTTTTATCATTTTGCTCATTAATTAGCTACATTCCTACTATATAATTGCAAAAGCAAATAATGACAAAGCTTAATGGAGCAAACAGTTCTTAAAACTGCCTAAAATTTTGAATGCATATAAACCTTTGTGAAATGATCAACAGAGAAAAAAGAATACACTAAAAATCAAAAACCACATTAAAATTAAGAATGCATATTATGACAATGAACACAACAGCTAAACAAGCTGAGTGCCTGACTGGAAGAGAAAATCTGGATCTTTAAGCAGTGGATAAATAACCACGCTAAAGAGAAAGAGTACTCACCTGGTTTTGGCACTGAGTTGGTCACTGACTGGGGAACTTTCTGATTAATTAACTCAACACAGTGTCCAGGGAAGAGTCCCACCTAAAGAAGAAAGGCAGCAAAGAGAGGATTCTAAACCAGGGAACAGACCAGCGTGTGAGCATTGCCAATTCAATTCCAGTAATGTGCTCCACAGCCCCTCCCAGCGACTCTGCTATCCCAAGACTCTAAATCACTGATGATGCCAATTATACAAACAAATAATAAAACAATCTGTTGCTATGAGTATATAGAGTCATGTGTTTTATTTGCCTAAAAGTCTAAGTCTTCTTTTACAGTTTTAGCTTTTAATTTCCCAAACTTCTTTTACTCCAATTAAAATATTTAGTCTGATACCAAGCTATGCATGGCAAGAAGGTATAATTTATACCTGTTAATAATTTACTTTGCTGAAATTTCAATCCAGTTGTATGGACACTTCTACTGCCCACTTTCATATTTACTGACTTCTCTATGATTTTTTTTTAAAGCAATACTAAACCACATTCAACTTTTTTGTGTATTTTTTCTTCATTCTCTCATAGGTTCTGTGAAAAATGACAAGACTAAAGTAACCTGACGAAACAAATGCTCACTTAAAATCCTGGTATTCATTCTTCATAAAGAGTCAGAAGCGTGTGGATAAGTGGGGAAGCAAGAGAAGAAAACGACCAATCTCAGCTTTGAAAAAGCACACCAAATTGACCTGGTAGCAAAGTGCTTGTGGTGTGAGGAAGACCCCCAAGGAGCTGTGCTAGGAAAATACTGAGCTCCAGATCACCCAGAGATACTGCACAGCCAGCAGAATGAATACAGATACGAAGACCCGGGAAACAAAAGTAAAAAGGAAATTTTTACCAATATTTATAGATGTTTTCTTAGATAGGAATATGATTGGGCTGCCAAGCAGCAGATGTTAAAGCTGAAACAAGAAAACTACATCACTTTGTACATCCCTCTGTTGACAGACTCTGGGGAAGAAAGGAACAGCCTTCCAAGAGTCTGACTCATCATGAAGGTCTGAGCTGTATAATTTTCATCTGCGTGGGAGTGTTTCACATACTAATTTGCTGCATTCTTACTTCAATTTCTTGATCGATATTCTACGTTAGCTCTTAAAATTATGAAAATGTAACCAGTTATCATGAGTTGAAAAGGGCTTATTAATAAACTATCAGCTTGTTTGAAAGATTTGAATTTGGATCTTAAAGTTCCTATATGCACGCCTTCTAAAATGATGCTGTAAGTATTTGTTTTATTGGTGAAATTCTATACCATATTTTACTCATCTTCCTATTTAACTAATCAACAAGTAGAAATTCTTCCAAGATTGGTTAGAACCAGATGAGAATCAACTTGAAAAATCCTTCTCATGCTCTCTTAACACAAATCACTTCTAAGAGAATCACTTGTGGTTAAGTGTAGCCCCAGGATTGGGGCTTCCCAGGTGGCTCAGTGGGTAAAGAATCCACCTGCAATGCAGGAGATATAGGTTCAATCCCTGGGTCAGGAAGATCCCCTGGAGGAGGGCATGGCAACCCACTCCAGTATTCTTGCCTGGAGAATCCCACGGACAGAGAAGCCTGTGGGCTACAGTCCATGGGGTCACAAGGAATTGGACATGACTTAAGCAACTGAGTATGCACCTAGCCCCAGGATTAAGAGAGTCTCGGTTCTATTCTAGGCCTGCTACTTACTAGGCTGGGTTTATAACTTAGGCTCCATGTTTCAGTTTCTTCCTCTGAACATAATGATATCATGCCTAACTCATAACGTTTGTTACGAGGGTTAAACAGATGAGTATAAGCAAAACGAATGTAGTAAGCACTTGTGCAGCACTGCCTATTCTTTATCATCCTAGCATGTTGGCCACTAGAAGACCTAGAGGGTTGCGGCTCCTCCAATGCGTGGATGTGACATGTAATACCTACTACCTTTTGCTTGAAATTAAAAGATGCTTCCTCCTTGGAAGGAAAGTTATGACCAACCTAGATAGCATATTTAAAAGCAGAGGCATTACTTTGCCAACAAAGGTCCGTCTAGTCAAGGCAATGGTTTTTCCAGTGGTCATGTATGGATGTGAGAGTTGGACTATAAAGAAGACTGAGCGCCGAAGAATTGATGCTTTTGAACTGTGGTCTTGGAGAAGACTCTTGAGAGTCCCTTGGACTGCAAGGAGATCCAGCCAGTCCATCCTAAAGGAGATCAGTCCTGGGTGTTCTTTGGAAAGAATGATGCTAAAGCTGAAACGCCAGTACTTTGGCCACCTCATGCGAAGAGCTGACTCATTGGAAAAGACTCTGATGCTGGGAGGGATTGGGGGCAGGAGGAGAAGGGGACGACAGAGGATGAGATGGCTGGATGGCATCATGGACTCGATGGACGTGAGTTTGAGTGAACTCCGGGAGTTGGTGATGGACAGGGAGGCCTGGTGTCCTGGGATTCATGGGGTCGCAAAGAGTCAGACACGATTGAGCAACTGAACTGACTGACTGACCTTTTGCCTATATGTATCTAAGTTTCCTCACTATCAAATATCATTCTTTCTATAAAATTCTAATTCATTTCCATTTATATACATTTTCTGCAATTCGTTATAGAGAAAAGATCACTCATTTCCTAGGCTCTGTGATCTATAGCAAATTGCTTAACATCTGTTTCTTAATTCATAAAAATGGGACATCATTAGCTACCTGAATAATCTGTATAAAAGTCCTTGCCTAGTTTCTGAACTCCAATATCTGTCAGCAAATAACAATAGCTTGCCATTATTTCTTCGTAAGACTCAACAAAGCTTAATGATCTTCTTTAAGGAACTGTATCAAATTGGTACATACTGGTTCTGTTAAGGCTGCTAAGTCGCTTCAGTCGTGTCCGACTCTGTGCGACCCCATAGACGGCAGCCCACCAGGCTCCCCTGTCCCTGGGATTCTCCAGGCAAGAACACTGGAGTGGGTTGCCATTTCCTCCTCCAATGCATGAAAGTGAAAAGTGAGAGTGAAATCGCTCAGTCGTGTCCAACTCTTAGCAACCCCATGGACTGTAGCCCACCAGGCTCCTCCATCAGTGGGATTTTCCAGGCAAGAGTACTGGAGTGGGGTGCCTACACCTTCACCTTTTAAATGTCTCAAGGCATTAGGTCCAGGTATATGGGGGAAAAGCTGCTGTGTATTATGCAGAGGTAGGTCCATGGGAGGTTCACCCAACATCTAATTCCCATCCATCCCTGCTCACCTATCTCCCTTTAGTATTAAGTGCAATATTACTAAATGCTAGCTGAACTAAATACTCAGTTTTCCAGATTCCTTGCATTCAGGGTGTAGCCATGGCACATGTGAAAATGTGTCATGATCCTGTCTCTTCCTTCTGCTGTGTACCAGGTTTTGGGAATGGATCAGCAGCAGCAATCATCTGACCCTAAAAAAAGGCCAAGAGAAGCTTAGATAATTCTGCCCAGTTTCATTAAGCTGCTGACTCAACTGCAGCAATGATACTTTTTCTGTTTGCTTTTGTTTCTTGAAGCCAAAAGCACTTCTAACTGTAGCTCTTTTAAGACAGTTAACTGTCTAATTCTGTGTACTTGTGAAAAGCAATAGATTCTATTTTCTTATTATAAAATTTCAACCATAAAAAAAGAAACTGTGTTTCATTGAAAATATACACATAACTAACCCTAAAATTACAGTTAATGAACATTTTAAATTTTCTGCCACTTCACGGATCACAGCCTTGTCATGGCAAAGGGGCTTGTGTAACTCAATGAAGTTATTAACCATGCCATGCAGGGCCATCCAAGAAGGATGGGTCACAGTGAAGATGTCTGACAAAACATAGTGCATCCTTAAGCCAATATTTTACCAAATATAAGTTAATTCTAATAAACTCAAAATGCTCCATGTTAAAAATGACTGGAATTCTAATAATATGATCTATGAACTATATCATTCTGTTTCCTGTATTATTCTTTCTGTAAAAGTAGCATTTTCTAAAGCTCTAATTTAAATGGCTGAGAAAGGTAAGAGGAATTCAGTATATTTGGCAGGAGTCAAGATGAATTTCCACTCTAGGAAGAGGAGGGAAGGAAAAGAAAAGATGAGCATCCAGCATCCACAAGGGTAGAGGAGTAGCTAATAAAAATATAATAACAGGAAAAAAAAGAAAAGAAAAGAAAAAGACAAGGCTGAGGGAGGGGCTTAAAGGAGGCAGCAAGAACCTTCAGTCTGGTAGTTTTCCCCTGTGTGAGTTTGGCATGAAGAAGAAAGAAGAGTATATGGATGTAAGAGACACAGAGGCAGAAGAGATGGAAACTGTCATAGGATTAGACACAAGAAAAGTTAAGACAGATGCTTCTGCAGTTCTTTCCCACTTTTACTGAGGTATAACTGACAAACAAGCTGTGCACATTTAAAATGTACATTTTGATGAGTTGACACCCATAAAACTGTATCCACACTCAAAATTATGAATATATTTATCAACCCCCAGAGTTTCCTTGTAACTCTCTATAATTTCTCCCTCTCCCTAGCAGCCCTTACCCCTGCTCAACAGACAACGAAGTTTCTACCACTACACATCACTCTGCAGTTCCTACACTTTTATATGAATCGAGTCATGCAGAATGTACTCTTTGTTGTTGGTTTTCTTTCATTCAGCGTAATTATTTTGAGGAGCGTCATGTTACTGTATTTATCACTAATTCTTCCTTTCAATTCCTTAGTAATATTCTATTGTGAAAACGCCACCATTTGTTTATTCATTGATCTCTTGCTGATGAGATAAATGGGTTGCTTCCAGCTTGGGGCCATTACGTATATAGTTGTTATGAACTGTCATATGTGAGTTTCTGTATGAAGGCAGACTTTCTGTTATCTTGGATAAACACCTAGGAGCGGAATGGCTGGATCTTGCCATCAGTATATGTTTAAAACACTGACAAACTGTTTTCCAATTGGTTGGAGAATCTTACATTGCCCCCAACTGTGACAGTGTTCCAATTCCTCCATATCCTTGCCGCTCTAATAAGTATATAGCAAGGCCTCATTGTTATTTTAATTGCATTTCTCTAATGATCACTGCAGTCAAACATCTCTTGACAGGTTTATTTGTCACGTATCTTTGTTAATTGTTCCCATATTTGCTATTTTTTTAAAATTGGGTTCTGTTTTCATGTTGAATTTTGAGAGTTCTTCATATGTTGTGGATACAAGTACTTGATCAGATATAATCACTGAAAATATTTTTTCCCAATTTGTAATGCGTCTTTTTATTGTCTTAAAAATAACGCCTTTCAAAGAGCAGCAGTGTTGAATTTTGATAAAATTTATTATTTTATGAATTGTTCTGATAATACATCTAAGAAATCTTTGCTGAATCCAAAGTCACAAAAGTTTCTCCTATGTTTTCTTTTAGAAGCTTTTTAGTTTAAGATTCACATTTTGGGTACATGACCTATTTTGTGTTAATACGTGCAGATGGCACAAGAAATAAATAAAAGGGTTTATGAAGGCATATGGATAAAGCTGAGTGCCGAAGAATTGATGCTTTTGAAGTGTGGTGTTGGAGAAGACTCTTGAGAGTCCCTTGGACTGCAAGGAGATCCAACCAGTCCATCCTAAAGGAGATCAGTCCTGGGTGTTCATTGGAAGGACTGATGCTGAAGCTGAAACTCCAATACTTTGGCCACCTCATGCGAAGAGCTGACTCATTGGAAAAGACTCTGATGCTGGGAGGGGTTGGGGGCAGGAGGAGAAGGGGACAGCAGAGTATGAGATGGCTGGATGGCATCACGGACTCGATGGACGTGAGTTTGAGTGAACTCTGGGAGTTGGTGATGGACAGGGAGGCCTGGCGTGCTGTGATTCATGGGGTCGCAAAGAGTCGGACACAACTGAATGACTGAACTGAACTGATGGATATCCAACTGTCCCAACATCACTTGTAAAACAGATCACGTTTTCTTCACTGAACGAACATCGAACCTCTGTTGAAAACAAGCATCCATGAATGTGTAGGTCTACTTCTAACTCTGTTCTGTCCTGTGGATTTACTTGTCCATCTCTCCCCTAATGCCATACTCTCCTGTTACTGCAGTTTTACAGTTAAGTCTTCAAATCAATTAGTGTTAGTTCTCCAACTTTGCTCTTCTTTTTCAAATTTGTTTTGGCTGTTCTTTTCTAGGTCCTTTGTATTTCCATATGAATTGTTAAATCTGTGTATTGATTTCTACAAAAAATCTGCTGGGATTTTGACTGGGATCAATTTGAGAAGAGAGGACATTTTAACAATATAAAGACTTCCAACCTATACACAGGGTGTATATCTCTCGTTTTTTAAATATTCTTTATCTCAGAAATGCTTTGTAGTTTTCAGTACACAGATCTTTTGTATCTTTCTTCTGATATAGTAGCTCATAGTTTTGATGCTATACAAGTTAAGTTTTATTCTATTTTGTGATTGAGGTTAATGCTACTGGTCTGCACATTACATTTGAAGTAACAAGACTTCCATGAAGTTGTCCCTAGTATACACAACTGTGTATTTCAAGTATGCAACTCACTTTTATTTCTTTTATATTATATATGAAAAATTATATTGACTTTTTTGCAATTGTGTTTGTATTTTGTTATGTCATTTGTAAATTTCATTTCTGAATTCTAAGGAAGGATTTTAGAAATTATTTATCATAACAAATGGGTGTAGGGTTTGATAATGCCAAGAACTACTTCTATAAGCCATTTTTTCAATAATTTCCATGAAACTGAATGTTTAAGAGTCATTTGGTAGGACATATTCTGATGTTATAAATTAACAAAAGACTGTCTAGAAACTAGTTTCTCTTTAAACGTTAATGGCAGCTGCTAACGGCACTAGTAAGAAAAATAAAGACAGCAATAAGAAATAAAATAATTTCAGAAAATTTACGTTATGTTTTGTGATCTAAGGGGGAGAAATACAAAATTGGGACTCACCAAGCTCATGTTCTGGCTATATCACTGACTTACTGTCTTTGTGAATCAAATCCATCTTTCTAAATTCCTTTGATTTCTTTAATTATAAGGTGACAGTTTAGGACCAGGTGATCCTCTGCCGTTTTTTTCTACTTTAGAAATCTATGATTCACACATGTAGACAAGCAGAGGCCACTACTGGTTCACCGCAATAGTACTCTAATCTGTTCTTTGCCCAGAATACCTAAGTTTCTACCTAAGGTCTGACACTAAACAGCGAAATAGTAACAGAGCAGTAGTTTAGTCCTCTTTCGCTTTAGTTTCTTTGTCAGTAAGAGAGGTAATAAAAGTACCTTCTTTGTAGTGTGAGAATTAAAGGTTAACAGGAAGCACACAGAAGAGGACCAAGAAGTGTTACAAGGCCTTGGATTTGTAGCACCACACTCTGACTCCCCCTTCCCTTAAAATCCTGTAAACACTACAGATGAAAAATTATGTAATTTCCCTATTACTTAACTGGAAAGGAAATACTCTGCTCTACTTAATTTTGAGTGATGAAAAGTTGAAGCTTTGAATTCCGCACATAAAATGATGGTCTTCATATAAATAAGTGGGTGAACAGTCTTCCTCTATTAAGCTACTTACTGCAAGAGCCAAGATTTCCAAACATCTTCCCTGTGGGATAAAGAAGGCTTTTCTGAAAGTAAGCTTTCTGGAACCACGTTAAACTCCTGAGGTAAGGGGATGCTTATTGCTGAAGAGCTGCTTGTCTGCCGTTCGGGCATGGAAACCCTCACATGACAGGCTGGGGTAACTAGAAAAACAAATCCAGTGACCCTTGACCATCTTGCGGAGAACCGAGAGAACGTGACTGAATCAGATTCTGTCACCCTCAAAGTGGTGTTTTACCCATTAGACTGATTGCATCCCAAATATGTCTTAGAAGGTTTTCTGGGGGAAAGGAGAACACTCACTAAGCAGTGTTTTAATTCTTTCTTTATCCGCACAGGATAAACACAGGGAGGCTGAGTCAGTGGTTCTCACATTTTATACTCAATAATCATCTGAGGAACCTGATGAAATTCAGATTTCTGTCCTCCGTCTGCAGAGGTCAGTTGTATACGGTTCTAACATGTTTCTCGGGTCACTCTGATACTTGTGGCTCTCAGATAAAATTCTGAGAAACATGGGCACTAAACAAATAATCCTCAGACATTAACACTTTGCATTTGTGATATGCCTGTTATGTAAGGGAAAAAAAAGACCTTCCAGGCACCTCACCTCACATTTCCAACCACAGTCCACAAACAGACACAAAAAGGCCATGTATTTTTAACAAGAAAGAAAAAGCAAAGAGGGTTTTTTTTTTTCCCTTTCTGAAATATACACTATATGATGAAACTCCTCAGAAAACAAAGGTAAAAGGCTCAATATACTCTTTAGAAGACAAGTAAAAGATTTCAGAATTTCAAATTACTATAGTTAATATAATTTCACACTTCCTCCTCCTAGAAGTTTAAGAAAAGAAACACAGTCACAGTATAATTTAGAAACATGGATGAACTAATCCTTCTGTTCCCACAGCTAAATTATGTTCTAGGCTAAAACAATATAAAGACTAGAACTTGGCAAAATGTTGACCTTTATCAACCACCAGCTGATTGGCAGACTTTAGCTACAGCTCAGAGTAAGCACTGCTTCCAGCAGAGTGGTCTAAGGAACACCAGGGCCAGAATCACAAGGATAAGAATGTATCTTAATCCTATTCCACAACCACTGAGACAGAACCTGGGGGTTTATGTCACAGGATTTTACGTTTTGACATGTTCCCTACGCAACACATCATAAGCTCACCAAGAAAAGTTTGAGAATCAGAGGTGAAGAGAGAGTAGAAGGAGTTATTAGTAACAGAGAAATGAAGAGAGCATTACAACATCTTTATCTGTATCAGTAAATGCCATTCCTTGGACTGACTTTATTTGCAAATTCAGACAACAATGCAATAAATATCATCACACGCCTATTAGAATGATTGAAAAAAAAAAAACCAACTGAGAACCATCAAATGTAGATGAGAATGCAGAGCAGCATCACCACTGTTGCCGGTGGGAAGGCAGAATGGCACAACCACTTTAAAAGACAGTTTGAAAAAAATAAAAAAATAAAAGACAGTTTGGTGGTTTCTTACAAACCTCAGCATGATCTTACCATACAACACAGCAAGTGCACTCCATGGTATTTACCTGAAGGAGCTGAAAACATATCCACACAAAAATATGCATGTGGATATATACAGCAATATTATTCATAAATGCCCCAAACTAGAAGCAACCAAGATGCATTTTAATAAGGGGATAGAAAAACAACATTATAGCACATTCATAACAATGAATGATAAAAAAGGAACATCAAATCATGGAAAGATCTGGAGGAACCTTAAGTGCAGGATGAAAGCCAGTTTGAAAAGGCTCTATATTATACCATATGATTCCAATTATATAATGCTTTGGAAAAGGCAAAACTATGGAGATAATAAATAATCAGCGCCTGTCAGAGATCAGGAGGAGAGAAGATGGATAGGTGAGAGCACAGGAAATTTCAAGCACAGGGAAATCACTTTGTACGAATGATCCATGTCATTATGCATTTGTGAAAACCCAGAGAACTACAGACATCACGAAGAGTGAGTCTTAATGAAAATATGGATTATAGTTAACAATCATGTGTAAATACTGGTTCATTAAATGTGTTTCCATCACTGTGGCGAGGAGGTGACACTAACACTTTGTACTCTTATCCATGTGATTCTGGCCCTGGTGTTCCTCGGACCACTCCTAGAAACGGCGGTTACACTGCGCTGTAGGTGAACTCTGCTCATCAGCCTGTGGTTAATAAAGATCAACATTTTGCCAGTTCCATTCAGTGAATTATAAAACATAAAGCAACATGTTAATAGGGGAAACTATGTGTGTGGGATAGATAGTATATGAAACTTGGTGTATTATCTGGTCAATTATTCTGTACGTTTGTACTAAATGATAAGAATCTATTAATTATTTTGAAAATAGTAATAAAAACTAAAGTCACAAGCCAGCAACTGCACAGCATCAGCTCGCTGGACTCAAGGGAAAGGGTTCCGCACGCCACCGGCATCCTGTCATGTCCCGACAGCTGGCCGGAGACAGCAATACCTGTGACTGAGGGAAAAACAGGGGAGCCCACATCACACATCAGAGACACAGCGAGTAGAGCAGACCCATGGTGGAGACACGGGGCCCCCGTGCTGACAACACACCTCCAGAACACTCTCCTTCAGGGGTCAGAGCAGAACGCCTCAAGGCTGGCCCACAGCCTGGGAAGCAGCAGCCCACATCTCTGCTCCCCTCCACCCTCTCTCCTGAGAGTGGGCAGCTCGAAATGGCCTCGATTCCCAGGAAGACCACTGTCCAAGCTACCCCCGGGCCAATCCCAGCCCCTCGTCTCCTGCTACTGCAGTCCAAAGAAAGCAAGTGACTGGTCTAAGACTGCAAGAGAGGAAGCAACAGCAAGACTGAAACACAACTGGCATTTAAAAGCCAAATTTACTTTTTGATCCTGTTTAGGCCCCTACCATTTATAGCTCACTTCCATGAACATGAAGAATTGATCCCTTAATAAGATAAAGGATCCCTTATCCCTTAATAAAAAGCTGGTTAAGACCAGCTTTCCATTTAGTTTTATATTTAATCAGAAGCAACAATTATTAATAGCAATTAAGAAATCAGCACAGCTAAAGTAGGACTGCAATTATACACGTGAGAAAATTTGTGGGGTAACAAAGATACAAGGTTAATCAATTTGGTGTTAATCAAATTAAATTGTTATGAATGCTTTTATAACAAATTGAGGTGTAAATCAAATCAAATTTTATTTGAATTATTTACATTTAAAAATCAACATTTATTGAATGAGAAATATGCATCAAGTCTGCTCTAACTACTTTACATATTTTATCCTCACACATTTAATCTTCTTGATAATCTTAAGAGATTAACAACAATCCTACAATCC
This sequence comes from Oryx dammah, assembly GCF_014754425.2. Classification (NCBI taxonomy): domain Eukaryota; kingdom Metazoa; phylum Chordata; class Mammalia; order Artiodactyla; family Bovidae; genus Oryx; species Oryx dammah. Next base: position 31,100,815 of record NW_024070199.1, read on the forward strand.
CCGTTTTACAAATGGGGAAACTGAAGTACAGAGAAGTAAAGCAACTTGCTGAAAATAACACAAGATTAAAACCCAAGAGACATAGCACCAGAACCCATGTTCTTAGCCACTATGCTGTCCTGTTTTAAACATATGATTTTTTTTCATAAAATACATGTTATAGAAACCTAATAGTTTTTATATGCATATAAAGCTATATTTATATAATAGCCATTAGCATTTCCAAATGTACAGCATGGGCATTTAATCTACATAGCATTTTAGGAACATTTTTATAAATAGACAACTAAAACCCACAAGTTATACACTAAGGATACAATTTTAAGGCATTTTTAGATGTTGGGAAGATTCCCTGGAGAAGGAAATGGCAATCTACCCCAGTACTATTGGCTGGAAAATCCCATGGACAGAGGAGCCTGGTAGGCTACAGTCCATGGGGTCCCAAAGAGTCAGACACGACTGAGCAACTTCACTTTCACTTTCTAGTGATAGTTTTAAAAGCTAAAAGGAAACTTTTCTACCCTGTGGAAATTAGTGGCAGTCAGTCTAGGAGATGCTGTTGTCAGGTCTCAAATTACTTAGGCATACAAGGAAAAAGAAAGAGACGGCCTTAGATTCTGCTGTTACTCTGCTATTAAACACTGCTTACGTTAACGGTTATAATGCATTAAAAAACACTGATCAAGCTGACTCAAGTCTAGAGGGAAAACATATGTGATTTACGATTTTAAACCACTATGAAAAGTGAGCCAGAGTTACTGGCCCGATAATCTAAAAGGGGTCAGCAGGCAGGTGGCTCTGCTCACACTTCAGCTATTCTACCGTGTGGGACAGAAGAGGAGATCTTCCACAGCAGTAACTAGAAAAGGAAACCCAAGTCTAACGTCTTCTACATTTTTTTTTCTACTGCAGACAAAATTTCTGATAACAAAGTCCACTGTCAGCACACCACTGTAAACAGAAATATTATCGAAAGAGAACACATTCTTTGAATTTTCCACACCGAATTCTTTGTTGCCTACCTGAAATCCATGCTTGCCTCTCCACCATGTGCTTAACACTTTGGGGGGCATGTCAATAACAGAAACAATGTCTCCCACCTAGGAGAAAACATTTTAAGTGAAGTGTTTTTAATCAAATTGTAAAGCAATAGTCTGCCTAGAATTTAAATCTAAACTGTAAAACTTTAAATCTGAACTGTATCTTATTCTCTGGCTCATTATTTCTGGAAAAACATTAATATTTCTTTCTGTAAAGGATTTAATAATCTTAACCATTTGTAAAGGAGAGGTTTACAAAAAGTTAAGCAGCACAAAGACTGTGGTCCAAGTAACATGTGTAGTAACTTCAGAAAGCCTGATTGACAGTGTGAGATTTTCTAACACTAGGCATCATCACAGAGTTAAAATACTGTTACTGCTGCTACTAAAGGTGATCAGATTCACTTATAAAAGGAAATTTTAAATTACCATATTTAGAACAACAACAGTTTCTATTAATACGCTCAGTGAGCTGCTTGCCATGTGCCAGGCACTGGGCTGAGCAATTGACGTATCTTATTTCATTATATAGGAACGCTCTAAGATGTCTACAATTACTGGGTTATTCTTAGTACATGTAAAATTGAACGACAGCTACATTTCTTTCAAAAGGCGGTTCAATATATAACATTCCCACTGAGCAGCTGATTTTGTTCACCCTAAAAGATAAACTAATGAGTTTACACAAACTTTTACAAAATCCTAAGTATAAAAATAGCAAGAATAGTTTTTAATAATATACTTAAACGAAGTTGTATTCTTCATTCAAAATAAGTGATGATCTACGTGATAAACCACTTAGGCACTTTAGAACAATGTTGCTAATGTACACAATATTGCTTCACAAATTTTTGTGGTATATTCATGACTAATTTTTCCAGTCATGAATGTCCTCTTTACAAAACCATATTTGCTAACAAACATGGTATCTTTCAAGATCAAGGACTCTTTGTGTATAGAGCTAAAAATTTAGTTGAGAATGTTTGAATTCTCTACAGTAAAAATGTACACTTTTTTCCTCTTAAATTGAATAACTGCCAGCATCTTCTTTTGATCTCTCATCAGCCAGTATTAACAGAAGAAACTTAAATCCCCTCTTTTTGCATCTGATAGCAAGAAATGTTCATTTCACTTTTCATCTGGTCTTTACCTCAATCTATGAACAATGAGAAAAAAGTATCACTGGGTATTGTTTTTAGGTGCCAAAATAAAGGACAAAGACAAGAGGATCTGGCTTTCAAGAAGCTCACAGAGACAAACACAGGAGAATAACTTTGATTGAATGGAATAAGTGACCTCTCAGAGATAAGCCTTGAGAACAGCTCAGAATGACATTCAGCGCAGGCTCTGGGCAGGGGTTATGGGGGCAGAGCGAGGGGTAGGGAAGAAGTGGGGTATGTATTTCTTGGAGTAGAAGGAAGAAAATCAAGGAGACTTCCTAGAAAAAATGGGGGACATTTAAGCTGAATTTTTAAGAATGAGTATCGTCCTAAAATAAAAATAGATGGCATGCCAGGCTGAAAGACAATAATGGGCAGAAACACCTGGTGCTTTTTGTTAAGTAAATGATTGTGACAAAGATGACGCTAGAAAGGCAGCACAGACTGAGCTAACACAGAGCATCTCTGGTCGCTTACCTCTAAGGTCAATTCATCTGGGGCCCGAGCAGTGTACCTCTTGATAACATGGGCAGCACCAACAGCAGGAGTGTTAATAGAGGATTCTTCATGAACTAGAAGGTGATTTCCCTTGTTATCAATCTAGAACAAAGAAAATGTACTATGAGATGGTTAAAGACATGGGACTTGCAAGTTTCTTGGTGTATCTATGGGACTTGCAAGTTTCTTGGTGTATCTATATAACTCAACTCGATTTAGAGAAACTATAACCCAAAGAATCTTAAAAAAAAGAAAAAAACTACTTACTATATACCAGTCATTGTATTGTACATGTATTATATATATATAATTGAATCGTCACAACTTTAAAAGATACTTATCATCATTATCAATACCTAACAATGAAGATGCTAAAGCTAAAAGAGGTTACATAAATTACAGAAGATTAAATAATTTGTCCCAGATTAAACAGCCAATAATGAAAAAATAAGATCTCAATGCAAGTTGTACTGGCTCTAAGTTCTATATTCTTTCTACTTTTCATCATCTTCCCAATTTTCACTTAGAGAATAAAGTAACTCTACCTATGCAAGTTAAAGAAAAAAATCTAACATACTGACTGGATACTCTATCACTCAAGACATTCTTAAATCAGATCCTTTAAAAGGATTTAATTGTCTCTTGTTTCTAAATGACTATTCATTACAAGTCAATTAAATATATATATACACACACACACCTTGCTAAATGTATAAACATGAATATATTGAACACCAAAACAACAGGTGTCATTCTGATTCATAAAATAATATTAAAACTAGCTTCCTGGATTATCAAAAAAGGTTTGAGATAAAAATATTTAATGTACCATATCTATCTTCCAGAAGACATGAATAAGCCCCACTTATTCAATTCCTGAAACTCAGTAGCTATGAAAATTCACATGGGATTTCTTTCGTAGGTAATTAACTCTAATAAAGAGTGAACTAGATTAATACCTCCATCCAAGTAAGGGCAGGTCCACAGTTGATCTTGTTCCCAGCAATAGCTGAAAGGCGGGACAGGTAAGCCATAAGCATCTGAGTGACCGACTAAAGAAAAAGAGAAGATTCAGTGGTAACAGTTTCTCACTGTTAAAGAAACTGGTGTAAACTGGTTGTTTCTGAGAGAAAAAAATCTGCAGATTTTCAGGCATTTTCATAGCTGCAGAGGTTCTTCACAGAAGCTTCACTGCTCCATGAACTGACACTAAGGGCACTTACATAATTCCCTATCTGTTGCAGGACTTTCACTTTGGCCCCTCATCATCAGGGGTCATATAGCTGCTAATTTGGTTGCCTTTTCTTTCTATTTTTGTACTGAAAATGTAAAATGATAGCACAGACATAATTACTTTCCTTCCCAGCTTCTCCCCACTACTCTGAAACTTTCTCCAAGGCCTGCTGCAGTCTTCGGCCACCCAGCCATGCCAGGACAGTTCATGCGTGATCCTTCACCTCAAGTCAGCTGGTGGTCCAGGCATGGGACCCAACAGGAGCCTAACAGGAGTTGCTGCAGGAATCAGGAACTCCTAACTTCAGCTCCGTCTGGCTGCTATTTTACAAAGACACAAGAACCTGGTACCTGTTGGGAGCGGTCATGTTCTGAGACAGTCTGAGAAAGAAAAACCAACAGACAGACAGAGAAGGGAAATGGAGGCAGAGAGACGTCCAGGTTTTCCATTGTATGACAGAATCTGTGGTTTCAGGGCGTTCCTGAGGCTTTGCCACAGTGGCAGTTCTCGCATGCCTGGAGCCTCTACTATGTAATTACCCAGGAATTAATTACAGATTGGAAGGGTTTTCCCCTCGGGACTTGCACTGTTCTCAAGCATCCGTTGTGGCTGCTAAGTAGTCTAATGCCAACACATTCCTTGTTCCTTTGAGAAAAATCTCATTTTTGCTCTCTGGAGGCTTTTTGGGTTTCCTCTCTGCTTTTGGCATTTTGAAATTTTACAATGTCTCTAGATGTTATTATATTTAACACTTAATGGACTGATTTAATCTGAAAACAGGCTCTTTTTTAATTTAGGGAAACATTGTGTTTTTGGAGAAGGAAATGGCAACTCACTCCACTATTATTGCCTGGAGAAGCCCATGGACAGAGGAGCCTGGCAGGCTACAGTCCACGAGGTGGCAAGAGTTGAACATGACTTAGCGACTAAACCACCACTACCATTATGTTTTTAGCTACTTCCATCCACTCTCTCCTCCTATAATAACTCCTATAAAGCAGCAGGAACTTGTGGGAACTTCTGGATCTATTCTCTGGGACTCTCAACTGTTCTCTCACAACTTTTTATCCCCTTGGGGCTGTGTTCTTACAGAGTTTGCCCTTCCCGCTCACTAATTCTCCCTTCATCTAAGTCCATTTTGCACGTCGTCGAGCTATTAATGTTTGTTATTATTAAAATTAACTTAAATGACCATATGTTCACTTCTAAGATCTCTGATTATTTTATTTTTATAAGCTCTATTCTTATTCCATGAATGTGACTGCCTTGCTTTCTCTAAGGATGGTAATCACGCTTCTGAAAGCCCTCTGTTTGCTCTTCTCTTACTTCATTTATTCAGTTTTTACACTGAAGATTTCTAGTTTACCTGTCCCTCTGCAGTCTTCCTGCAGAAGTTGCTCAAACTGTATTTTTTTACCCCCTTAAATCTTATCCCGTCCACTCCAAGATTCCTCACAATTTTGGACTCCCTGATGGTTATTTTCATTTTCTAATGTTATAAAAGAATCTCCTTCCTCTTAAATTAAAAAAAACAAAAAACAAAAAAAAACCTCTGTATAGTTTTACTAGAAAATTTTGACAGGCATGGAAATAAGTACATGGACACAGCCTGCCATCATAAACTGAATAAACAGCATCATTTGAATATACATGTCTTTGATTACTAATGAGGTCAACATTTTTCCATATTTTTGCTTCTGTAGTTTATATTCTCTTTGAAAAATGATCTGCTCATATATATCACCTACTTGTATATTAAGATATGAGTTTCTTTTTATAAAATTATACAACAAACCTATTTGAAATATCCTAAAATATCACTAATTTTTCTACTATTTTAAGAAGTAAAAATCCCTTGAATCTTCCTGAGTGCTCAAAATAAGCTTTTACTTCGTATACTAGCAAAAATTTTCTGCTGATTTACATAATAGTGATTACTTCTGCAACGTACTGAATGCTCACCTCTGGACTGTCCTTCAGAGCATCAGAACGGGGAAGCTCTGAGAGCTGGGAGAATCGTCGGTCATAAATACACAGATGAAGATGTTTATCAAGTACCCGAAAATCTTCATAACTTCTTTTAACAATCCAACTTTTGCCCTATGAGTAAGCAAAAAAAAGACCACTATAATTTGTCTCTATTGGGAGTGGTCATGTACCAGGCTTTATTCATAATGATAGGTTATCCATGAGATTTTATATTTACTAATTAATTTGACAGTAAACAGTTAAACTCCAAAACCCTCTAGTGAGTTATACATTAAAGCATTAATAATGGAAAATGAGCTAGAACTGTCCACTAAACCTCTTCTTACAACTGGTCAAGCCCACTGGTTCTTCATGGGAATAATAACTGGTAGAAGGAAGATAGCATGTGATCTTAAACCCACAGAAAGAACCATTAAATGATTCTGTGTGGAAGAATACTACCAAAAATTAAAGAAAAATAAAATTGGGTTACCATGAACATTTTCTGTGACTGACATCAGAAATGCACTGGCAATCAACACCATTAAAATCTCATCTAGGAGCATTCGGTGCGCTTATCGTATCTAGAACTCCCTGTATCTCCCCACTTTTCAGTCTTTCTTCCTTTCCTTGCCTAAGCTCTGAAGCTCATTAGATTTGAAAATTTAGTCATAGAACATATTTATCACATACTGTCTTCTAAGTTTCTCTCGAATCCATCACTTCATAGCCTGAGCTTTAGTGAGGACTCACATCACTTCTGACCTCCCTTCCTCTGATCTCCTCCTCCACTCCCCTCCACTAATATGAACTACAGAGCTTGTCAGGTCACACTGACAGAAGGCCTTCAAAATCTCCTGTGGGCAGTAGTGATGAATTGGTCTCCACTACACACCATTTGGTTTGACAATTTAATTTGTATGTGGAGGCTTTAGTCTCATAAGAATTTGGAGAAACTGGGAGAAAAAGAAACCATCTCAAAAATGAAGAAAAATCTCTAATGTTGCTCTTTTCCATTTGCCTCCACCAGATGGGGCAGAAGCAGAAGGTACCACTTCACGGGAGAGAGGCTAAATTCTAAACACAGGTATTGCCCATACTAACAGGATAAATATGCCTAATCCTACTTTAGACTGCCATTCTCCATTACACAGAGAGCAATACCAGCTCCGTCTTTCAGAAGGGGTTGTTAGAATGAAATAAGAGAACAGATGGGGCAGAAAATTTAAAGAACAGTCCCTGGGTCCCAATTCTAAGAAATGCTAGTTCAGTAACTCTGGAATGGGATCCAGTTAATCTGATGATCAGCCTGATTTGGGAACCACTGGTCAATCAAATCCAAACATACTTGCACATATGAGGACTTGCATCATCTGGGCTTGTCTAAGTCTGCAGTGTGATCCCAGTCACTACTCTTTCATGCTCTTTCTTTGCTTCCAGTTATGCTCAATTACTTGCATTCCTTCCATTTGTAAAATGTTCCTTTTCTTGCCTACATGATTTTTAAGTGCTTCTACTATGCAAAGTCTTTCTTTTACTCTTTGCTCAAATAAGCTCCTTTGTTTTCTGACTTCTACAGCTGCCATCTACCCAAAGCATTTCTGAGTCACAACAGTGGGTTAAATAGTTGTTCTTTCAGGATGGCAAAAATAAAAAAATAAATAAAAATGAACAATAAGGCAGAGAAAAAGAAAAACAACCTATTGCATAGTTACAAGTATCTTTTCTTTCACACATATATTTCAAAAATTATGCAACCCTTCAAATATCAGAAAATTATCAAAATTACTTTAACGTATGTATATTTCTATCAAAGAGATTAAACAGATGGTGACTTTTAATTTCAAAGCTCTGGTTTTTTTAAATTGAAATATAGTTGGATTTATAGTATTGTATTAGTTTCAGTGGTACAGCAAAATGATTCAGTTATATTATATGTATTATTTTTTCAGACTATTTTCCATTATAGGTTATTACAAAATAATAGATCTTTTACCTCCTAGGTTAAATTTATTTCTAAGTATTTTATTATTTTTGATGCAATTGTGGAATTGCTTTCTTAATTTCTCTTTCTAGTAGTCTGTTATCATAGTTCATAGAAATGGAACTGATTTTTGGTGGGAAGTTTGAAGTTTTCCAACTAAGATTAGGAACAGAGCAAGGATATCCTCTCTCATCACTGCTTTTAAAAACTGTATGAAATTTCTAGCTCATGCAATAAGACAAAGAAAGGAAATAAAAGATACATAGATTGGGAAGGAAGAAATAAAACTGCCTTTATACATACATGACACGATCGTCTAAGTAGAAAACACAAAACAAAAAACCTCTAGAACTAGTAACTGATTATAGCAAAATAGCTCGATACAAGGTTAATAAACAAAGATCAACTGCTTTCCTATATACCAGGCAATAAAAGGTGGAGTCTGAAATTAAAAACACAGTATCATTTATATAACCACCCCCAAAATGAAATACTTAGATATAAATCTAACAAAATATATAGAAGATCTACATGAGGAAAACTACAAAACTCTGGTGAAAGAAGTCAAAGGACTAAATGTGGAGAGATGCACCATGTTCGTGGACAGGAAGACTCAGTATTGCCAAGATGTTAATTCTTCCCAACTTGATCTATAGATTCATAATGCTTCCCCAGACAAAATCCCAGTAAGTTATTTTTCCATATATTAACCAACTGATTCTAAAGTGTATATAGAGTGGCAAAAGACCCAGAATAGCTAACACAATATTAAAGAAGAAGAAAGTTGGAGGACTGATGTATGTAACTTCAAGACTTACCATAAAGTTACAATAATCAAAACAATATGATACTGGCAAAGGAATAGACATATACATAAATGAAACAGAAAGCCCAGACACAGACTCACTTAAATACATTCAACTGATGTTTGATAAAAAAGGCAATACAATGGAGAAAAGACAGTTTTGTTTTGTTTTAAAATTTCAACAAGTGACGCTGGAACAACTGAACATCCACACACAAAAAATAAATCTAGACACAGACCTTACACCTTTCACAAAAATTAATTCAAAAAGACCCTAATAAGAAAACCAAAAAACTCTTAGAATAGAGCATAGGAGAAAATATAGATGACCTTAGGTTTGGTGATGCCTTTCTTTAGATATAAGAGCAAACGTAAAATCCATGAAAAAAAAAAACAGAATTGATAAGCTTCACTTCACTGAAATTAAAATTTTCTGCCCTGTCAAGAGAATGAAAAGAAAAGCCACAGACATGGGAGAAAATATTGGCAAAAAACATACTACTGATAAGGGATTATTAAGCAAAATATACAAAGAACTCTTAAAAACCAACAATAAAAAAACAAAAACTGATTTAAAAATGGACACCTTACCAGAAAGATATATAGATGGCAAATAAGCATATGAAAAGACACTCCACATCATATGTCATCAGGGCGAGGCAAATATAAACAAGAAGGTATCACTACATACCTAATAGAGCAGCAAAAATCCAGAATACTGATAACACCAAATGATGTTATATAAATTCCTGTTACATACAGGAATTTCCTTCCTTGCTGGTAGGAATGCAAAATAGTACAGCTTCTTTCACAGACATCACTTTCTTACAAAATTACTCATACTATGTTTTACCATAGGATACAGCAATTGCACTCTGTGGTGTTTACCCAAATGAGTTGAAAAGTTATGTCCACACACAAACCTACAAACAAAGATTTACAGCAGCTTTATTAAAAATTGCCAAAAAAAAAAACCTGCCAAAGCCTGGATGCAACCGACACATCCATTAGCTGGTGAACTGATAAATAATTTTTGGTACATCCAGACAATGGACTATGACTCAGCACTAAAATGAGGTAAGACATGGAACTGTGTGAAAGTCTCCTGCATGGCAGACAGATCGTTTACCATTGAGCCACCTGGGAAGCCCTTAAGTTACAAAATTAAGCCCTTAAATACAAAAATAAAATAATGATAATTCTGTGCTATGAAGAAATAAGCAAGAATCTACCATCCTGAGAAGGCAATATATTACATGATTCCAACCACAGGACACCATAGAAAATACAAAACTATGGAGACAATTAAAAAAAGTTGGTGGTTGCCAGGGGCTAGGGAGTAGTGAGAGATGAATAGGTAGAGCACAGAGAATTCAAAGGCTAGTGAAACTATTTTGCACACTATAATAGTGGATACACATTTTAAATTTATCCAAACCCAGAGAATGAACAACACCATGAGTGAACCCCTATGATAATGGTATGTCAGTGGAGGCTCATCTGCTGTAACAATGTATCACATTAGTGGGAGGATGTCCACAGTGGAGAAGGAGGTGCATGTATGAGGAGGAGGGATACATGGGTACCTTGTATTTTCCACCCAATTTTGCTGTGAACCTAAAATTAGTCTTAAAAAAAATCAAGTTTATTAAATTTATAAAAAGTAATCATGTTCTCTTCTCTCTAGAGAGTCTTACTCAAACAAATAAATATCAACAAGCAACCACATAAAGGCAATAGCCTTCAGAGACTCAAAAGGTAAAGACTGGGGACTGGATTTCAAAATTGCTTTCCTTATACATCAATAAACTGATTTCTTTCAGCTTTTAAAAACTGTTCCTGTGCAAGTAAAATGTCTGCTCTTTAATAAGATTTACATGCAGGAAATTAAAAGCTTAAAACATAATTTTCAAATCCTCCCAAGTTGCTTTAAAGTCACTGAGTAAAAGTCTAAAATCAGTAAAATACCTATCTTTTTAGTGGATATGGATATGGAATTTTATATGTAAAAAAACAACCTTAATCATGCAATTTCCAAATAGGCTGAATAAAGTAAATGATCAGAATATTTTAGAAATTCAATTATTTATTATAAAGAACAAAACAAAAAATTCATTATTCATATCTAAATTTTAATTTGCAGCGAATTTCTAACCTGAATAATATCAGTAAGTATTGCTCTCCAAGGATAACAAAAATCAACAATTCTTAACAAAGATGATAAAGAAGAATGAGAAAAAAGAAAAATCTCAGTGTATATAAGATCAAATTCCTAAGACAAAATTTTTCTTTCTCTCATTCATTCACCAGATATTTACTGAATATCTACATAGTACCAAGCCCTGGAATAAGTATTAAATAAAATAGAGAAAGGACCATCAAACCTCTGACTTCTTAGAATGTATTTCAAATAAGAAAAAAACTCCTACTTTTAAGTTAATAAATTGTTATGTTGTTTAGTCACTAAGTCATGTCCAACTCTTTGCTATGTCATGAACTATAGCCCTCCAGGCTCCTCTGTCCACAGGATTTTCCAGGCAAGAATACTGGAGTGGGTAGCCATTTCCTTTACCAGAGGATCTTCCCAACCCAGAGATCCAACCTCCATCTCCTGCTTGGCAGACAGATTACCACTGACCCACCTGGGAAGCCCTTAAGTTAATAAATACAAAAATAACATAATGATAATTCTGTGCTATGAAGAAATAAGCAAGAACCTACTCCAGTCAAGGTGGGGAGGGAGAGCCCCTCTGTGGAGGTGGCATCTAAACAGCCTCCTGAGAACTGCGCAGCCACCAGACACAGCACGTGCATGTGTGAATGGACTTACAGGCTGACCAACGGTAATGCCTCGTTGAGGAAAAAACTCAGGGTCTTAACTGACTGAAAACTAGTGAGACCAAAGCACAGGAGTGAGAGGACTGTCCCACGACGTAGAAAGCAGGCAAGCTCTGGATCCTGCAGGGCCCTCACAGGCCTTGGTGAATAGTTTGGGTTTAGTTTTAAATTCAGTAGAAATCTATGGCAGAGTTTTAACCAAGAGAGTAGCATGTTTAAATTTGCATTTTACCTCATTCTGGCAGTTGCTATCACAATGGCCCAACAAGGTACAGCAGCTTGACTATAGCTTGGTAATAACAGAAGCACAATGAGTTGTTGCTGTACAGTCACTAAGTCATGTCTGACCCTTTGTGACCCTGTGAACTGTAGCTTGCCAGGCTTCCCTGTCCTTCATGATCTCCTGGAGTTTGCTAAATTCATGTCCATTGAGTCAGTGATGTCATCCAACCATCTCATCCTCTATCATCCCCTTCTCTTCCCCTCAGTCTTTCCAAGCATCAGGATTTTTCCCAATGAGTTGGCTCTTTCTTCGCATAAGGTGGCCAAAGTATTAGAGCTTCAGCTTCAGCATCAGTCCTTCCAATGAATACTCAGGGTTAATTTCCTTTAGGATTGATTGGTTTGATTTCCTTGCTATCCAAGAGACTCTCAAGAGTCTTCTCCAGCACCACAGTCCAATTCTTCAGTGCTCAGCCTTCTTTAAGGTCCAACTCTCACATCCGTACATGACTAATAGAAAAGTCATAGCTTTAACTTTAAACAAAAACTATAATATATATTTGCAGTTCTTTCTGAGAAGAACAGTCTTCACCCATGTCCTCTGAAGACCCTTAATCATGGGAAAGTTTATCATGCAACAGAATTAATACTATGAATTAATTGTATGCATGATGAAGTTCAGTGAAAAGAAAGACCTGATTTAAATCTCAGCTTGACCTTATCCTGAACAGGGGACTTTACACAAGTTACTTGACACCTACAAGTGACTGTTTATTCTTTACAATGGGAATGGGCTTCCCTGGTGGCTCAGATGGTAAAGAATCCACCTGCAATGCTGGAAACCTGGGTTTGATCCCTGAGATGGGAAGATCCCCTGGAGGCGGACATGGCAACCCACTCCAGTATTCTTGCCTAGAGAATCCCTATGGACAAAGGAGCCTGGCAGGCTACAGTCCGTGGGGTTGCAAAGAGTTGGAAACGACTGAGTGACCAAGTACATAATGGGAATAGTAACACCTAAATTTCACAGAGAAGTTTTCACACTTAAATAAGAAGCTTGCCATCTGCTTATACATTGTATCCATATACAGGTGCTCTTCAAACATTAATAATCAACTCCATCCCCTTAGTAACAACATATGCTAAATGGACCAAGTGGAGGAGATACTTAATACTGAGGAATGCATTGCTGATGGTGGAATTTCAAGCATCAGTGTACAGGAGATATTTTGAGACAGAAAAGCATTCCCCTACAAGCAACTGTCTATTCCATCAACTGGGACATTAAAAAAGGCTTCACAGTACTGTAAATATTTACAAAACACTTCAGGAAAAATGACTTCTTATTATACATTGATGAATTCTGGTTAAAATACAAAGGTAGTTCATAAAATCCAACTTTAATAAGAACCATTCATTTCAACTACTCTAAAGCTTACTATGGGACAACAAAATATTAAGAAACAATTTTTCTTAAACTATACTTAGAGGGGCAAAGATCAGACAGAATTTTCATTAGGGCACATATCAGAATAAATTCTTACAATCACTAGGTTTAAATGAGTCATTTCAAAGTTAACACTTAAAAACTGATATCTGCTTATTTGCTAATGAATAAAATAATAGAATACAGAACACTTTTAAGATTCCCTACCACTGACATTACACTTATAAATGCTTTATTCTATGTAATGGGGCTTAATGTTATTAGTGTCAAGGTTTATTTCAAACTAAATACATGATATTTCCTGAAAAGCAGGGAATACATAGAAGAAAAATTAGTATGCTTTGCAGAAAAGAAAGTGTTCCTACTCAGATCAATATCATGATACAGACTGGGAAGAGTGTTTCTTCATCCACACTAGCTCATCTGTTTGTTCCATTTAGCACCTTCCCCCCTCAAGTCTGTTTCCTTGGAGAAAAGAATTAAAAGACGAAGGAAGGAATATGTAAGGCACATGGTTATATTGGTCAAGACAACTTACTCTAAATAACCATCAGTAGGAGAGGGAGAGCAATGAGGGCTCAGGCAGGGCATTATGTAGATCTGTTTCCAAGGCATTTGAGAAAGTCGCTTTGCCCATGGTTAATGTTCAGCTGAGACACAAGGATATGGCTGAATGAGATTTGAGTGACAGGTATTTGCTCCAACTGCTCTTGGCCCAGTATACCAGCTAGGAAATATTTTTATCAGTTCAATTCAGTTGCTCAGTTGTGTCCAACTCTTTGTGACCCCATGGATTACAGCATGCCAGGCTTCCCCGTCCATCACCAACTCCTGGAGCTTGCTCAAGTTCATGTCCATTGAGTCAGTGATGCCATCCAACCATCTCATCTTTTGTTGTCCCCTTTTTATTGCCCAGATTATACAGTCTATTGGGCTTCCCTGGTGGCTCAGATGGTAAAGAATCTGCCTGTAATGCAGGAGACAAGAGTTCTTGCAGGAACTCCCTAGGTTCCTAGGTTCTTTCCCTAGGTTGGGAAGACCCCTTGCAGGAGGAAATGGCAACCCACTCCAGTATTCTTTCTTGGAGAATCCCCATGGACAAAGGAGCCTGGTGGGCTACAGTCCATAGCATCACAAAGAGTTGGACACAACTGAGTGACTAACATATACAACCTATTGGCCTAGGGTTGCAGCCAGTTAACCTGGACTTTCAGAGGCTTCCACTTAAGAGTTTTATAGAGGTAGGTAGACAGAAGATATATCTTTACATATATGAATGCTATCCAGGTCCTGTCCACTGAAGTCATGCAAATAAACTAGATTATTAGCTTCGGTATATTTCTGTAATTCTTTAATAACATTAGAATATGCCTGCAGATTTCAGAGTGGCCAACTAAGTATAAATAAAGCTAGAATTATGATGGAAAAACAGAAAAAACCCACAAGAGTGAGGTTCAAATCCTGGTCTTTAATTTCATGACCATGGGGAAGTTATTGACACTCTTTAGTCTTACATTCATCATCTGTAAGATAGAAACCAGACTATATGCCTCACAGAGCTGTTTTAAGAGTAAATGATACTCTGTATGCCATAATATTTGTGTACCAGACATATAAGTGATCAAAAAATGCCTGCTGAATTTGGATCTATGCAGTATGGAACACATGGTTTACATTTCTAGATTCACAATTTAAAAGGAAATTAAAGCTTTAAGAGGCAGAGGCAAAAAAACCTTACAAGATCCAAATGTAATGTTAATACCTGAAGAATTAGTACCACAGCCTACAGAAAGGGAAAAGATCTCAGCTTTTTAACTGGACACTTTCTAAGAAAAAAGAACTATGGAAGAAAGTGTGTTAAAAAGGAAGGACCAAGAATTTTGGTTAAATAAAAAGAAATTTCAAGTGCACATTATTAAAAATTAGAAATTAGAAAGATATGAAACATGCAATTAGCTTCTATAATGAATAGATTACAAGGAGTAGAGGTGATCATACCTCATTTGGAGATAATACAATTTCTAAAATCTGTTGTATATTGTGAATCTCCCAGGAAACGTAAGAAAAGCTAGCAATCAGGAAATTGAAGTCCTTAGGAGCTCCAGCTAAGATTTCATATAGCTTAGGAAAGCAACTTTCATAACTTGGGCCTCAATTTCCTCATTTGCAAAATTAGAAGGTTTGATTTTGAGTCTAACTTGGCTATAAAAAATGCCTTTGGTCTATTATGGTTTATGGATGACATATATGGCAAGAATACAGAAGGCAAGCCATGAGAACGTATCAACAATTACTTCCAGTGAGGAGGCAGAGGAGAAACACGACAGCATTATTACAATGCAGTAAATTACTACCTTGATGTAATAAAAACATAACAAGTAGTCTGAAATTTTTTAAGCAGCTTGACAAGATACTTACAACCAGGAAAAGGCCTATCTATCTAGGTCACTACTTCATGGAGGCATAATCAGGTAACAATTACACATTCTAATGTATGGTACCAAAACGCCACGCTTACCTTTTGAAGGTCATGTTTTATAGACAGCATGGGTATTTTTGACATGTTTTGCTTATGAGAAAGAATAAAAATATCTGCACTTTCGGAACAAATGGAAATCACTGCTAAGAGAAGGCACTAAAAGATGAAGATTTCTGAAGGGATAAGAAGTTCATGACTGACATGCCAATCATGTACTCTAGATAACGAAGAAATGCTTTCTAATCGCCTGTTAATGGTTCATCATAAAAGCATCGGATATTTTCATGTAAAAATTAACTCACTCAGTGAAAGCATTTTTATGAAATATGACATGAAACACGGATTCAGAGCCTCCCACTTTCTCAAAGGAACCAACATGACATATAATAAAACATGTATAAACAGTACATAACTTAGAACATATATATACAAGCTAAGTTCAATTTCTAATCTCATAGTCTCTCACCTACAAATAAAAGCACTTAACTCTGAAAGGTTTGCCCTTAAAGTCACATCAAGACTAGGAACTTAGTATTTCCCATATGAAATAGCCATTTTCCAGATTATTTAATTTTTAACTTCAGGTACATGAATAATACTTTTTTTTGGAAAAAACATGTAAATTCCTTATCTCACTCCCTGTCAAAGGAAACTGAAAAGTTTGTACATAAGAAAGGTTTCCTCAAAAACACTTACTTTACAATGACTAATTCAAAGACAGGCAAGAAGGCTCAATGAACAAAGAATAAATCAAGGAACTGTTTACTTGATGGAGGAAATAATCAATGCTACAAGTGACATATTTGAAATCTCATTAAGAGCAAGTCACACTAATAAGCCTCAAAAAAGTTCTAACACTGAGAGTTAAGAAAGAGCATACTTCTAAAACATACACACATCCTACTGTTAATCCACAGTGGAACTTAAAGTCTGGGTTAGAAAAACGTGCCTCTGAGGCAGACACTACTTGGTCTGTTCTCTTAATGTAATATGCAAGCAGCAGCTGAACCATTTAATCTCATCATCAATAAAGGATAGGTTTCCTTTACAAGAAAATTTACAAGAATTTTCAAGTTTGTAAAATAAATATCTATTTAATGGACTCTATTGATTGTTTCCACTCTACATGCAGAAATGCCAATATGACTGAAAGAAAGAATAAAATACCTGTGTTGCCACAGTGCATGTTATTTGTTCATATTTATTCAATGTTATTCTTTTATATTTAATTCCTATTAAATTTTATGTGAAATGGAGAACCACCCACAAAATTACCTGACAAGCAATGTGCACGAGGTAGACCAGCTCTTTAGATTCACAGCCATTTTTTGTTACTTCATTCTGTTCTTCTGAAAGTGAAAGCTACGTCGAGCAGGAAGGGTAAAAGAGAGGAAAAGAAAGCCATGATTAATGAGCAAGAATATAATCAGCATTCAGCAATATTTGGGCCCTCACATCAACTGAATATAAGATATGCCTTATATTAGAACTTTATTGCTTAAAGCAGATAGATAAAATGAAGAAGTCAGGATTTTTTAAAAAATGTTTCTTCTTGAAAAAGAAGAGCTACATGAATATGCATAACAGAATCATTTTGCTGTACGCCTAAAGCTAATGTAAGATGTAAATCAATTATACTCCAATATAAAATACAACCTAAAAATAAATAAATAAAAATGTTCCTAAAAATTGTCTTTGTGGCATATATCTACACTAGCACAACTACAGAACAGCAGTAAAAAATAAAAGAGTCATTCATTCTATAGCAGGCTTTCATGTCCTTGATGTATAGCACAAATATGAAAGGAAGTTCAAGTAGGCCCCAAAAGACAGTGTGACCAGTGGTCTGAGAGAGCAAAGGGTCCATTACAGGGACTGCACACTGGCTGCTCAGGGAACAGGATGGGCCTGCAGACATGTTTTATTTCAGACTCACCATGTAGGTCTGCACATTGGATTTTATTTTTATTTGAACCACAGCTAGCATTTAGAAACTGAATGATTTCATATGAAAAAAATACAAATTTCTGGCTCTTGTTGAAAAATCTGAACCTCTGAACTACTGGACCCATATTCTCACATGGGCGACAACTGGCTGGAGCTGAGAAGTGACCATCCCTTTGAATGAGGCCTGTATTCTCCTAGAGTCTTTGTCGCAGAAGCAATTACTGATTTATTTTCCATCAATATCTGGGTGGAATGTTAACTATCATTCATCTTGCTATCTGCTTTGTTATTTTTTTACACCGTACTCACTTCACTTATTCACTCACACATCTGTTCCATCCAGGAATGTGAATTTGCAAACTCAGCTCCAGATACAGACAACCCTGAGTTCAAAAGTGCCACTAACTGGTTACATAATGTTGACCTACCTACCTATCTCGCATCTGGAAAATGGGAATGATATAAAAACACCCATTCTCAAGTCTGTGCCTAATAAAGTGTTCACCAAGGTGCGTGGCACTCAGTAAGCACTAAGCAATCATTACCTATCATTATAGTTAATATTATAAGAAAATAAAGTTGACGAGAATATATTCTCTACTTTTAAAAGGAGTATCATTGAAAGTATTAAAAAGAAAAAAAAACAAAACCAACCTCCTGGTATTAAGTAGGAGAAATCTGGAAGATAACAATCATTCTCACACTAGCCAAAACTAGCCAGATTAACTACAAAATGAGTTCCTTAAAAATTGAAAAGAAACCTACACAAGCTAAGTTGCAAAGAGTGACGAAAAGACTTTCCTGAGATAGAAGAGATTCCTATGGATGTGCTTGGATGCCTGGCAAAGATGCTGGAGGATAAGGAACCTGCCTTAGACAGGGTAGGGAGAAAACTGCCAAACCTCAGATGACTGCCTGTGGACTGGAGCGAGGAGCTAAAATTCCAAGAGCACTGTGCAGCACACAGTCAGTCTGAGGCACTCAGCAATGGCCTCCCATAGGTGTTCAGGTATCAACAAGTAGATCAGCACACCACAGGCGGGGCCAGAGCGAGAGGGCAGGAGAACTGAGAGAGATTAACCCGTGTGTGACGTGTGTAGAGCCTCCCCAAGCACAAGACAGCTGAGTACTGGAGATGGAGAAAGGGCAAGAGAGCTGAGGCCCCTGGAACATTTAACAAGTAGAGATTGGAGGGGCATAGAAAAGCTGAGAGAAACCCCACTGGGGCAATGCTGCATGTAAGAGTATAAGGCAGCTACACACTAGAATGAGGGCAAGGGGAGCCAGAAAAAGCTGGAGAGCAAAGAGAACTAGCAACTAGAGGGGCTGCTCTCCCTCAGTTCAGAAAACCGCTGGCTTAACAGTAGAGCACAAACAGACCTCAACAATTTTCAATTTTCCCTGCTAAACAAACAAACAAACAAACAAACAAACAAACAAAAAAACCCTCCTGAATCAGAATACTTAGAAGTAATGATAAACAAAAGCAAAGTAAAGCTGCCAAAAAGGTGAAGTTGCTCAGTCGTGTCCGACTCTTTGCGACCCCGTGGACTGTAACCTACTAGGCTTCTCCGTCCGTGGGATTCTCCAAGCAAGAATACTGGAGTGGATTGCCATTTCCTTCTCCAGGGGATCTTCCTGACCCAGGGATCAAACCCGGGTCTCCCGCATTGGAGGCAGACGCTTTAACCTCTGAGCCACCAGAGAAGCCCCCAAAGTTGCCAAAGGCTAGGTCTATATCAGGCTTCCCAGGTGGCTCAGTGGTGAAGAACCCGCCTGCGAATGCAGGAGATGCTGGAGACTCAGGTTCGATCCCTGCATTGGAAAGATCCCCTGGAGGAGAAAATGCCAACCTACTCCAGTATTATTGCCTGGGAAATCCCTTGGACACAGAAGCATGGCGGGCTACAGTCCTTAGGGTCACCAAGAGTTGGACACAACTGAATGACTGAACACAACATCACCACAAGGTCTAAATCAACCACAGATCAGCTTGACTCTGCTCACTTTAAACATGACTAACACACCCTAATACAACAATCTAACAGAATGGAAGAAGAAGGGATAAGCCCATTCCTGGAGGTAAAAATTATTGATTTTAGTTTCTACTATCTCTTATATATTTGGCATTAAAAAATTACAAAATATACACGGAAGCAGGAAATTGTGATCCATGGTCAACAGAGGAAATAAGCTAAGGAACAGACACAGAAATGCCCCAGATATTAAAATAATAAAAAGAATTTAAATTAATTATGGTAGAAATTCTAAAATTTAGTTTGAAAAGATACTATGTAAGAAAGTAAGAATACATAGAATTCTAGCAGAGACTGATCTGCAAATATATTTAAAAGAAAATGCTACAAATAAAAACTATGATGTCAGATATTAGTGGCATACTGAATATAGTAGATGAAAGAATTATTGAACTTGGAAACAGATCAACAGAATGTATCCAAGGCTGAGGCAGAGAGGAAAAAAAGAATGATCACTCAATCAATAACAGTACACTTGAGATCTCTGAGACAAGCAACATGTACAACTGGCGTGCTAGAAGGAAACGGGATTTGAATGGGACAGAGAAGTATCTGCTGAGGCAAAAGACAAGAATTTTCTAAAACTGGCAAATGATATCAACTAACAAATTCAAGAAACAGTGAACCTCAAGTAGGATCAGTTTCAAAACTCACAACAAGGCATATCATAATCACACTTTTGAACAACTAAATAAAGACAAGAATCTTGAAAGCAGACAAAAAATATATATATATAACTTTAAGGGGAAAATAAAGGTGAATTCTCACCAGAAGTAAGAGAGCCCAGAAAACAAACAGAAACAACTTTAAAGTGCCGGAAGAAAAAGCCTGCCAAATCTGTATCCCATAAAAATAAGCTTTAGCAATTTTAGGAATATAAACACATTTACAAATGACAACAGCTGAGACAACCTGTCTCTAACAGATTAGTGCAACAATAAAAGCTAATAGAACTTCCTCAGATTGATGGGAAATAGTACCACACAAAAACCCAGAACTTCAGGAGGGGATCAGCAACATCAGAAAGGGTAAATATGTAAGTAAACATACAATAGCTAAATTCTTGACAGTAACAGACAGCAGAAGTTTGATACTAACTTAACAGTTTTGAGAAAAGAAAATAAATGAGCCTAAGTTTTATTCAAACCTAAATATACAAGAGAAAAAAAAAAGCATTTTCTGATGAATAAAAGCAATTAATTTCCATCAATACATCTTCAACAGACTTCTAAAATGTATCCTTAAAGATGAAAAAGAATTCCAGGATAAAGAATAAGGTAAAAAGCAGAAATAATGAGCAAAGAATTCAGCAAGTAAGTATTGGATCAAAACAAATCTTAACGTGTAACAAAAATGGTAATTAATTATAAGAGATAAAGAGATGAAACTATAAATCCTAAACAACACAACCATGGAAGACAAGAAAGGGTAATTCCGCTTAAATCATTCTATCTGGTACTGCTTAAAAGATGAGTAAAGAGATTGATAAACTTTAGACTAAAAATTAGGTGTTCAAGTTAAATTTGGAATGATAACCACTAAAAGGACAGAAAAACCCTCTTCAGCTTTCAAACAATAAAGAGAGAGGTAAAAAATCTTAAAGGTCAATACCTGTAACAGAATTATGAATAGAAGCAAAATCAACCTTCCTAAGCAAAACCGAAGCAGGAGGAAGGAAGAAGACAGAAGGAGAGAGCAGATTTCCAAATTAAGGCAAGGAGGTGGGGGAAAAGCAAAACAAAATAGTCAAATGGCAGCAACAAAACGGTGCAGGGGGCAGCTCCAAACTCCAGTACCTTCACAGAAACATGAAAAGAACAAGGAAAAACTCTCTTGTGAGAGTAAGAACCAGCTTTCTCACTACTCTAGAAACAGCAGACACTCATGAATCTGTTCTGGGTGAGACACATGCACACCAAAGACACACGAAGGTCCTGAGCTCTAACCTCTACGTCATCTTTAGCTCAGGCAGAGATATGAGCTGCCTGGTTAAGTGCTGAATGGACACTCAACATGAAGGAAATGTGCAAAGACTGGAGAAGTAGATTTCTGTTTGTTTTACTTTTTATTTTTAGCTCCTGGCATTCAAGGAATTCCCTGACAAAACCCTTCTGGAGCCTGTGCTCCCAGCAGTGGAAGTGCAAAGTCCTAACCACTGGACTTCCAAGGAAGTCCCAATTTTGTATATTTTAAATAAATGATATAAGACACACTCAAAGAGCTTAAAGAAACTACAAAGAACTAAAGGAAAGCAGGGAAACAATGTATGAAAAAAATGAGCATATCAATGAAAAGAAAGAAAAAAAAGGGAGCCAAACACAGATTTGGGGGATGACAAAATCGTTACCTAAAATGAAAACTTCACTAGAAGAGAGCAACAGCAGATTTAGGCAGGAAGAAGAATCAGATTACTTAAAGAATGGGTAAATAAAAATATACAGTCCAGGCTCCAGTGGTTAGGACTCCACACTCTCATTGTCGAGGGCCCAGCTGCAATCCCTGGTTAGGGAACAAAGATTCTGCAAGTCACTCAGCATGGTGCCACACACACACACACACACAGATATACAGTCCAAAGACACACACACACACACAGATATACAGTCCAAAGACACACAGACACACACAGATATACAGTCCAAAGACACACACACACACATACAGATATACAGTCCAAAGACACACACACAGATATACAGTCCAAAGACACACACACACACACACACACATATACAGTCCAAAGAAGAGAAAGAAAAAAAGGGTGAAGGAAAATGAAAAGTACCTAAGGGACCTGTAGGACATCATAAAGAGGACCAAAGCAATACATTATCAGAATTCCAGAAGGAAAAAGACATAAGGAGATTATCTGAGGAGTGATATTAGGAAGACGGACGAATAGGAGAACACCGACTTTAGACCCCTTCACAAAAATAGGTATTAGCAACTATCCATCCAAGTTTTTATGGTTATCACAATGGGATAAAACAAACCAAGTGAAAGATGAGCCAAAATGGGGTTAAAATATTTACAATACACATGGACAGATTTTTAAAAATAGAATATATAATGAAAAAAATGAAATGGGTGTTTACCTACCCTAGTATCTTGAAAAGTATCTGGAATTTAAGTGGGGATCAATAACTATCTGATGAATGGTTGAATAAGCAGACACAGTCTCACTGGAATACAGCACTTATTTTCAAAACTGAATTCATTCTCTTTGCCTGTATAGTCTCTTCTTCCTCTTGAATTCCCCAAGTGAGTAACATAACTACTCCCCCAGCTGACCAACCTAATTACCCTAGAGCCCTCTATCACCTCCTCCTCTGCACACATCCTTTCTTTCATATTCCCAGGGTCAAGATCTAACCTACACCTTTAATTCATTATTCTCTCCTATCTCCCAAAACTTGCCTCTCAACCCTGCTCCTGCTCCCACTTTCCACTGCTGCTTCCCTAGCTCTGGGCCTCCCTGCATCTGATCCAGAGAGACTAGATGAATAAGTAGAGTGGTCTTCTAACTGATTTCTTTCTACTTCTTACTACACACTGCTCACAGTAGCTTCTTCTCAAAATTCCTCAATACTTTGTCAGTCCCTACTAAGAAACTAACTTAAAGCCAAAGTCCGAACACCTTAGATGAGCTCTGAAGGATGGCACTTCTCCAGATTATTTTCTAAACCCTGTTTGTCCACCATCATTCTAACCCATCCATCCCCTTTCCTTCTGGGGACCTTGGTCTGTGGTATTTCTCCTGGTCTAAATGCTCTTCACTTCTATCTCTGCATATCCAAAACCTGTTCAGTCTTCAACAAAGCCTTCCTTGAATGCTACAGGAAATAACCTCTCCTGCCTTTGAATCCCTATCAGAGCTCCAACAATCTTACTACTTTTATTGGTATATTGCTTACTTCCCCTGAGGAAAGACTCTCTTATCTACTTCGTCAATGACACTCAGAGTACCTGCCAGAGACAAGGCATTCAGCAAAATCATTCTCAATGAATTGTTTGTAGTCATTAAGACTTCCACTACCCACAAGTCTCAACACAAGGATGTTTTACACAGTACATGAAGCACATATACCTAGAGTATATACGCCATGAAAGATGAGGCTACATTTACCTATAGAAACTTATGACAGGAACATAATGATTTATTTTTACTTCCTTTGACTTAATCTCAATCCTTTGCCTATAAGAAAAAGAACACAGAATTTTCAAGTCCCATCTTCTGGATTTCTTACAGATCTATTTTTGGAGTTATTTTTCCTATATTCACTTTTCAATCACCATGGAAACCAAGCTGAAATTAGTGTTGTTAGGATCTTTAAAAATACAACTCTATTCAGCAAGTCGTCAAATGTTCAAAAAGTCCTTTCTCTGCATGGAGAACGGAAATCAGTGTAAAGTTGTATAAAAATATATCACCCTACCCACATAAAAACCATTCATCAAAGTTTAATCAACAGATTGCAAATTGAGCAAAGAAAGAGTTCTTTTCTTTTTATTCATCTTTTATAATGCTATCATGGCTGCCGTTTCACTATGACATACCTGTGTAGTTTGTAAACAGTTTTCCTCACCTCCATAGACTGTAGTAGACATGTAAACAAGAAAAATAATTTCTGTTGCATGTGGTCTGCTCACACCTATGATCAACATCCTAATATTCAACACTGAAAATACATCTTCAAAACTACTGAGTTGAGAACACCAAGTGGAAGAATAACTCTATATTTGAGATGTAGCTCTATGTTACTTTTTAGGTGGGTAATAAGTGAAGCAAGTTCTAATTTCAGAACATAAGGCTAAAATCAATGAGGCAAAATTTCAATTCAAATTTCTTAGGTGAAAGCTAGAGAACTACATGAATCTTAATAAACGTAATAGTCCATTTTTCCTTCCAGAAGGGGAAAAGAACACTGTTTCCGCAGGGAAGTATCAGAAGAAGGAACTGGTTTGCTAATCCTTAAACACCAGAACCACCCTCAGCTCAACAAGAGTTTCCCAGCATGAAGAATAAATGGAAATAAGATTAAATGACATAAAAGCAGAATCACAGTCTCATCTTGTAGGCGCTCACTCCAGAATATATACTTGTTGGGAAACAAAGCTTCATGAGTATTTTCACATTGCTACATGGTCAGAACATTTTGAACAAACAGACTTCAGCACTGAGGTTAAAGAAAGACTGAATGGGAATCCCAAATGCCAGAGCCTCTGGAGAAAGTCTTCTCTTTTCCTAAGTCCAGATGTTTGTAAAACAGAAATCTTTGCTGCTTCTCCCAGAGAGGGTGCATTTACTTTCCAGAGCGGAGTCCCTCTCTCCACCTCCAGAAAGGCAAATGGACAGAAGTACCAGCTATCCTACAGAAACTCCAAATTTCAAAATTTCAGAGTCTGTCTCTCGTGATACAAAACCCCACTGTCCACATGAGGTATACATCTAGTTCCTACTGCATCACCTCATGGAGAACTGAGGCAAAAAGAACCAACACGAGTTACACTGTGAGGTTATAAAAGGTCTGATTTCTGATGCGGAGACCTCACGTTTCCGTTACAGAAGGAGAGAGATTAACCCTGACAAACTGGCATGTTAGCCTCTAAGTAGAGAAACATCTCAGACTCTTCACAGTTTCAGACTCAACAACATGACTTTTTAAAGTCCAATTCCTGGAAGTGAACTGCATGTGCAACGTGACTCCAGCATGCCTACATATCAGCCAGTTTTATAGACCTAACTTCTAAACTGGACAATCTCAGACCAGTTAAAATCCAGGACTTTGTTGATGGCAGCTCTGATAATTCACTATGTCAACTCCTCATTTCAAATCTTCCCCTCAAATGACAAAGATTTCCAGGCATAACAGGAGGTATTACTATAGAATATGTAGAAAAGTAGGGTTGAAATTTATATGTTTTGGTTTGAGGGAGAAGACTTTCTGGTAGGGATAGAAATAGTAAAACTATCACGGCCTTTGTTTCAAATGGTTATATACAAATAATATAAACTTCTAAATAAGATCATTTTTAACTGGAAACATCTACAAGCTAAATCTTGAAATTGAAAGTAGTATTAAGAAGATGGGGGAATAAGCATTTCATTGATTTACTTCATTTTTATCAATGTCTGAAAGTCACACAGATAGGTACCAAAACTTCTTGCTGGTACATGTTTCTATAAACATCAATGGCTAAATTTAGAGGAATTCTTAAACAGGAAGAAAACTCAATCTGTTTCCAAAATAATCTACTGAAACTGTTAAATATTAGATCAGTATACCATAAAGAAAGCTGAGCACTGAAGAACTGATGCTTTTGAATTGTGGTGTTGGAGAAGACTCTTCAGAGTCCCTTGGGCCTGCAAGGAGATCCAACCAGCCCATCCTAAAGGAAATCAGCCTTGAATATTCATTGGAAGGACTGATGTTGAAGCTGAAGCTCCAATCTTTTGGCCACCTAATGTGAAGAACTGACTCTATG
This sequence comes from Oryx dammah, assembly GCF_014754425.2. Lineage (NCBI taxonomy): Eukaryota > Metazoa > Chordata > Mammalia > Artiodactyla > Bovidae > Oryx > Oryx dammah. The sequence goes on from NW_024070199.1 coordinate 31,126,956, forward strand.
AAAAATACCCTGATGCTGGGAAAGACCAAAGGCAGAAGGAAAAAGGGCCGGCAGAGGATGAGATGGTTGGATGGCATCACCAACTCAATGGACATGAGTTTGAACAAGTTCCGGGAGATGGTGATGGATAGGGAAGCTTGGCGTGCTGCACTCCATGGGGTCACAAAGAGGCAGACACAACTGAGTGACTGAGCTGATACTGAAATACTGAAACTGAAAATGTGGAATCCATATATATGATCCTCAATGTTACTATTCTATAGGGTAAAATATAATGATGTGTTTTCTCCGGTTTCCTTTATTTTTAAACCATAAACCTTATAAATACATTACAATTTCAATATTCTAACCTATAGGTTTAATTCTATCTGAAAATGGAGCTAAATTTTTAAATCAGTTAAAATTATAGAAAATGCATCTGTTATTTTAACATGCTCTATTTCACAATTTTATATAAGGCTAGTATTTATATTAAAAGAAATATCACATCTAAATAAACTGATTACTAGATCACCAAGAATATAATCAGTACAGTCTTTCTTATGAGGGGTAGTTTATCACGAAATTTCTTATAGTTATAACACTTCCTATTTGCAAAGATTTTCTTTATCCACTGCCCCAATCCTGATACCACTACCCTCAGGTCATCAGGAAAGTATTTCTTTCTACATTTCATAGATTATGGCCTGATTCACCAAAGTTCACTTACAACATTTGCCATTCTCCAAAGTTCTTTAACATTTATTAATTTCACCTCACTTAACTATCACAGTACTCTGATATTTTTGAAAATGTGTTTATCACTATTTCACAAAAAAGGAAACCGGCCCAGAGAAGTTAAAGAACTTACTTAACAACTCACAGGGTACACTGTACTATTAATCATCAACTGTTTTACCTTCAAATACACTGAAGACGTAGGCGATTTCAAAATTACGGTTTATTCCTGCTTAAGACAGTGGTTTTGTCAGTGTATCCTTTTCTAGTACTTTCACAAAAGAATGTTCAGAATAGCTCTACAGCCTTGATTCAAACACAGACCCCCAACACTTGGCAGCTGTGACCTTTGGTAAGTTCTTAAACTCCTTCTACCTCAAGTTCCTCAACTGAAACTGTTATGAAGAGTCAATAATGAAACAGTACTTAGTATAACATAGTATAACACCTGCTTCACAGAAAGCATTCAATAAATACTGGCTAGTATTTTTTATTATAATTCCAATTATTTCATTTAAAATAAAAATTCAGGGCCTTTTAATTTGTTTATATTTTATATTTTTACTTCTCAACATTTCTACAGTTGGATCAAACTCTACGACCTTTCCCCACATTCTCAGTATCAAGGCAAGAATATGTCTGCTGATACAAATGAGTCTGCTGACACAAACGAGTCTGCTGACACAAAGTGTTAACTGAAAAAAAATGCACAACCTAGTTTTAAGAATGACACCACAGTAGCATTTCTGAGTCTCATGCATAGCAGCTTTAGCAGAGAACCCTCAGGAGACAAGTATTAAATTCATACTTTTTCTGTACTGTATTTCAGTCAAAATCTGAGCTCTTGCATTCGGGTTAATTTAACTTAATCCTTTATATGAAATTGAATAAAAAGAAACATTAATTCACAGGTTCAGAATTTCATGCGCAGAGGTGCCTGGCAGGTTGTAGTCTATGGGATCACAAAGACACAAGACAGGACAGAGTGACTAACATTTTCAGATAACTAAATAAGGGAATGTAAACCACACATATCCTATACACTAGATGGCGCTGTCACACCAAGCACAGCAGAGACTAATGCCTCAACAGCGGAAAGCTGAATAACTACACGTGGCAAGAGATGCTTTTCCTTCTTACTGAAAAACAGCTTGTGAATATGAATAAATCTTTCTTTTTTGGACAAAGAACTTGATCCACAAAGAGAAGTGCAATAAAGATAATAAATTTACAGAATTTAAAATGACATGCAGTTTTAATTAATAAATAATAAGCTCTTTCTAGTAAGTATTATTATCTTGTTTTTTTGTTTCAATTTCTTTAAACAAAATTTACAACTTAAATGTCAAATTCTGTAGTTTACTCAGGGAGAAAAATGTCCAAACTCAAATGCACTTATTAAAAAACAATGGCCAAAAACAAATGAAGTATCAAGAGTATCTATAAAATTTTACTTATCTAAGGAAAAAAAGTTTGCTTAGGATTTAAGCTAATAAATAATAGGGAGAGATAAATGAAGGGAGGGAGAAGACAAAAAGTCTCAAGTTGATGAATAAAATTCCAAGTTGGTTTCTTGATAAGACCAACCATTAAGAATATCTGTACACAACAACTTACACCTGCAAATATGAAGACCTACGTTAAATGGACACTTTTCTAAGAAAATATAGAAGACAAAAACCGACCTAAGGAGAAGGTGATGGCACCCCACTCCAGTATTCTTGCCTAGAAAATCCCATGGACGGAAGAGCCTGGTAGGCTACAGTCCACGAGGTCGCTAAGGGTCGGACACGCCTGAGCGACTTCACTTTCACTTTTCACTTCCATGCACTGGAGAAGGAAATGGCAACCCACTCCAGTGTTCTTGCCTGGAGAATCCCAGGGAGTGGGGAGCCTGGTGGGCTGCCATCTATGGGGTTGCACAGAGTTGGACACGACTGAAGCGACTTAGCAGCAGCAGCAGCAGCAGCAGCAGCAAGGAGACACTGACTAGACCTAAAAAGAAACCAATAAACAAAACCAGACCAATAATCTAGACTAGACCAATAATCAAATTATATCGATAAACTGAAATGGTACAGATTAAGCCTCCTGGGAACCAAACAGGAACACTCTAAATTTTCAAAGAACAGGTAATTCCCATTTCTGCAAATTATCTCAAGACATATATTTTTAAAAGGTCATGGGGCAGTGAAGTTCTCTAACTCAGGTTAGTGAACAAGTATAATATACAGACCAACATCATTAATGAACACAGATGTAAAAATCATAAAATCCTGACTGAGTAAGAAAGGGAATTTATTTTTAAAATATATAGCCTGGAAGTAGGGTGTGTTCCAGGAATACAGATGTTTCAGCAACCTATTTCTGTGACTAGAGTAATGATTCTAATTGTTAAAGACAGCTTCTTCATGCCCCATATGAAAGTGGACTAAACTAAGAACATGACGTGGTACAGCCTCTTTCTGCCTGTGTCACTACATCCTTTTACTTCTTCCCTTTGTCACATCCGCAGCTCATTTAAGTCAGAGCTCACAGTGCATCTCAGCTAGAGGGAACATTAGCTGTCATCTAGTTAGTTATTCTAGAGTATCCAGGAACTGTACTTCCTTTCCAGAATTAAGGTAAACAAGATCAAGCATAACTAATAATCTCCACTGTGGTCAAGACTGCATGGCACAATGAATGCCACTCCCATTCCACCCCACACCAGTATCCTTTTACTCAACAGGACAACGCCATCTTCTACCACATATTACAACTGAAGTCAGTGAACTGATTCTTGAACTGGAAAGTCAGAGATAGGCTAAAGTGAAAGTCACTCAGTTGTGTCCGACTCCTTGCGGTCCCAAGGACTACACAGTCCATGGAATTCTCCAGGCCAGAATACTGGAGTGGGTAGCCCTTTCCCTTCTCCAGGGGATACTCCCAACGCAATGATCGAACCCAAGTCTCCCATATTGCGGGCGGATTCTTTACCAGCTGAGCCACAAGGGAAACCCAAGAATACTGAAGTGGGTAGCCTATCCCTTCTCCAGAGGATCTTCCGACCCAGGAACCATCCTGCATTGCAGGCGGATTCTTTACCAACTGAGCTATGAGGTAAGCCCTGAGGTCTGCTAGAATTGAGCTGAAGTAGCATTTGAGCATAGCCGTGCAATCTAAAGTATTTGTTGTTGTTGTTCACTCGCTTAGTCATGTCCAACTCTCTGCAACCCCATGGACTGCAGCATGCCAGGCTTCCCTATCCTTCACCATCTCCCAGAGTTTGTTCAAACTCATGTCCATTGAGTCGATGATGCCATCTAAGCATCTCATCCTCTGTCGTCCCTTTCTCCTCCTGCCCTCAATCTTTCCCAGCATCAGGGCCTTTTAATGAGTTGGCTCCTTGCATCTGGTGGCCAAAATATTGGAGCTTCAGCTTTAGCATCAGTCCTTCCATTCAATATTCAGAGCTGATTTCCTTTAGGACTGACTGGGTTGATCTCCCTGCTATCCAAGGGACTCTCAAGAGTCTTATCCAATACCATAGTTTGAAAGCATCAGTTCTTCAGCGCTCAGCCTTGTTTATGATCCAACGATATTACTGGTCCAAATTAATCTTTCAGTTCAGTTGCCAGTCACGTCCGACTATTTGCGACCCCATGAATTGCAGCACGCCAGGCCTCTCTGTCCATCACCAACTCCTGGAATTCACTCAGACTCACGTCCATCGAGTTGATGATGCCATCCAGCCATCTCATCCTCTGTCGTCCCCTTTTCATCCTGCCCCCAATCCCTCCCAGCATCAGAGTCTTTTCCAATGAGTCAACTGTTCGCATGAGGTGGCCAAAGTACTGGAGTTTCAGCTTTAGCATCATTCCTTCCGAAGAACACCCAGGACTGATCTCCTTTAGGATGGACTAGTTGGATCTCCTTGCAGTCCTGCAGTCCAAGGGACTCTCAAGAGTCTTCTCCAACACCACAGCTCAAAAGCATCAATTCTTCAGCACTCAGCTTTCTTCACAGTCCAACTCTCACATCCATACATGACCAGAAAAACCATAGCCTTGTCTAGACGGACTGTTGTTGGCAAAGGAATGTCTCTGCTTTTCAATATGCTATCTAGGTTGGTCGTAACTTTCCTTCCAAGGAGTAAGCATCTTTTAATTTCATGGCTGCAATCACCATCTGCAGTGATTTTGGAGCACAAAAAAATAAAGTCTGACACTGTTTCCCCATCTATTTCACATGAAGTGATGGGACCATATGCCATGATCTTAGTTTTATGAATGCTGAGCTTTAAGCCAACTTCTTCACTCTCCTCTTTCACTTTCAACAAGAGGCTTTTTAGTTCCTCTTCACTTTCTGCCATAAAGATGGTGTCATCTGCATATCTGAGGTGATTGATATTTCTTCTGGCAATCTTGATTCCAGCTTGTGCTTCTTCTAGCCCAGTGTTTCTCATGATGTACTCTGCATAGAAGTTAAATAAGCAGGGTGATAATATACAGCCTTGACGTAATCCTTTTCCTATTTGGAACCAGTCTGTTGTTCCATGTCCAGTTCTAACTGTTGCTTCCTGACCTGCATACAGATTTCTCAAGAGGCAGGTTAGGTGGTCTGGTATTCCCATCTCTTTCAGAATTTTCCAGTTTATTGTGATCCACACAGTCAAAGGTTTTGGCACAGTCAATAAAGCAGAAATAGATGTTTTTCTGGAACTCTCTTGCTTTTTTGATGATCCAGCGGATGTTGGCAATTTGATCTCTGGTTCTCTGCCTTTTCTAAAGCCAGCTTGAACATCTGAAGTTCACGGTTCATGTATTGCAACTAATCTTCACATCTAAATTATTTTATAAGCAATTGTGTCTTTCCATCTAAATAAAATTGAGAGTCAGAATTTATAACATATGGGATTAAGAATAATTATTTTCATTTTATAAATCAAAGCCTTAAAGTTAAATATAATACTATCAGATTTTAAATATTTAGGGGACAGTGACATTTTCTAGGATACAATGGCCTATTGCAACTACAAATTCTTCCTGAGGAAGAAAAAGAGATATTAATATGAAAACAAGAAATCTGTAGGTCTAAAAGAAATTCAACAAATCAGAATTAAAAAAAAAAAAAAAAGGTATGCAACTGCAGAATGTCCTACCACTGGGACATATTATTAGACAACAACTGGGTTAGTCATCTGACAGGATGAATACTTGTTAGGATAAACCAGAGGTGCCAAGTCCAAGGTTCATCACCTCTTTCAGACACATTTTACTAAGATTTCCCACTTACGTTCTCCTCAGAACATACTGTCAATCCCACGTTAAAAGTAAGTAAGGACTCTGAGAAGGAGGATTCTGGGAAGATGGTAGAGAAGGAAGCACCAGGAATTTCCCAGATTCTGGCAGAATCTGATACAATCACTCTGTAACTCTGGAGTCCATTGGAGGCTTGGGACTCCCAGGGGAAGGCTTGCAGGATAAACTGTGGTGAACTGTGGTCCATCTAGCTCAGCACAGCAGCAGCTGCCCAGCACGGCTCCACCGTACATGCCACATGCACTCAAGGAGCAGCCTGCAGGCGGCCTGTGAGAGCCAGGG
>NW_024070199.1:31133267-31422055 GCF_014754425.2 Oryx dammah
GAGCCAGGGTGGGCAGAAGGACCCCAATCCTGCAGGCGGCCTGTGAGGGCCAGGGTGGGCAGAAGGACCCTAATCCCACAAGTGAAAAGGGTCCGCACTCTGAAAACTGCTGCTCCAGAGAGCAGAGGTGCCAACAGGCAGATAGTCATTGTTGTTACACCCCCGTATTGTTGGAAAACCCTCCCCCACTGCCTGAAGCCACTTCCACGGAATTTTAAAGGCCAGTGCTCCTCCTTTCCCCTTAATTTTTCTTTTTTCCTTTTGGGGAGCCAGACATAGACTAGGACATTCTAAAGCAATTGCATATATGGGGGAAACTAGGAAGTGACCACACACTGGTCCATGGGGAAGTGAAGACTCAGGAAATACCTGAGGAGACCTTAAGTTTAAACATCAGGCTAGTCCTTGGCACACAGTGAGCCAACAAGTTTTAAAAAATAATAATAAACAAAACCAGAGAACCTTAGGGAAAAGGGAAAATCAGATTTCCAGAGATGCCACATTACTACGTGCATGTGACTCAGTTCAGTTCAGTCACTTTGCGACCCCATGGACTGCAGCACGCAGGGCCTCCCTGTCCATCACCAACTCCTGGAGTTTACTGAAACTCATGTCCATTGAGTCGCTGTTGCCAACCAATCATCTCATCATCTGTCATCCCCTTCTCCTCCTGCCTTCAATCTTTCCCAGCATCAGAATCTTTTCAAATGAGTCAATTCTTCACATCTGGAGGCCAAAGTACTGCAGTTTCAGCTTCAGCATCAGTCCTTCCAATGAATATTCAGGACTGACTTCCTTGACCTGCCTGAGAAATCTGTATGCAGGTCAGGAAGCAACAGTTAGAACTGGACATGGAACAACAGACTGGTTCCAAATAGGAAAAGGAGTGCGTCAAGGCTGTATATTGTCACCCTGCTTATTTAACTTCTATGCAGAGTACATCATGAGAAACACTGGGCTGGAAGAAACACAAGCTGGAATCAAGATTGCCAGGAGAAATATCAATAACCTCAGATACGCAGATGACACCACCCTTATGGCAGAAAGTGAAGAGGAACTAAAAAGCCTCTTGATGAAAGTGAAAGAGGAGAGTGAAAAAGTTTGCTTAAAGCTCGACATTCAGAAAATGAAGATCATGGTATCCGGTCCCATCACTTCATGGGAAATAGATGGTGAAACAGTGGAAATAGTGTCAGACTTTATTTTTGGGGGCTCCAAAATCACTGCAGATGGTGACTGCAGCCATGAAATTAAAAGACTCTTGGAAGAAAAGTTATGACCAACCTAGACAGCATATACAAAAGCAGAGATATTACTTTGCCGACTAAGGTCGGTCTAGTCAAGGCTATGGTTTTTCCTGTGGTCATGTATGGATGTGAGAGTTGGACTGTGAAGAAGGCTGAGCGCCGAAGAATTGATGCTTTTGAGCTGTGGTGTTGGAGAAGACTCTTGAGAGTCCCTTGGACTGCAAGGAGATCCAACCAGTCCATTCTGAAGGAGATCAGCCCTGGGATTTCTTTGGAAGGAATGATGCTAAAGCTGAAACTCCAGTACTTTGGCCACCTCATGCGAAGAGTTGACTCATTGGAAAAGACCCTGATGCTGGGAGGGACTAGGGGCAGGAGGAGAAGGGGATGACAGAGGATGAGATGGCTGGATGGCATCACGGACTCGATGGACGTGAGTCTGAGTGAACTCCGGGAGTTGGTGATGGACAGGGAGGCCTGGTGTGCTGTGATTCATGGGGTCGCAAAGAGTCGGACACGACTGAGCGACTGAACTGAACTGATAGTTGGTATGTGACTAGCTGCTTCTTGCTGCTTTTAAGATTCAAATGTCCAAATCAACAAAAAAACCCAGGTACACAAAGAAACAGAAACTATGGCTAGTTCAAAGCAAAAAAAATAAATCAACAGAAACAATCTGCGAAAAAAAAGATAGTGGATCTATTAGGAAAAGACTTTATGGCAATCACCTTAAAGATGCTCTCCAAAACCAAAGGACAATGTGGACAAAGTAAAGAAGATGACATATGAACAAATGGAAATACCAACAAAAAGAAGTTTCTAAAAAGAAATTCTGCACCCGAAAGCACAATAACTACAGTGAATATTTCACAAGAGAGACAAGTGCAAATGTGAGCAAGTAGAAAAAGAATCAGTAAACGTGAAGGTAAGGTTTGCTCAATGGAAATTACTGATTCTGAGGCATAGGGGGAAAAAAAGGGTGAAGAAAAGTGAATAGAGCCTAAGGGACTTGTGGGAGTCTCAGAATGAGACAAACAAAGGGTAGAGAGAATATCTGAATACTCACTGAAAACTTATAAAACTTGACTGATGATATAAATATAAACAGCCAAGAATCCCAACAAACTCCAAGTAGGATAAACTTCAAGAAACCCACACAAGAAATATTATAACCAAACTTTCAAAAGGCAAATACAATGAGAGAATCTTAAAAGTCGCAAGAGAGAAGCAACTAGTCACATATGAGGAATCTTCAATGAGGATATTAGATTTCTTATCAGAAACTTTGGAGGCCAGAAGGCAGTGGGCCAAGAAATTCAAATTTCTAAAAGAATAAAATTGTCAACCAAGAATACTATAACCAGCAAACCACCCAGCAAAAGTGAGACATAAAATAAGACATTCCCAAATAAACAAAAGTTGAAGAAGTTCACTAACATCAGGCATATTTTCCAAGAAATTCTCAAGAGAGTCCTGCAGTTTGCAACGAAAGGACACTTGGTAAGAATTAGAAAACATACAAAGACCTCAGTAAAGGTAAACACATGGGCAACCACAAAAGCTGGGATTGTGTAACAACACTCTATAATCAGTTTTTGTTTTCTACATGACTTAAGAAACTGATACTTTTTCAAAATTATAAGTCTAAAAGTGAGTACTGGAAGTTTAGTCTGTAACCCTACATTTGTTTTCTACAGAATTTAAGAGATTAATATATTCAAAAGAATTGTTAGTTTATGTTTTAGAGCACACAATGTAAAAAGATGTAATTATATGATATTAACAACTGAAAGGTGTGAGGATCAAGCTGTAAAGGAGCAGAACTTGCGTATGTCATTGAAGTTAAGCTGGTAAAATCAGTGTCATAGCTTTTGGATGTTAAATGTAATCCCCATGGTAACCACAAAGAAAATATCTATAGATAGATACAAAAGGAAATGAGAAAGGAATTGAAACATTTCACTACCAAAATATTAACTAAAAGCAAGATAGGACTAATACAGAAAATAAGGGCCATGAAATCTATAATATATATAGAAAACAAATACCAAAATGACAAATAATTCTTTCTAATCAGTAATTACTATGGATGAAATGGATTAAACTTGACTATCAAAAGACAAAGACAGACACAATGATTAAAAAAATACATGATCCAACTATCAGTTCAGTTCAGTTCAGTCACTCAGGCGTGTCCGACTCTGCGACCCCGTGAATTGCAGCAAGCCAGGCCTCCCTGTCCATCACCAACTCTTGGAGTTCACTCAGACTCACGTCCATCGAGTCAGTGATGCCATCCAGCCATCTCATCCTCTGTCGTCCCCTTCTCCTCCTGCCCCCAATCCCTCCCAGCATCAGAGTCTTTTCCAATGAGTCGACTCTTCGCATGAGGTGGCCAAAGTACTGGAGTTTCAGCTTTAGCATCATTCCTTCCAAAGAAATCCCAGGGCTGATCTTTAGAATGGACTGGTTGGATCTCCTTGCAGTCCAAGGGACTCTCAAGAGTCTTCTTCAACACCACAGTTTAAAAGCATCAATTCTGGGACTCCCCTGGTGGTCCAGTGGCTAAGACTCTGAGCTCTCAATGCTGAGGCCCTTGGTTTGATCCCTGGTTGGGGAACTAGATCCCACATGCCACAAAAGACCCTGTGCAGCCAAATAAATAAATAAAAATAAATATTTTTAAAAAATAAAAGCATCAATTCTTCGGAATTCAGCCCCCATCACAGTCCAACTCTCACATCCATACATGACCACAGGAAAAACCATAGCCTTGACTAGACCGACCTTAGTCGGCAAAGTAATGTCTCTGCTTTTGAATATGCTATCTAGGTTGGTCATAACTTTTCTTCCAAGAGTCTTTTAATTTCATGGCTGCAGTCACCATCTGCAGTGATTTTGGAGCCCCCCAAAATAAAGTCTGACACTATTTCCACTGTTTCACCATCTATTTCCCATGAAGTGATGGGACCGGATACCATGATCTTCATTTTCTGAATGTCGAGCTTTAAGCAAACTTTTTCACTCTCCTCTTTCACTTTCATCAAGAGGCTTTTTAGTTCCTCTTCACTTTCTGCCATAAGGGTGGTATCATCTACATATCTGAGGTTATTGATATTTCTCCCGGCAATCTTGATTCCAGCTTGTGTTTCTTCCAGTGCAGCATTTCTCATGATGTACTCTACATATAAGTTAAATAAGCAGGGTGACAATATACAGCCTTGACGCACTCCTTTTCCTATTTGGAACCAGTCTGTTGTTCCATGTCCAGTTCTAACTGTTGCTTCCTGACCTGCATACAGATTTCTCAAGAGGCAGGTCAGATGGTCTGGTATTCCCATCTGCTGTCTATAAGAAGACTCACTTTAAATTAAAAGCACAATAGGCTATTATGTAAAGAATTTCTAAAACTCAACAACAAAAAAGTAAACAACTCAATTCAAAAATGCAGAAAGGATTTCTAAACATTTCTCACAAGACGATTTCAAATTATCAAATGACAATAAGTATATAAAAAGATGATGAACATTACTAATCATTAGGGAAATGAAAATTTTACTATATTCATTGGTTTGACAAAAATGTTCAAAGATATCATATGTGCGTTAGTCCAGAAACCTTGTCTCTTACCAGTGTTTGATTCCAAGTATCCAAGGGCACTATAATCGGTGTCTCTATAGACCCATCATGCCATGGATGAGCCATGCTCTCTTTACTATGAGACACAAAGTCATTTGTGTCTTTAGTCAGACTGAAGAACCAGGAATCAAGGGGGTGGAAAATGGGAGTGGCACCACTCAAATATTACTCTTAGTGACTCACTAGCAAAATTGGTGCTTCCTGTCATCACAGCTATATGCTCTACTGGCCTAGAGGTCTTAGTTCCAAAGGGAGGAATGTTTCCACTAGAAGACACAGAACTGGAAGTTAAGAGGGTTGTTGAGCTCCTCTGGGTTCCTTACACCTTTAAATCAACAAGCAGAGAAGGGAATTATGCTGTTTGCTGGTATGACTGATCCTCACTATGGGGGAAACTGGTCAACTGTACTGTGATGGAAGTAACGCAGAGTAGTCTGACTGTATGGGACCCCCCAGGGTGTCTCTTAGTATCACCATACCCCATCATAAACTAAATGGAAAATAACAAGAACCCAATTCAGGCAGGACTATTAATGGCCAGACCCAGAATGAAGATTTGGGTCATCTTACCAGGTAAAGAACCACAATCAGCTGAAGTTCTTGCTGAGGAAAATACAGAATGAGTAGTGGATGAAGGCAACTGTAACACCACCTACAACCTGACCATTCACAGAACCAAGAACTATACTTGTTAAGAGTACTTACCCCTTATTTTATTATGAATATGTTTGTGTGTAGTGTGTTTGCACGCATGCAGGCACAAGAAGCAAATACTTTCGTTTTCTTCCCCCTTTTATTGCCTTCTATGATGTAAGATGTATATCATGGTATTTAAGTTTTTTTTTTTTTTTTAACTTTACATCATAGTATTTTAGTTATAGGTTATCAAGAAAAGCAAACACTACCCAAGGACTTAGCATCCTTCTCTAGGAAAAGGGTTAGTGGTTTCAGTTGTATAAAAAGTAGCTAATCATGCTAGACAGAAATATGACCTTATTATTGTTTTTTTTGGTGGTAAGTGTAGTTTAAGGAGTGCCAAGCTGAAAAGGGGTAGACTGTGATAGTTAATTTTATGTGTCAACTCTTCGCCAAACATTATTCCAAACGTTACTGCTATTTTTTAGATGACATTAACATTTAATTCAGTAGACTTTGAGTAAAGTAGATTACCCTTCATAATGGAAAGGGAAAAGGGGAAGGAGAAAAGATTACTCTCCAGTCAGTTGCAGGTCTTAACAGAAAAGAAGACTGACCTCCCATGAAGCAGAGGGAACTCTGACGGCAGAATACCCTAGGACTCAAACTGCAATAGCAGCTCTTCCTTTGGTCTTTAGCCTACTCTGGAGAGTCTGGACTCACAAAATCTGTACAACCACATGAGCCAACTCCTTAAAACCTCTCACTCTCTCTCTCTTTACACATATTGACACACACACAATCCTTACACATATTCATACACACACACACAATTTTGTTCTGTTTCACTACAGAACTCTGACTAACATAGCTGGTCATACTTTAAAGTAAGGTTGTACTCTTTTTTAAAAGGCTGGTGGGTACCACAGTGTTAAAATATTGAAATGTTGTTTCACCAACGACCCATACGACTATTAAGGACAGTTCTCTGCACAGGAGAAGGGCATCAAGGCCCAGCCCCAGTGCTATAGTTTATGTCCCCTGACTGGTTGTCACACTAGAGGTTCTAAATTATTAACATTGCTCCTTTTACACTATACATATATAACAATTACAAGTAACCTGAATGTTAAAGTCAAAACTATGAAACCTTTAAGAAAAAAAATTAGGACAGTATCTTCATAACTTCAGAGTAGGGAAAATCATCTGAAATATGACAGGGAAACCACAAGTTGGAAGATTTATACAAATACACAGACATAAAATGAAGAATAAAATAATCTACATACTAAAAGCAGAATAAAATTTAAAAAGCAGGCCACAGTGTGAGAGAAAGTATTTTCAGTTCACATACAAAAACAACAAAGGACTAGATGCAACATGAAAAGGCTAATATCCAAAATATGTAAAGCATTTCCCTGAATGAAGAAGAAAAATATAAGCAAATCTATAAAACAGAACAAGCAAAGGGCTGATCTAGAGTTTAAAACACTAGGACTCTCAAATGCCCAATAAACATTTGAAAAGATAGGCAACTGTATCAGAAATTAGGAGACTGCTAATTAAAATGCAGTGAGAGAGAACTACGTCCCCATCAGATTGGTAAAAATTAACAAGTATCAAACAACCAAGAATGTGGGAAGAATGTGGGACAACTACTGTTTACTGCTTATGGAAGTATACATTTGTAAACCACTTTAAAAAGTAGTTTGGCATTTGTACATCAGGTTTCATGTAAAACAAAGTTCACTGAGATGCTGTTTAAGCTTAAAGCCAAAAACTGACAATGACCCAAATTTCAGACAAATGAAAGAATTGGTAAGTTACTTGTGACATATGCACACTGTGAGTTAATACACAGCTACGAACAAACTGAACAAACTGTATCTGTATACATCCACAGGAATAAATTTCACAATGTTAAATGAAAGAAGCAAGAAAGAATACATTCAATAATGAAGTGCACCCTGGTTTGATGGGTGGGCTACCCACCCGCCCCTAGGGACCCCTGACTCTTCTTACCCTGCTCTACTCTTTTTACAATAGCTCTTATGTTCTTGGACATCTATGCTCTTTAAGAATGGGTCTTTGATTTTGGTTGCTGTTGTTCACTAGCACAGCCAAAGCACCTAAAACAGTGCCTCACATAGTACTTGCTCAGTAAATATTTGCTGAACAAATTAGAATAATTCCAATTATATAAAGCTCAAAAACAAGTAAAGCTAAGTACCATATTGATTAGGGATGCATATAGACAGTAAAACTATTTAAAAGATGTAAGGTAATAAATACTACAAAAGTAATGGTGTAAGTAACCACTGGGGTAGGGAAGACAAATGCAACAAGAGGGACACAAGAAATTTCTCTCTTAACCTAGACTTTAAAATGTACATAAATATGTACATAATATATATGTATAAATGTATGTGTTTTATATACATGGCTACACATAATATACTTCACAATAAGAAAAACATTGAAAAAAAATTCCATCAGCACTTCTCTGCCTAATCCTACTCTACCTTCACCTTGACTGATTCATCCATCACCACTACGACCCATACAGGAGTCAGGTAAGCACTAAAACAGTTCATGCTGCAGAACAGTCTAGGAATCTGACAGAAATTCTGAAATTTATACTGATTGGATTACACTGTTTCTTGAAATACTACTTGAAATAGGAGTCATCACATGTCAAATATTGGTCAAGAGAAAAAGAATAGAAATTTTCACATCAACCAATAAGACATCAATAGGAAAAACTCCTTCTAGGTGTCACCTATCGGATATACAGATATAGACATAAATACGCCTCGCTTCAGTGTGTAGGAAATATCTCAAATATACCTGTATGCTGCCAAACTCCACGTTCTCATAATGGAAATGTGCACATTCAGCCATCTTCGGAAAGTGACCTTTAGTGAAGGGCAACCTGCGGTAGATGAAATACATGAGAGATAAGATCTCGGAACCATCGGAATTACTAAGCCTGAGGAGGAAATAAGACAGGTTTAAGAGCTCGTGCAGCAAGCAAAACGTTTAATAAGCACATGCGCATGAGTACATATATCCACTCAAAGCTCTTCAGAAACACAGAGGCAAATGGGAAGTGCACAGGTCAAAACCAAAAAAAAAATAAAATAAAATAAGCATCGCTACAGTACTCTCCTGATCTTGACCCACGTCAATGGCCCTAGAAAGACTGTGCTTTCGGTAAATGTCATGGAGACTGTGAACAGCCTGCTCTAAGCAGAAGCAGCATTCCCACCACCAAACACAAAGCCAGCGTTTACCTGTGAATGTTGTCACAGCCCATCAGTCCTGGATTGGTGGGTCTGGATGCAGAATGAAAATTTTATCCTTGTCTTTCCTCCACTTAGGATAAAAACATAGCTATCTAACCCTTTACCAGGTGAAAAGATGCCTTTTCTGTCTAAAACTGAAATGGATACCCTCAGATATTTCACTTCAGAGTCTAACACTGGCATCCACGTCAGGCTTTCTCAAATGCAGAGCTGAGAAACAGCGATATCCTAACTCAAAATACCAAAACTGACTTTTCTAAATGACTGAGAGCATGTATTAAATGTACCAAAAAAGATATACTTGAATTGTTACTATTGAACAAACACAACATAACAGAAAATAACATGAAAGTTATTCCAAGAACAAAATTAAAGTATATTTTTAGACATGTAATCTTCAGACCTGTTCTGCTAACAGTTGAGTCATAACAGTATTATTCAACGTATGGACAGTAAGAGCTCATTTAGTGAGAAATCTGGATAAAAGTTTTAGGAGAACTAAAAAACTGATTTTCATTGATTGGAACTCACTTAAAACTCATTGTAATATTATACTTACTTTTTCACATGTTTAACCTTCATACTGGCTGTACTGCCACATGTCTTAAGACTAAGGTCTCCAGGAATTTCTGGAACATCTGCTCCTCTGGCCTTAAAAAAACAAAGACAAAAGATTTATGACCATTCCTTTATTATGAATACATTTTTAAAAGCAGATTATAGCTCATTTTAATGGTCCTGCTAACTCCATACCAAAAGAAATACATACTTATTTAATAATCTCTTAAAATTATATCTCTTAAAATCTCTTAAAATTGCCAAGAACAAGGAAAAACAGTCACCTAAAAATATTTAACCTTACTGTAAAAGGAAAAATTTTCTGTCAAACTAAGAATTTTCATTCTCTTATAATCACATTTTGAAATCGTTATTGTATTATGTGCCTCAGCACAAATTCTCCCCTCAAAGCTGTTGGAACAAAATAACCCTGATTATGATGATTAATAAAAATTTAAGTGATAATGTGAACATAATTAGGAGATCATAACATACATTTTTCACACTAATATTTGAATTTTAGTGATACATTCAGCTGCCTCATTTTAACAACAGAAACTGGAAAAATCAAAAGATTCTTCACACTCCAGAGAAAGCAAACAGCAAATCCAAATATCTATCTTAAAAAAACAAACTTATGCTATACAATCTATGGCTTGTCACAGAAAAAAACCTGCTGTAGCCAATGTCAAATAATGCAGTAGGGGAGAATACTGTGGATTGAACATTTAAAATGAGTTAAGAGGGGATTCCCAAAGAAGATAAATACACACAATAGACTACTACTTAACCTGTAAAAAGAACAAAACCTTGCCATTTGCAACAACTTAGATGGACCTTGAGGGCATTATGCTAAGTCAAGTTAAGTCAGAAAAAGACAAATACTGTATGGTCTCATTTACATGTGGAATCTAAAATCAAATCAATACAACACCAAACCAAGCTCATAGATACTGAGAACAGACTGGTGGTTGCCAGAGGTGGGAATGGGGAGAGAGTAGGTGAAAAAGGTGAAGAGGTCAAAAGATACAAACTTCTGGCAATAAAACAAAAAAGCCATGGGAACTTAATGTACATGTACAGCACAGTAACTGTAATTCCTAACACTGTCTTGGGCATCTGAAAATTGCTAAGAGAGTAGATCTCAACAGTATTCATCACAAGGAAAAAAAAAAAAGATTTGTTAACTATGTATGGTTACAGATGTGAATCAGACTTACTGTTGTGATCTTTCACAAAGCATACAAATATCAAATCATCAGACTTACGGTTGTGATCTTTCAGTGTATACAAATATCAAATCATACTACTGTGTACCTGAAACTAATACAGTGTTACACTTCAATTTTATATCTCAATAAAATAAAAAAGGGAGGAGATACATAACATCATCTCAAATTTTAAAAATGTTTCTTATTAAAAAAAAAAAAAAAGAAAAAACTAGCCAAGACAGATTAAATGTTAAAATCCATGACTTTTGAAAAATATGAGGTAACAATGTATGAACTTACAAGAATTAACACTGGATATATAAATACCATCAGGAACAACAGGACCCATTTTGTCCAAGGTTTTTGTCCTTACTATGGTTAAACTTGCTATAAGGTTAACAACAGTTAAACTTCCTTAGTTTATTTATAAAGGTTGATGTTTCATCATCAATTGTTCACAGAGTCTTCTTATTCTGTCCTACAGGTCTTCCAAAGGGAAAAAACATTATTATATTCTTTAGTAATGAAATAGAACTCATTCCATCTTGCTATTACATTATGGATTCATTGAACCTTTTCATAAATCTAATAAAGGATCTCAGTATTATTTTTCCTCTACTCTAGACAGAGTTCCTTCAAACTCCTAGGTATTATTTCATCAGTGCCTCTCATCATTCTTAATCCTACTACACTAGAAAAGTATAAAATTTTAAAAATACAGCTTTTTTTAAAAAAAAAGAAAATAAAGGAAACACAGAGAAAAGGAGGTGGCAAACTTTCTCTTAAAGGATCAGAGGGTAAATATTTTAAGTTTATGGACAACACTGTCTCTCCCACAACTCAACTATTTTACAACACAGAAGCAGCCATCTGTAAATGACTTAATATAGATTCATGCTAAAAAAAATTTTACTTGCAAAAACAGGCAGCCAGTAAGTTGAATTTGTCAACCACTGACCTACACCATTGACGCAGTAGGGAAATAAATCATTACCTAGTTTTTATGTTATGCTGCCTAAATTGTTGCACCATCTTTAAAGAAGGTACTTTATGTGGTATACCTCAAATTCATATAACATTATAAATCAATTATACCTCAGTAGAAAAAAAAAAACTTTAAAAGCTTGCTGATTTTGGCATTTTGTTTTGATTGAATATATGTAAGAATTCCATATTTTTCACTTTTCATCCATAACAGAAAAGAGAAAACTGACAAAGATTTTTTACAATGATTAGACACATTAAATGTTGGATATGAATAAACAGCAAGTGGCATGTGAGATTCTAGTAACGTGGGTGAAATTGACCACATATATTAATATGACATCTCACACTGATGATTATACACATCTATTAAAAAAAAAATGAGTCCTCTAGTCAGTCATTCAACTGACTAAAGGACTTATATAAAATTTTGCAACAACCTGGACAACATTCTTTTGACTTCTATGATATCTGTGCATCAAAATTCACTTGACATAAAGAGGTCTGCTATACTTAAATTCACATTAAAATTTCTAACATAATGGATTTACAACATTTGTTCTGTAAATTATTCATAAATTGACTCAAAATTTAAATATAAAGGAGTTTTCAAAAAAAAGAATGTACTGGCCTGGGTTGGTAAATGGTGATGACTTTATTTGGCAGAATGAAAACTAAAATATTACCTGTCCTTTGCAAACAGGCTTTCTGTGCTAGATGGGCCATTGTTCCTAACACACATCCAAGGATAAAAATAAGGAAGCCTGCCAGGTCTATGATCCACCCAGGCAGACATACTAGGGACCATACACCTCTGCAACCACAACTACTAAACAGGAGGTAGAACTGTGACACAGAGGTAAAGTCACAGGCTATCTAAATGGGCCTGACATGAAGACTCTGCCTAAAAACACAAAATGGTAATAATTAGGCAAAAGAACCAATGGTCCAGGAAGCACGAGCGGGTTTGAGAAAATATTTTTGAACCAACAGTTCAACAAGTTGATTCAATCAATTGTTGAATCAACAGTTCAAACGTACCTATAACTATGTAAGTTTTGTCTAGCAATATTTTCCCATAGTCCAGAAATGTCCCAGGTGTAAAAAGTGGTATCATTAATTCTTTTAAGAATCAGTAAACAAAATTAAAAGGAAAATATAGCACTATTCCTCAACTGTCTGATAAACTAACATCTTCACCTACATATTATTCTTTGATAAAATAAATTTTCTTATATTTCTATTGAAAGTACCTAGCTTGAACTATTTCATTCTGTTGTTCTAAATCAAAAGTTAAGAAATTTCTCCTTTAGAAAATACTCATTAAGAGGTGGATGAAACTGGAGCCTATTATACAGAATGAAGTAAGCCAGAAAGAAAAACATCAATACAGTATACTAACACATATATATGAAATTTAGAAAGATGGTAACAATAACCCTGTATGTGAGACAGCAAGAGACACAGATGTATAGAACAGTCTTTTGGACTCTGTGGGAGAGGGCGAGGGTGGGATGATTTGGGAGAATGGCACTGAAACATGTATAATATCATATGTGAAACAAATCGCTGGTCTAGGTTCGATGCATGATACAGGATGCTCAGGGCTGGTGCACTGGGATGACCCAGAGGGATGGTACAGGGAGGGAGGTGGGGAGGGGAGGATGTACACCCATGGCGGATTCATGTTGATGTATGGCAAAACCAATACAATATTGTAAAGTAATTAGCCTCCAATTAAAATAAATCAATTTTTTAAAAAAGAAAATACTCATTAAGTACATTCATTCTTGGAAAACACAATTTTCCCAGTTTATCCATGTTATAATCATCACTTATTTATGCTTCCAAAACATAATTTTATCAATGTCACAGAAATAGTGCCACTAATCAACAGAAAATTAAAGAGACAACAGAGGGTATGGAACATACCACTTAACGAACATACCATGTTCATAAAAGCACCCACCATTTACAATTAAATTCCCTATGAATCTATCTGCAGCAATAAACTGACTTCCTATAAGGTTGGAGAGTATACCACAACTTAAATATAAGCCATAAAAGAAATCCTCACTGGTTAAAAAAAAAAAAAATACAATCTGGGAAAATTTTTAAAAGTGTCATCTGTAAGAAGGAAAGTATTTGTTTCTCCACAGTCTGAACCAGTTAAACCACACAGATTAAAGAGCATCCATTTCAGGAAAATATAATTTGATACTGAAAACTTGAAAAAATAAGAATTGGCAATGTTTTATCCTGTCTGTTTCTATGCTCCCTAACCCAGAACACACACAAACAAACATCCACCCACACACAATCACACACATACACAGAGGAGTATTACTCATCCATAAATTTAAGAATGAAATCCTGCCATTTCAACAACATGAAGGAACTTTGTCCTCAAAGTGCTAAGTGAAATAAGTCAAAGACAAATACTCTCTTATATGTGGAATCAAAATAACAAAACAAATAAACACAATGAAGCAGAGGTAGATTCATAGATAGCACATACTGGTAGTCACCAGAGGAGAGGAGGGTGGCAGCGTGCAGGACACAAGTGAAGTGGATGAAGAGGTACAAACTTCCAGCTATAAAACCAAGTCAGTCATGAGGATGTAATAGACAGCATGGCTGACTACAGTTAGGGACTCTGTATGGTGACAGGTGTTAACCAGATTTATCCTGGTGTTCATTTTATAATGTATAAAGATATCAAATCACTGTGTTGAACACCTGAAGCCAACAGAATACTGTAAATCAACTATACATCAATTAAGACAAAGTAGGCAATAGAAAGGGGAAAAGCCCAAGGGTATTATAGTCTAAGAAAAGTAAACAAATAATCTCACTTTTGTTTAAAAAAAAAAAGAAAGAAAAGAGAGAAATGGGGAAAAAAAAGGAAAAGAAAAGTGAAAGAATTCATTTTAATATCTGAGAAAGGATATAAAGAAGTAGGAAAATTCAGGATATTTTTCAAGGAGAAACAAATAGCTCAATCTGTCCAGAGAATGACAATTTCATTCATTCAAAAATTATTTACTTATAATTTACTATGCCGGTCACAGATGCTAAAACAGTAAACAACAGTGATAAAGTCCTCATACTCAAGGGGCTTACACCCTAACGAAAAAGAAAGGTAATAATCATAAATACTCAGTATTTACAAGTACCACAGAGAAAATTCAAACAGTGTTAAGACAGAGAGGAGGACAGGGCTGGGACTTCACTGGAGGTTTAAGTAAAGGCAGCCTGAAGTGTGACATGTGAAGAGGGTCTGAAGGTAGAGCACAGGCAAGCTGGGCAGACCCTGCAGGGAGAGCACTTCCCAGTTGCAGCAAATACAAATGCAAGGCCCGGAAGCAGGGGCACGCTCGGCGTATTTGAGGAAAAGCAAGGAGGACAGTGTGACTGGAGCAAAATGATCAAGGTCCTGCTTTTAAGAAGAATGAAATGAAGCCATGTATAACAAATGCAAGGTTCTGAACTTGGGGGGACTGGAATAAAGTCAGCGTTATTAACGTAACCTGTAAAGTTAAAAAGAAGCAACTCACTTCAGGGAGAGGAAAGATGGGATTTCGTGAAAATCTGTAGTTCGTGGTTCCTACAGGACCTTCTAGTGGGAAATGAATTCTTACCAGGCTACAGTTACAGACGTGGCAGTCATCTGTACAAAGACAACAGTGAACCTGCAGGAACAGCAAAGACCTGGCAAGAAATTGACACACAGACAACGCACAGGCACTGTGAACGCCAACTTCAGTGGGAGAGACAGGAAGAAAGTCGACCCTTCAGGAGTGAGTGAGCGTGACTGCAGTTTGCAAGGGGACAGAGTGTGGCTGAGCACAAGCAATGCTCACAACACTGAGCATTAACCTTTTGTCTTCCTTTTTAGTTTTTTTGTATTTTAGAAATTCAGAATTTATAACTGGTTTTAACTTTCCTGACTCTGGTTGTTAGCATGTGTGTGAACATTTTCAACCAAGACCATTGACCTTATTTTATCAATAATAAGTTCATTTGTTACAACATGACCTGCTTTTAGCCCTGAGCCTTGAACACATTCACTTTAAAGTAGAAAAGGAAACTGAAGTGAGAAATTGTTCCTAACAAAAAATGTCAAGAATTAACAGGCTCCATTTTGAGAATTTTGCAATGATCAATACTAAAAATAAAGTGAATGGAAAAACACTGAGAATTTAACTTAAATGACAATTTAAGTTAAAATACTTAAAACTGGTGAAAGATTCTTAGATTCTAGTATTCATTAACTAAATGATTTCACTGTTAAATCTGCAAATAAGTATTTCAATCAGTAATTTAGAAAAATTCTACAGCTTTTTAAGAGATTTCTTTAAAAGTTTTTAAGTTTTAGCTACAAATTTATGGAGTAATAAATAAATCATAAGCCATAAATCACAAAAGGACAGAGGCCTCTTTTAAGGTTTACTATTACTCCTCTTTTGACTTAAAAATGACTATTTACTACAGATCAATCACCACTAAGGTGATTAAATCAGTAATTAAAAGGCTCCCAATCAACAAAAGTCCAGGACCAGGTGGTTTAACCAGTGAATTCTACCAGAGATTGAAAGAAGAATCAATACCAATTCTTGCCAAACTCTTCCAAAATATAAAAGAGGAGGAAATTCTTCCAAACTCATATTAAAAAGTCCAGAGTTACACTGATATCAAAGCAAAACAAGGATGCAACAAGAAAAGAAAATTACAGGCCAGTATCTCTGGTGAACATATACAAAAAGCCTCAACAAAACATTAGCAAAGCAAATTTAACAATACATCAAAAGGATCACACACCCTTGATCAAGTGGGATTTAATCCAGGGATACAAGCCTGACATTAACAAAAAAATAAAGAATAACAAAATCATATGACATCTCAATAGATGGAGAGAAAGCATGTGACAAAATTCAACATCCATTTATGACATTAAAAAAAAAACTCTCAACAAAGCCAAGTACAGAGCAAATATATCTCAACATAATAAAGGCTGTATCTGACACAGCCACAGATACCATCATATTCAACAATGAAAAGATAAAAACTTTTCCCCTAAGATCAGGAAAAAGACAACAATGCTCATCTTGCCACATCTATTCAACACAGTTGAAAGTCCTAGTCAGAGCAATTAGGCAAGGAAAAGAAACAAAAAGCACACAAACTAGAAAGTGATGGTTTTACAATCTATTTACAGATGACACGATGTTATTTAAAAAATCCTAAAGACTACACACACACACACACACACACACACACAACTGTTAGAATAAAGTTGGCAAAGCTTCATAATGCAAAAGTCACTATACAAAAATCAGTTCCATTTCTATAAGCTTACAGTGAACTAACAGAGAAATTAAAACAATTTCATTTACAACTGAGATTCAAAAAATTGAATAAAAAGAATACCCAGGAATTTACTTAACAAAGGAGACAGAAGACATGAACACTGAAAATTGTAAGACATTGGTGAAAAAAAAGTAAAAAAAACACAAACAAAAGAAAGATGTCCATGGATTGGGAGAATTAATATTGCTAAAATGCTTACTCTATTCAAAGCAATCTTTAGATCTACTGCAATCCTTATCAACATTCCAAAGGCATTTTTTCACAAAAATAAAACAAAATAAAAATAAAAGTTTTAAAATTTGTATGGAACCACAAAATACATGGAAGAGTCTAAGCAGCCTTGAGAAAGAAGGACAAAGCTGGAAGCATCATGCTTCCTGATTTCAAACTACATTATAAAGCTACAGTAGTCAAAACAGTATGATATTGACATAAAAATAGACACAAAGATGAATGGAAAAATATAAAAAGCCCAGAAATCAATCCACTTGTATACTGCCAATAAAATACAACAAAGAAGCCAAGAGTACAGAATGGAAAAAGGACAGTGTCTTCACAAATGGTGTCAGGAAAACTGGATAGTCACATGCAAAAGAACAAAACTATCTTATAACACAAACAAAAACTAACTCAAAAGGATTAAAGACTTGAACATAATATGTGAAGCCATTAAACTCCTAAGAAAAGACATAGTAGCAAGCTCCTTGACATCAGTCCTGGAGACGATTTTTTGCATTTGACAACAAAAGCAAAAGCAAGAGAAATAAAAATAAACAAGTGAGACTACATCAGACTAAAAAGCTTCTGCACAGTAAAGGAAACCATCAACCAAATGAAAAGGTAACCTATAAAATGGGAGAAAATTTTTACAAATCATATATCTGTTAAGAGATTAATATTCAAAATATAAAAGAACTCACTTAATAGCAAAAAAAAAAAAAAAGAGAAATCCAATTAGAAAAATGGGCAGAGGTTCTGAACAGACATTTTTCCAGAGAAGACTTACAAACAGCCAACCTGTACATGGAAGGGCACTCAACATCACTAACCATCAGGGAAATGCAAATCAAAACCACAACAGGTTATCACTTCATACCCGTTAGAACAGTTACTATCAAAAAGATAAAGAAACAGGCATCAGCAAGAATGTGGAGAAAAGAGAAAACAGTACCTTTGTGCACTTGTAGTATAAGTACAAACTGATCCAGCCACTTCAGAAAACATTACGGAGGTTCCACAAAAAATGAGAACTGGAACTACCATATAATTCAGCAATTCCATTTCTGGGTATTTATCTTAAGAGAATGAACACCCTAATTTGAAAAAGTATCTGCATCCCTTTATTCATTGCAGAATTCTTCACATTAGCCAAAAAATGGAAGCAACCTAAGTATTCACTCATTGATGAATGGATAAAGAAAATGTGGTATATATACAACAAAGGAATATTATTCAGCCATAAAAAGAAAGAAATCTTACCATTTACAACAACATAAATGGACCTTGAGGGCATTATGCTAAGTGAAATAAGTGAAAAAGAGAAAGACTAATACCATATGATCTCACTTATATGTGGAAGCTTTAAAAATATATAATTAATTTAATTGAACCAAAGTTATAGAGAACAGATTGGTGGCTGTAAAGGTAGGTAAGCAAAATGGATTCAGGTAGTCAAAGAGTCCAAACTTCCAGCTATTTAAATAAGTAAGTCCTGGGATATAAAGTACAGTGTGGTTACTATAGTAATATACAAAATTTACAGTATCGTGTATTTCAAAGTTGCTAAAAGAGTAAATCTTAAAAGTACTCAACCAGAAAAAAAACCTGCAGCTATGTATTGGTAATGGATGTTAACTAGACTCATGGTGAACATTTCACAATATACACATATACAGAAACATTATATTGTATACCTGAAACTAATTCATAATATAGCAATTATATCTCAATTTAAAAATGATCATTTATAAAATTTTTAACAATTCAGAAATCTCTGATTTTCTTTTAGATATACATTAAAAAACTAATATTCTGGCCATACAACACAAATCAATAAAAGTGCAACACTTACACCCTTTTATTTCTAAAGCTACTAAAACATTAAATACATGAAATTGTTTTGGAGAAACATTTATAAGGGTTTCTCTTAATAATAAACTTTATTCTCAACATAATATTTAATACAGACTATTATTGAAAGAGAAAAAGGTTCCCAACTTTCTTTACTCTTACTTCCTCATTAAAATTAGTATAACTTTCTAGAGAAAGTGTAGTAAAATAGCAGTTCAAATCTCATTTATACCCTTTTCATCATTCACTGTACATTTTTTGCAACCTTGCAATGTACTATTTATTCAGTATAATCATTTTTAAAGAAAACACAGAATTATAGCACCTGCCTTCAAGAAGTTTACACATAAAAAAATTAGAGTACCAATGTAAAAATAAAAGATGCTAAAAACATATGATACAAACAGTAATTTCCATAGACAAACCAATGGGAACTCCAGGAAATAGAATTCAGTCACTTTCCATGTATACAGCATATGACATTTTAATACAGAGTAAATGAACCACCACATAACAAATATCACCTTTCTTCCCATTCAATAAACTCAACGTAGATTTACTGCAGGTTATCAAAATAAAGGAGAAGACTGTGAAAGATTTTTACATGGACAAAAGAATTTATTAAATAGCCTTTCAATGGCATGCTGGCACCTCCAGGGATTACTTGATTCAATAGGGAGGTGTGGGGGGCCTGTTTGTTTTGACTAGACTATTTCACATCTATTAGAGTACAAATTTGCAATGTTACATTATGCTAAAAGGAAAATATCAAGAGAAGAAACTAACAATTCTATAAATGCCTTATAAACAACGAATATGCTCAAGTAAAATCATATGCTAATAAACTGAAATATTTCACAATCCCTGAGTGAAAAGAGACAGTTTCAAAAATGAAATATGTAAAATCTTATCACAAACCTGCAATGATAAATGAACATTTGCATTCAATTTGGATAAGAATCACTAAGTTTTAACTTTAATTAAATAAAATTTTATTCTCCACAAAACAAATTTCATTGTTCTTATTGATGGATATGAATTACAAAAAGTTATAAAAGATTAAATGGATAATTCAAACTTCTGTGGAAAAACTACACTGCAAAGGAATTTTCCACCTATTAACAAACAAAAACTGCTTTTCCAGTATCTCAGTGAATGTAAACTCCATTCTTCAGGTTGATCAGTCAAAAAACTTGAAGTCATCCTTGACATCTCTTTATCTCATTCTCTATGTTCATTCATTAGTTTTAAAAAAAAAAAAGTTGATTTTATCTGTGAAACTATTGGTACACCCAGAGTCTAGCCTTTTTTTACATCTACTATCCTGGTTCAAGCTACCATCATTGTCCATCTATTAAAACAATCTTCCAACTGGTCTCCTATCTCCTCCTCCTGTGCCTCCTTCTTTAGCCTACTCACAGCGATGAGAGATTTCCTATAAAATTTTAAGCCAGATCATGTCACTTCTTGGCTAAAAATCCTCCAACGGTTTCCCAGCTTACTCGGCATAAAAAACCAAAGTCCTCATATAATGGATTACAAGAAACCACTTCTCTGATCTCATCTTTCCCCGGTTCAGTTTCGGCCACATCCTACTCGTGTTTCTTCCAACTTGCTTTTTAATTCTATGCCACAGCCTTTAACTTGTTCTTCCACTGTCTAAAATGATCTATTCCCAGGTAAACACACTCCCTCACACCCCTCAGGTGTCTGCTCCAACCTTAACTTCCCTAGAGGCCGTCTTGCCATCCTATATAGCGAGCAACCCTTCTTCACACTATGTTCCGCCACTCTGACCCCACCACTCCGCATTATTTCTTCAATAGCGTGTACCACCACAGGACATACTATACGTTTAATTATTTGCTACCTCTCCTACCTCATTAAAATATTAGCTCCACAAAGGCAGGAAATGTGTGTGATTTATTCACAGCTCTGCCCGAGAGTCTAGAATAGTACCTTGAATAGATTATTTGCTCAACAGGTATTTCCTGAATAAATGAGCAACAGCAAAAAATTCTGTTTCTGTGAGTAATGCTTCCCCTGTTCCTTTTCTTTATGCAAGCAAAATATACATACACACATTTGCATAAAACTGATTTACCATTGCACTAAGTGTTTCCTCCCAGTCAGGCCGCTCTCGAGGGTGAACGTTTCTGTGTAGTTCTGGAACAAAATCATCCTCTTCAGAATGTACTGAGGACTTCATCTTCCTAGAGACCAAAACAAGAAAGACTCTGATAAGAATTCCCATTTCTAAGAAAGCCTTCCAATGACTACAATCCAGAGGATACGTCTAGACCTGGACATTTCCCATCCAAAGGAAAAAGAGACAACAGCACTTTCTTTAAATTGTGGGAACAAGCTTTACCAACTTGCTTTTTCCCTCATTAAAAAACTATTTGATACTGACACACACTCATTTTATACTTTTTGAGATTCTTGTTCATAACAAAAAAAAACTATACTTGATAGTATAAAAGTTCCACAGAGAAGTCTAAGAGACACATTTCTTGAGAAGTGCCCTTAGGGACTGCTTACTCACGAGCATATCTTTTCTTGATCTCTGGAGTAAATCCCAAGAAGCAATACAACTCTGCTTTTCTCTTTGATTCCCCACAGTCTTTGTTTCTATTTCTGGTTTTAGTCTCTTTATGTCTGCTTGTGAAAGAATGTATTTAAATTCTATTGAAGAGAAGAACATCTCTGAGACATACCTGAAGTAGTCAGTTTGGTGTTCTAAGTTGTAAAACTGAAGCTACAAGGTGGCTATGTGTCTGTAAGTGATAAAAGTTAGTATCTGTCATCATAGGGACTAATATACTTTCCTCCCTTCAGAGAATATTAATAAATTAGACTGTAAAGCCCCTTAACATATTAAAGCTCTGTTCCAGCTGGTTTATATGGTCTATTAAGTGTTTACATAAATCTAATATTCCCAGAATTCCCAGAAAATAAACTGAACTTCTAACACTAACAGTGAACTAAACTGAACACTAAACTTCCAATGTTAAACTTCTAACACTGAAAACAGAACGGAGGTCTATTGAAGGCAGAGTTTTGGTGATTTCCAAATGAAAATGCCTGATAAAATTCTTAGTACGTACAATTTTATCATGCAAAAATAAAAAAAAGTATCAATAGGTATATAGCGAAAAATCTTCCTCCCTTCCCTGTCTCCAGTCTGCCCATTAAATTTCCCACTTTATATGTTCTCTTAGACTTTATGAATGTATATATATTCATATATATAATTTTTCATATTAAAGAATATAGCCACAAAAAGCAATGTATAAATATGCTACCCTTTGTGTAAAAAATAGGAGAATAACTTTATTCCTTCATCTCCACCCTCATCTTTACACCTGGGTCTCGCACATTGCAGGCAGATTCTCTACCATGTGAGCCAGCAGGGAAGTCCCCAGAATACTGGAATGGGTAGCCATTCCCTTCTCCAGGGAATCTTCCTGACCCAGGGATCAAACCATGGTCTCCCCATTGCAGGGAGATTATTTACTGTCTGAGTCACCAGGGAAGCCCACGTTGTTCAGTAGCCAAGGTGAGCCCAACTCTTTATAACCTCATGGACTGCAACCCTTTTTACATAAAAAGTATCATGTTTCACAGTGTTGTGTAGTTTTCTAATATTTTCTTAAGGACTTTCCATATCAGTATATAAAGAGCTTCTTTGCTATTTTTACATCTGTGCAATATTCCATTGTGAAATATCATAGATATTCCATAATTTAACTCATCCATTACTAGTGAATTCAATTATTTCCAATCTTTCACTATTACAAACTATACTACAAGTTTATAAGATATCATTTCAAGATATGTTCAGTATATATGAAAGGCAAATACTCAATGATGAAAAAAATTCCTTTTATAAAGTAGCCCATTTTTCTGTTGGATTTTTGGTCTTTTAAAATTCTTTAAAGAGATTAGTTCTTCATTTGTAATAAGAATTCCAAGTATTTTTAACAGGCTGTCATTTGTCCTTGCTTATTTTGTTTTCTATAGTGCAGATGTTTTATATTTTATGTAGCTGAATTTCATAACCCTTTCTGAGTTTTGCATTTTAAGTCATTTCAAAATGCCATCCCTGATCCAAAACTTTTTTTTTTTTTTAATTTCCCATGTTTTCTTTTGAATTTTTCGTGGTTTCATTTAATACATTATACCTTCTTCAATCATTTGGAAATTATCCTTGGTATGAGGCAGGTCTCCAATTTTCCTTATTTTTCACAGCTGCATATTCAGTTTTCCCCCAAAGAATTCATTGAATAGTACATAATGTTCCCGTTGGCTTTGGAGAAGCCATCTTTACCATATCTTCCTATGTATTAGGGTAAATTTCCAGACTTCTCATTTCACCCCCCTATGCCCTCTATTCATACCAGTACCACAAGGTTTTAATCACTGAGACTTTATACCATAACATCTGGTTGCACTAATCCTCTTCCTAGCCTTGCTTTTTTCTTCTCCCCAAAGTTTCTTGACTCAATTACTTAGTCAAGGTCAATTTATTTCAAAACCAATTTACCTGGGTTTTTAAAAAAGCATTCTTATTATCACATTAATTTTATAATAAACATCTTTATGATGTTGACTATTTTGTTAT
Organism: Oryx dammah; assembly: GCF_014754425.2. Classification (NCBI taxonomy): domain Eukaryota; kingdom Metazoa; phylum Chordata; class Mammalia; order Artiodactyla; family Bovidae; genus Oryx; species Oryx dammah. The sequence continues at coordinate 31,156,912 of NW_024070199.1, forward strand.
GAACAAGGTATATATCTTTTCTTTTGTTCCAAACTTCTATGTCCTTCAGCAATATTTTAAATTTTCTTCACATAGGTCTTGGAGTTCCTTAGTAAATTTATTTCTGAGCATTTCATCTTTGTTGTTGCTCTTAAAAATGGCACCTTTTCTTCCATTATGTCTTCTAACTGGTTACTGTTGGATATACTGTTAGTAGCCCTGTTTTGCAAATGGGAAAACTGAAATGTATTAACACATCTCAGGCATTCCAGATGTGATGGACCGCTTTCTACTAGAAGATCCCACCTCCCAGCCTGAAGAGGACACTGAAACAAGCAATTCTCACCTCTTGAGACCCACTGGACTGGGTGACAGACACCAAGATTCGGCCTCACTGAATGTTCCCCTCAGAAGCTTTCCCTCAAAAGCCATGGAAAAAACTACCAGTGAACTTCCCATTCAAGACTGCATATATGTTGAGAAATAAAGCTTTCCTTCTCCAAGTCTCTGAAAAGGCAGTAAGCCAAATAAAAGGAAAATAAATCCTTAAAAGATTAACATTGGGTAAGATCAGGAGGCCAGAAATCTTCAACTTCTGGAAGACAAAGAAGCAAATGGGATCACACTGACTGGTAAACCAGTGGAGAATAACAGAGGTTCAAGGAGGCTATACTCCCACTTCTCCCCACAACAAAAGAGGTACTTGCCCCCAAGGAATTAATAAAAACTGGAAAATTACTCTGTAAATAAATTTAACAATCAATTAGAGGGACTAGGGCTATTAACAAGGGTGTGTTCACCTAAGAAAAGAAAGGCAGAAGCTATAGCATCATGGGACCACTGGAGAAAATCTGAAGGGGGGAGAGACAGAGAAGGGCAGTATTGACCTGAGCAGTAAAAAGCTGCAATTCTTTCAGTCAGAACAAACAGAACATGCATCCTTAGAGAACAAAGCTGCAAAGTTAAAACAGAAAAGACAATAACCTAAATTATTATATAAATATTAAGTCAGTGATACATAAGAACAAGAACACGTAAAAATTAGTTCACTCAAACTGAATCTGAAAGACTAAAGAAAAAGATGAAATTAATGGCCTAAAGAACAAGTATAATCAAATCATAAAATCAAAATGTGAAGATAAATCAGTCACCTGATGCTAAGAGCTGACTCATTGGAAAAGACCCTGATGCTGGGAAAGATGGAAGGCAGGAGGAGAAGGGGACAACAGGGGATGAGATGGTTGGATGACATCACCGACTCAATGAACATGAGTTTGAGCAAACTCAGGGAGATGGTGAAGGACAGGGAAGCCTGGCGTGCTTCAGTCCACGGGGTCACAAACAGACATGACTTACCAACTGAAAAACAACAATGACAGATACCTCATGAAAGAAACACTAAGGAGATCAAATACACAATAAATAGATTCCATGAGGAGAAAATTATTACTGATAAAAGAGGTAATAATTAAATTAATAATAAAATTCTAAAAATCTTTCCTAATATAAAGACTTAAATCTATAGACTGAAAGTCACTGAGGTCCCGTTGAAGATTTGATGACAAAATACACATAACTAAGAATAAAAAGAAAATTGTACAAGCATTCAGAAAGAATAAGTTACCTACAAAGGAAAAGAAAAAAATAAATAAAAATAGTAGTGACTATAGGCAAGAAATCAGAGTACATCACTCATAGAACTTATCTGAACAAAAGATTCAAGAAAGTATCAACTAAATAACAAATGGACCAGAACAGACACTTTAAGATGGAATATGATTTAAAAAGAGAGTCAACAATGACACATATAACTAAATCTGACTGAATGGCAAAAAAAAAAAGTAAAATCATTTCAGTAAAATATTGGGCTTGGGGGTGGGGACATAATTTGTTGTATCATCGCTAAGTCATGTCTGACTCTTCGAGACCCCGTGGACTATAGCCCAACAGGTTGCTCTGTCCATGGGATTTCCCAGGCAAGAATACTGGAGTGGGTTGCCCTTCCCTTCTTCAGAGGATCTTCCCTACCCAGGGATTGAACCTGCTTTGCCTGCATTGCGGGAGGAAGGATTCTTTACTACTGAGCCACCAGGTAAGCAGGGGCAAAATGGTGATAAACAAAAGACTCATGGGGGATTACAGGGCTGAGAGAAGTACTCTAAAGACCTTATCTTAAAAGCAAGGGAAACAGGGAAGAAAAGAGAGTGCAAAGATGAGGGCAAACAGCACATGTGAGTGAAAGAAACTGACCTGAAAATATGAGAACGTGGAAAGGAAGCTAATCACTAATGGAAAGTAAAAGTGTAACAGGAGACTTCTAAAATTAACTATCTAGAAAGGCTTTGCTTGTTCTGATTGCAGTCTTCCCAGGTTTGTCACTTTATATATATATTTTAAAAGATATTGACTGTATTATATTTATAAACAGAGCTTTAAGTGTTTCAAGGAATTTTAATTACTGTTTGAACGTGCAATTGACTGTTTAGGGGGGCTTATGGCAGAAAGTGAAGAGGAACTAAAAAGCCTCTTGATGAAAGTGAAAGAGGAGAGCGAAAAAGCTGGCTTAAAGCTCAACATTCAGAAAATGAAGATCATGGCATCTGGTCCCATCACTTCATGGGAAATAGATGGGGAAACAGTGGAAACAGTGTCAGACTTTATTTTGGGGGGCTCCAAAATCACTGCAGATGGTGATTGCAGCCATGAAATTAAAAGACGCTTACTCCTTGGAAGAAAAGTTATGACCAACCTAGATAGCATATACAAAAGCAGAGACATTACTTTGCCGACTAAGGTCCATCTAGTCAAGGCTATGGTTTTTCCTGTGGTCATGTATGGATGTGAGAGTTGGACTGTGAAGAAGGCTGAGCGCCAAAGAATTGATGCTTTTGAACTGTGGTGTTGGAGAAGACTCTTGAGAGTCCCTTGGACTACAAGGAGATCCAACCAGTCCATTCTGAAGGAGATCAGCCCTGGGATTTCTTTGGAAGGAATGATGCTAAAGCTGAAACTCCAGTACTTTGGCCACCTCATGCGAAGAGTTGACTCATTGGAAAAGACTCTAATGCTGGGAGGGATTGGGGGCAGGAGGAGAAGGGGACGACAGAGGATGAGATGGCTGGATGGCATCACTGACTCGATGGATGTGAATCTGAGTGAACTCTGGGAGTTGGTGAGGGACAGGGAGGCCTGGCGTGCTGCGATTCATGGGGTCGCAAAGAGTTGGACACGACTGAGCGGCTGAACTGAACTGAATGCTTAAGCTGAATCCAAAACTTAAGGAGAAATAACGTTAAAAATTTTTCACTTTAAATACACAACTTAATAACCAGGAACTCTGATATAGTTTTATAATTTTCTGTGCTCTCAGGCCCTTCTTGTACATTAAAAAAAAAAAAAAACACCTCATACAGACAGATGTAAGAAAGGCTCACCCTGGATTCCATCCCAAAGAGTTTAATTAGTGAAATACCAAGAAAGTCTTGTACTAGCATGCTTCATGGTTAAGACAGACTCATTTCACACATTAATAAAGACAGCCTAATGGCTAGACTCCAACACTGAACAAAATTTTCTGAGATTAAGCTTTGTTCATATCTGACTCCAATTACCATTAAATTTACTATTTCTGTGACACTGATGAGATGACTTTGAGTGAAAGTTACATTTCATATTGAAAGAATATTTCAGGGAGTAACTATACTCCAGATCACACAACCAAAGTTACAGAGTAATAGAAATATCTTTTTTGTTTTTTTGCAAAATACACCTTTTTTTTTTTTGGTATTGTACATAACAGAATATTAAGGGTGTGATGACTATGAAAAGTCAGAGTTTAAAATAGGTCTGGGTGTGATACTGATATATATATCAATGATAAGCTGTTATTGCTATCTCTCTATCCTGGGATTCCTAAAATAAGAAATTTCTACAGGAGACAAAAGAACAGTAAGCATATTAAAAGCAAAGAACTGTGGGTTTCCAGAGGAATTTAGCCATTTAAATAGCCATCCTAGATCTGAAAGAAGATCTAGATCTGAAAGATCTAGAAGAACTAACATATTCCAAGCCCCTGTTACCTATTTGGACTGCTGCAAAATCTTTTAATTCAAAATCTTCTTTTACCTCATTTCAAATAAGGCAGAGAATGAATAAAGCAAGCAACCAACCAACCAACCAATCAGATGCATGAACCATTTATTATTAGCTTTATGATGCTATAAACCAACACATTTCAAAAAAAAATTAAAATATGTACGCCAAATTATCTAGCTTAACTAGAGTCAGAAGCTTCTCTTCTTAAAAACAACTGTCTTATAATGGAGAGAAAAGTGAAGATCTGACTGAGATCTGTGCATCTGTAGACTCTGATTTTTAAAGGTATACAAGTTCTAAAAATATGGTTTAATTATACACACATATCATCTCTGTAAATGTTTCAAACTCTATGTCATTGTTTGTCATACATACTAGGCTATGTATCTACAATAACGTGATACTAGAGAACACTAATCAAGGTCATATGATAAACCTTTCTGCCCTCAAATGCCAAAAAACTAGACCCTCTCATGACCATGAGTCAGTAATAATCCCCAGGTGTCCTCCAGGTCACATCTTTAAAAGGTCACATCACTGCATGCGCTATTCTACTTTCATGTTGGCTGCATAACTGATACATCACCAGTGCTCAAAAATCCCTCAGAGAAGGAATTTCAGAACTGAGAACTAAGCTGTAGCTTCTTAAAGGTTGTTATTCACTAGAAAATAACATTTAGCAGCAGATATAAAAAATTTTTTAATAAAACTGAAGTCTTTTACTTTCAACATTAGTTGTTACACTTATCTACACATATGGTTTATGTGGCTGTCTGAGCTACAATTTCCTCATCTGAAAATGGGAAATAACAATACCTACTGGTTAATTGGCTATACCCCAAAACAAAATTTTAAAAAGTTTTTTTTTTTTTTAATATAAGAAAAAAAAAAGAATGAACTTAAAATCTAATTCATAAGTTGTTCGGAGAAAAAGAACAGCACACAATCTTCTGCCCTTTTTCTGAGTGTGTGCATGCATGGAAATTAATTAGACCGTAATCATAACAACAGTTTAGGTAATGCATATCAGCACAGATTTTAAAGAAACAGGTAAAACTTTTCTATATTTTTTAACTATTAAACTGATTTTACAAAAACAACTGTCACAGACAACACTGAGTTCACCATAGCTTCTCTCAAGGTTACAGCCACAACTTCCACTATCCAACCCTCACCTTCGACACCCTCACACATTTTTTTCTGCAAGGCATCTCAGCTGGAACACCAGGGTGAACACCATGCAAGCACTCTGCTGCGCATTTCCTCATGTCTGACTGCTGAATAGTTGAGAAACACTACATGAAACGTGGCCTTGCCTTGATCTCTGTCACCCTTATAAATAAAATAAGATCAAATCTCAAAGACATACTTGGTTTGGGAGAGTCATTATGACAGTCAGATATGAAATAATATTGTCAACAGGACAAATGCCCTACAGTGTCATGGTTTCCTAAAACAATGCACCATCTAGCTCAGTTTCTCGGGGATGAAAATGTGGTCCCATGGTCCTAAGGAGAAGAAAAACTCAGGCCTACACAGATGAACTGTCGAAAGAAAACCCCAGACAGCCTCCTGTTGCCTCACAAGTAAATGGAGGATCTTGGAACCAAGTCCATCACAACAAGGACCAGGCTGTCTCCTCCTTTGACAAACAGGCTGAAATAACTTCCACGACTTTAACATGAGGCCAAACAGTTCTCACACAATACCTTATTCCCACTGACTGTTCATGACACACGGATCATATTTAAAACTATGGAATATGTGATATGAAACATCAGCACACCCTGGGAGAGAAGTAGCTTAAGCCAGTAAGAGAGGCTAAAATAAAAACTATAGAGAGAATGAGAAAGTTGACGCAAAAAAGACTTTCACATGCTAATAAGATGTTCATTTTCATATTTTCATACTTTGAATACCGTGAATTATTCTTTAAAATTTAAAACATATTTCCTATTCATTTTAACCCACACTAAATTTGTTAATCAGTGGTTATCAAGAGTTCCTAACATTCAATGTGATGTATGTGAAGTGTTAGTCATCGTTCAGTCATGTCTGACTTTGGCAACCTCATGGACTGTAGCCCACCAGGCTCCTCTGTCCATGGAATTCTCCAGCCTGTAATACTGAAGTGGGTAGCCATTCCCTTCTCCAGAGGATCTACCCAAGGTCAAAACCCAGGTCTCCTGCATTACAGGCAAATTCTTTACAGAATGAGCCACCAGGGAAACCCCAATATTCAATCTCATCTGTCATTTAACCTAGACTTTAAAAGGAAAATCTGTCAATAAAGAAATCCTTTGAGAAAGGAAAAACTCTTTTTCGAATACTAAAGACAAGATCTGATGAAAATAATGATCCAGTCTCCTACCCAACTACCCATAGATAAAATTGTAAAAGGTGTTTTAATTGCCCATGTGGGTGGCAGTGATAATATGTAGTATAAACTTCTTCGAGGTTTTTATTTTAGTATCTCCAAAAGAATTAATTTGTTAACACCTGTTGAAAAAGAGAAGCCAGAATAAGGCCTCCTAAAATTTGTAACAGCACAACAAAATTAATACACAAATGGTACTGTGTGTACAAGAAGGGTGAGACCTCTTTCTTCACTAATGCACTGAACCTGGAGAGCTGCTTAATCATGTGGCCTTCCCAAATACTTCACTGATGAAGAAACAATTAAGAGATCAAACCAAGAGAGATTTGCTGGGGCAGGTGGGAGGAGGAGAGCTATAAGGTGGGTGAAATATAAGGTCAGAGGCTTTGATCCATGAAATAAGTAATCGGTGGACATAATCAAAATGTTTCATACACATGAATAAGGAACAAAAGCAGCCACACACACACCCGGGAACATATTCCAAGAAAAAAGAGAAAGAAAAATCTCTTAGATTCAGATCCAAGTCACTTCTGTTAGGTACAAATCAGATACAGGAAGGGGTAATAGTTCATTATGAGTCTCTACCTGAAATTCCTGAAATGCTACTACAAAACCTGTCTAACACCTTCTCTTCCTGGTGTTCTAACAAGTCATTTAAAATGCCTTTTACAAGCTCTGGGCAAGCTGTGGAATGAAGAATGCTATATACACAACTAGAAACCCATCCTCTTCAGCTCCAAATCTTCCCCCAGAGAAAAGAAATCTTACTGAAAAGAGGTTAAAACAAAGAGGATGGGAGGGTTGGGGAGCACAGATGAGGGAGGCGGGGAGAGGGACAAAGGTGAGACAGAGAGAAAGAACGGACTGTGAACTCCGTATTTACCTGAAATGCTCTTCCCCTTCTCCCTCTTCACTGCCAGTCACCTGGGTTATAACTTCCGAATCCAACCAGAACACGCTGTCATCTCCCGATGCGCTACTCTCACTTTCGGTCTCCATCGTGTATTTTAGAAGTTCAAACCTCAAGGCATGGGCAAAAGCACAGCAGTGTCCAGGCTGTTCAGCTCTACTGATGTACACACAGGTATGCGGCTGGGGCGCCAGTAATAACGTGATCATGCGGGGCCACAGGCTGTTACGTGCAAGGTTAATTACAGCTGAGGCAAACACAGGAAGTCCCACGAAGCACCCTCAATGTGTCAGAATGCTACACCTGGGACACCGGACCCCTCCCACTGCTTTAGGCTGCGTGACCTACATAACCAAACACACAACCCAAATGAAGATGAGTTTTCACCAATTCCTATTCTTTTAATAATTATTTCTCTCTTCTCAAGCTTTCTAGCTATTAAGTTGACTTTTCTTACCTATATCCTTTTTTTACCTCAGACTTTATTTTTTAATTTTTATTAGATATAGCAGACCTGAAAAGCACTGTGAACCAATTCAACATAATTAAAATTTATACAATTTTCACACAACAGTAGGATACAAATTCTATTCACATTCCCCTTAAATTGAAGTACAGCTAATTTACAATGTCATGTTAGTTTCAGTTGTATAGCACAGTGATTCGGTTATACATATGTGTGTGAGTGCATGTGTCTGTGTATTCTTTTTCAAACTCTTTTCCCTTACAGGCTATTACAAAATTATTGAGAATAGTTCCCTTTGCTATACACTAGGTGTTTGTTGGTTATCTATTTTATATAGTAGGGTGTATATGTTAATCTCAACCTCCTAATTTATCCCTCCCCCTGTTTTTCTCCTTTGGTAACTATAAATTTGTTTTCTAAGTCTGTGGGTCTACTTCAATTTTGTAAATAAGTCCATTTGTATTTCTTTTCTTAGATATAAGCAATATCATATGACATTTGTCTCTGTCTGACTTCCTTCACTCAGTATGATCATCTCTAGGTCCATCCATGTCGCTGCGAATGGCATTACTCCTTTTAACTTAAGCTGAGTAATATTCCATTATATACAGGTACCACATCTTCTTTATCCATTCATCAGTCAATGGACATTCAGATTGCTTCCATGTCTTGGCCATTGTAAATAGTGCTATGAGCATTGCGGTGCATGTATCTTTTTTAATTACAGTTTTCTCCAGATGTATGCCCAGAGTGGCGCTACAGGATGATATGGAAACTCTACTTGTAGTCTTTTAAGGAACTTCCATACTGTTCTCCATAATAGCTGTACCAATTTACAATCCCACCAACTGGGAGGAGGATTCCGTTTTCTCCACACCCTCTCCAGCATTTATTATTTGTAGACTTTTTGATGATGGCCATTTTGACCAGAGTAAAGTGATACCTACCTCATCATACTTTTGATTTGCATTTCTCTAACAATTAATTAGTGATGTCAGGCCATTTTTTCACATGGCCATCTACATGTCTTCTTTGCAGAAATGTCTAGTTAGGTCTTCTGGCCATTTTTGATTGGGTTCTGTTTTTTTTTTTAATATGAGCTACTTGTGTATTTTATAAACTAATCCCTTGTCAGTTGCATCATTTGCAAATATTTTCTCCCATTCTGTAGGCTGTCTTTTCATTTTGTTTATGATTTCCTCCATAAGAGGAGGAAACAAGAATATCAGAGACGTATAGGTTTCCTCCATAAAGGAGATAAGAACATACAAAGGAGAAAAGACAGTCTCTTCAATAAGTAGTGCTGGTAAAACATTCTCTAACATGGTGTACAAAAATAAGCTCAAAATGGATTAAGGACCTAAATGTAAGACTGGACACTATAAAACCTTTAGAAGAAAACATAGAACACTTTCTGATATCTTTTTAAATTCACCTCCTAGAGTAATGGAAACAAAACAAACAAAAAAAAAATGTGACCTAATTAAACTTCTAAATTTAATTTAGATTCTAAATTTAATTAATTTATTTAATTGATTAATTTAATTGATTTAATTATTTAATTTATTTAATAAATTTAATTCTAAATTAAAGTTCTCTTCTCTTCTCAATATACAGAGAAGATAAGCAAGGTCTAGGGACTTGCCCATCTTCATGCCTTCTAATATTACACCCATCTTTCCTTCCCCTCAATAATAACTGCCATATACACCTTTGCTCAGGTATCCAAAGTGGGACACAACAGCCTGGCCTGTCCATGGCTTTTTAAAGGAAAAAAAAAACGTAAGTATCATAAATTAAAAGATGCTGTCAATTACAGAAATAGAAGCATGCAACATTTTTACACATAACTCAAAACGCAGACGCACATAGGAGCAGTAAAATGACTCGCTGGGGAATGAGTGAAAAGTACAGCATCTCCAAAACCAGCAACAGCACAACTGTTACTTAAAAAACAGCCATGCTGGTACCAACCACCCAGGTATGGGTGTCTGCCTTTTACTGACAAGCCTGGTTTTACACTAAATCTGACCATATAAAACTTTAAAAGGCATCTACTGGGATACCCTTGACTTTTCATATTTGAAAATACAGGAAATGAACCATCCAGCTGACTTTGTTTATAAGGTAACTTTCCTTTCCACAAAACTACAATTTATATATGTGTTACTATTTTAATTTTGTTGCTCCAAAAACTATATAGTTTTAATCTACTGACCACGTTGGTGATTCCAAAGAGATAGTGAGGAGACGGAATTAAATTTAACCCTTTCCTCATTTCATCCACTGAAATAAATTCCCAATGGATCAAAGATTTAAATGTAAAGATAAAACCATAAAAGAAAATCATGGGAAATCTTTTGATCACTTCACTGTGAGGAAGTCCTTTCTAAATATAACTTTAAGAAGTCTTGAAACCACGAAAGACTGATACATTTTACTACATACAAATTTAAAAATCTTCCCTAACCAAAATAAAGTCTTTAATTACTGAATAAAGTCAAATGTAATTAATTAAGTAAAAATATTTGGAACCTATCACAATGGGTTAATTTCATATATATATATATATATATGGTGCCTATAAATCTTTAAAATCCAACAACCCAAAAGATAAGCAAAAAGTATAAACAGAATAATAACAGAAAGACATGAAAGAATCATAAAAACATAATAAAACTTACTTACTTCACTCAATGAAAAAGAAAAAAAAACACAATAAGATGCCTTTTTAATCTATCAGGCAAAGATTTTTTAAAGTTTTAACAACCTGTTTGGAAGATGTGGGAAAATGAATATACACTGTTGGTGGGAATATATACTGGTATAACCTCTGCGCAGGGCAATCTGGCAAAAAATCATGTGGTTTCATAGATCCTATATATCTTTCCTTCTAATCATTTATTTAACTCTTTCACTCTCATGGTTCATTTACCTCCCTTCCTCAAGCACTTTCAAACATGAAAAAGTACACTATAAGCGGCATTTGCACACAGAACATCATGGGCAGTCTGGCTAATGTGAAGCATCGGGAAGTTTCCTCTTCCAGTCCTGCTGTAACATCAGATTCCACCCCGCATCCCCGCTGCAGGTAGAGCCTCCTTCCTCTCCTCCCAAGCTGACTTACGCACCAGGCAGTTGTTCAAGACTTGTTCTCACAGTTCTGACTGGGCTATCAGAAGCTTTAAAAAAAAAAATGTGCTTAAATTCAGAATCAACATGTGGTCGTTCTTCTTTGTTCTCTTCTTTGGTAGCTTAGAAATATCTAGCAAAAATCAAAGGTAGAGGCAGGAAAGAAACCAAGCAGAGTGGGACCCGTGGCCACCAGAGGTTGAGAGGGCCATTCTTACAGCCCATAGCGGGGATTTAACCCTTTTTCCTGATCGGTTTAAAATCTGACCAGATTCCACTCCTACCACAAACTTTTCAGAGCATAAGTTCCTGACCTAAATTCCAAAAGGCCCTATCAGTAGTTTAAGAACCATCTGATTCTTCATCTTCTACTGACCAACAGGCAAAGAAGTTGAGGGAAAGAGAAGCTCCCAATTCCTACAGGAAGAGGAAAAGCATTCTTAGCAACAGTTTAAGAATCCCAAAGTAGAATGCTTTTTTTTTTTTTAAGAGAAAAACAATTTAAAGATATAAAGCCATTAAAATGTAGAATGAATACATAGTAGAAGAATGGTTGATAATGGATGACATTTGAACATTTTATATGGTACTTTTTACATTAGAGGAAAATCTTCAGTCATTGAAAATATCTTAGAAGGATTCTTGTTTAATTTTTCTAATACAATTCTTTGATACACATGTATACACTACAGTCAGACACACACTTCACATTTAGAATACATAATTTTCTGAAGAGCCATGTGGTGTATCTATTGTAGAGTCATAGCTGTGAAGCATTCTGTGGACAAGCTTTGTCTACTTGGCTAGAAAATGGAACATTTCATGTTAGAGAAGATTTTACTTAGTAGAAACATGTATTTAGAGAGAGCACTAACTCTGAACTGTTCAAAAGAACTAAATGAAATTTCCAAACAAAATGGCTACCTGAATATGTCATCACAAAAATACATTCATGAAAAAAAAAGAGTTTCATTTCAAAAAGCTGATTATAAAACCTAGGGGGGGAAAAACAGTTTTCAATAGAATTGGAAATATTTTGAAGTCAGACTGAGATTCAAATCTCAACCATGCTGTTTACAAATCGTGTGGTTTGAGGCAAGTAACTTAAATTGAGACTCAGTTTGGTGATCTCTAAAAGAGTAATAACAACCCTGCAAGGTTAATGTAGGTATTAGAAATAATGCATGTAATACAATTATCATATTGTTCAGTTCATAAGACCTGGCCCAGAAATGAGAGCCATCATTTTCATCATCGTCACTGAAGCCATAAAATGTTTTCGTCATTGTGATTATACAAACACTGAAGAGTAAGATATCCCAATCTGTAAACGTTTGGCTTAACTCTGTAATTTTTACCATTATTTAAAAAAGAGTAGTAATTTAATAAGTAAAAGGAAACCAAACTCAATTAAATTAAGAGGTTGTTTTCTAATTACCTGAATCCCTTTTCTGAATGTGAAGAATGCAAAATAAAAAATCAGAACTAAAAGCTTATGTGTTAAAAAGTAAGTGCATATAAAATTAGATCTTAAGTCAATTCAGCATGATAGTTTCAATCTTCTTAATAAGTGATATTAGGTGGAAATTTCACAAGTATATGAATAAGTTCTCTCAAAACTCAAGTGAAATGGTCTATCGTTTTAAATTAAGTTCTACATCTTTATCCAAATAAGCAAAGATTAAAGGCATACTTTCTGGTATTCAGGTTTTAAATATATACATATATAAAACGTTCATTATAAATGTAGAAAATTACTTTCAATAAATATAATCTCAGGCTATGTTTTCACTGAATCACTACCTACCATCAATTATTACACATTCTAGAATCATCTCATATAAATAATATTGGTTGAAGAAAAATACTTCAACTGGACTCCTCCAATGCAATTTTTAACCACTGTATTTGTTTGGAATCAGTAACTACAAAAAAAAATTTTTTAATGTGATTCCACTATAAGAAAAATTATATTTTCAATACACACACATATAGAAAAAAAGCTTGGCAATCTACACAACAGAAGACTGTGGGCAATTCTTACTTTCATCTTTAAATTTATCCACAATGTTTAATTTTTAATATAAAAATGTATTAGGTATTTCAGTTTTTAGTTTTAAATAAATTAACTTCATGAATTAAAAGATCTACTCTAATTTCTTCTCTTGAATAGCTGAAGGCTAAGTTTCCATCTCAACATACCATAGATATCAATGAATATAATGAAAAGATATAATGATAAAAATGATATTTTATGCTGTCTCAAGCAGTATTTGCAAAATAATAAAGCTGTCTTTAAGTGTTGAGTCACAATCTTCATGTTATATCACTATGCCTTTGCTGTGATAAGCAGAAACTGAACTAACTTGATGTTAGCTGAAACTCCAATACTTTGGCCACCTGATGTGAAGAGCTCACTCATTTGAAAAGACCCTGATTCTGGGAAAGATTGAGGGCAGGAGGAGAAGGGGACGACAGAGGATGAGATGGTTGGATGGCATCACCAATTCAATGGATGTGGGTTTGGGTGGACTCCGGGAGTTGGTGATGGACAGGGAGGCCTGGTGTGCTGCTGTTCATGCGGTCACAAAGAGTCGGACACGACTGAGCAACTGAACTGAACTGCACTGATGTTTACTTGGTGAATTGATACACAATTCATTAAGCTACCATTTCACTATTACAAGTAGCACTGAAGTGAACACAAAGCAACTGAAAACAGTACTGATTTTGAGTCTATGGTTTCCATTTTAGAAACAATGTTGGATTTTTTTTTTTAATTTAATGAAGACCAGATAACTCAAATTCCTTTGGTGCCACTTATTACCTGTATGAATATGGGCAATTTACTTAAGATCTCTGAAGCTCAATTTCCTCATCCGAACAGAATAAACATGCCCAATCATACTGCAATCAAAGTGATCAGATGAAACAGTATATAAAAGTACCCATGGAACACAACATTTGTAAATAAAAGATGCTCTAAAAATGGAAGGTATAATTTAAAATGTTTCATGAATCGAGATTTAGGATCTAGAAGAAAATGCTAAACTCCTTAGGAGAGGAAACAAAATTTTCATAAGGGCTTCTTTAAAATTACTAAAATATTGTTATCTCACTTGAAGAAATATCACTAATACTCAGTCAATGCACAAACCTTTTTTTTTAACACGGTTTGTCTGAATTGGGAAGTTCACACATGATATTTTAGCTAATACTTTAGTTAATAATCTTGAGATTTAAGGATTTCCTCTCTTCCTTTGTTGTTACGTATCTGTTGAAGAAATAAGGTCCTGTATGATCTCTAGCATTCCAGGCCTTGCTGATTCTATCTCTCCCAGTAGTGTTGTTCTACCGGTTCCTTGAGCTCTTATTTCCTTTACAGGCATTAATTCCTAAAGGCTATATTGACTGCTTTAGTCTCATGTTTTCTGCCTTATCTACCAGCCTTCTAAAATAAACAGTAATCAAATAAACAGCAAAGTTGTAAAATGATAGAAAATGCTAAGACAAGAGTAAGCTAAGTGCCACAGATAATATAGCCTTGCATGACGTCACCAGGCATAGTAGGGTAGCTCTCCAAGGTAGAGCACATTAAAAAGCTTCCAGTGCTGTTTAACTTCTAACCTAGAAGGGCTCTTGCAATCTCTGCTATCAACTATGACATTCCACGTCCCTCCTACACAATCTGCCTAGGACAATGGCAATACCTGCACGCATCTGAACAGTCTATGACTAATACCAAGATGTCTGCCACCAATTAGTTCCTACTATTTTAGAAGGCAGCATGAAAGCTGTGTGAACTATATTCTTAAAAGGACAGAAACATTAAAATCACTCCTATCTGAGCATGAAAAAGGAACAACTGATATTCTGGAATAAATTACCAATTATGTGAAAATAGAGGAAATGCAGGACTATCACATTCTAGTATTTTAAGCCTAGTTCACCAGCTCTTAAACAATTGATATTAATTGGTTAGCAGGAATCAAGAGATCAAAGAAATATGTATAAGGCTGCAAAGCTGAAAAAAATATGGACTCATGATAATACAGAGGAATAAACATTAAAAAACCTTCATGAGCTTGGAAATCCAACATGTTAGTATCAAGTAACATAGATTTGCCAAGGAGAACTAGACAATCTCCTCTCTACTTCCTTCCCTCACAAGAAAACACTATTAACTATTTGGCCAGTGTTTCAGAATCTTCAAGTCAAAGAACTATTACAACAGTGAAAGATTCTACAAATAGCAAGCATATCCACAAAGTAACAAGGCATCTTTAAGTGAACAAATGGAAAAGGCAATTCAGGATGCACTGATTTTTCTGCCAGCATCCAATAACATGCCAGTGATTATCACCCATTCTGTCATGTACAAATATAACATACAAGAAGATACCATACCAGCAAAACAAAAATATCACCTTAGATCACTAAAGTGATTTACTATTTTCAAAGCACTCTGACATATTTCAAAGTGAATAACACTTTAGTAAAAGAAACTAAACTAAGTGAAGGGTAGGAATTTTACATTTGAAGTAACAGATTTTATAAAACTATAAACTTCTAAGAAAAAGCACTGAGAATTGAATTCATTATAATATCAATAACTGCATAGTCTAACATAAAATAGCTTAATAATAAACACAGGTGCAACACTGGGAATAAACAAACAAGACACTATGGTCATTTACAGCATTGTTTTCCAAGGAAAAAACTGAGGCTATTTCTGCAAGTGCAGCTTTAAAACAGAGATCCTCAGTCCTTTTCTCTGTCCCAAAACAGTTCAAGGATCTGCACACACTCATTAGGAACAATGACTCATAACCTACTTAGAGATCTGTTTTGATGAACAACCATCTGAAAAGCAAATTATCTTTGAGAGTGTCAAGCTTGTTGAGCATTCAAACCTTAAGGTGAAAATTATTTTAATTAGAACTTAATTTACTTGAAATCAGCAGTGCAAAAAAAAAACTATTTTATAAGAGGGATGGGGAAGGAGGAAGAGCTGGATGAAATGAAGTCTCTGATCACCTAGGGCAATATGAGGGCAAAGAGGAGGAGGGCAAAAAGTAAATGTCTTAACTTCTTAAAGATTAACCTGAAATAGATGAAAATAATCAACCAGAAAAATTGGGGCTATCAGTCAGGGTACTGAGACCCTTCCTCGAAACATTCAGCAAATGACGCCAAAGTGACAGAACGCTCAACTGCATAGACACAGGTTGTAAACTGATACAGGGGTAATTCTTATGCTGTTGTTCACGTTTTTTCTTAGGCTCTTTTCTCGAAATTAAGAACATTCACCTGAATGAGTATCTGCTGCAAATGTCTATAACATGATAGTAAAGAAAAATTTGGCCAGTGGCTACTTACAGCTGAAAAGAGTGAAGGGCCAGAGAAACATTTGTGACAGGAACTGAAAATAAATACTATCAACTTATACAAACTTCAGAGATCCCAGTACTTTCGAAGTTAGAAGCAATCTGAAGGTCTACTCTGAAGTTACCTAGGAAACTTAACTTCAGAAATGCATGTTTCCTTCTTCTATCTTACAACTGGATGGTAAATTTTCATATAGCATCTCAGATTAATTCTAGCCACATGCTGCAATCAAAACATTGTCCCTGAATTATATATGAGGAAACTGACGCTTTCCCCAAAGCCACACAATTTGTAAGTGGTACTAACCTCTTAGGTTCATTGTGAAGGAAAATTCCAAATTATTCCCAGTCCAAGCATTCTTCTTTCTGCTTTCCCATAGCACTTACAGAAAACACTTTCAAAATACTTTTAAAAATACAAAAGAAACAGGCATAAAGAGAGAGAGTGATCTACCTAAGGAACACGAGGGCGGAAGGAGCCTGAACTCATACACTTAACCGCGAGGCCTGCCCCAAAACGGGCACCAAGTATGATCTTCCTGCTCCAACAGGTTTCTGTAACGTGAATTAGTTCACATGAGGTTGGTAAGTAGGGCAATGTGTCACTATGACTCAGACTGTATGTAACAATTTTTCCCACGTATTATGTCTTCAGCCAGGTATGTCCAGTTTAACACCAAGTTCACTACCCGGGGGAGTGTGGTGGCAAAATTCGGGGGTCAACAAACTGTACGCTATGCCCACTCTGGCTGCTGCGCTGCTGGTTCACTTTGGCCCCGGCCGGTGTTCTGGGCCTTTTGCACAGCGCTTCCTCCATTTGATGCATGTCTCCTCTGTGTCTGTGATTCAGCACTCTCAGCCCCTCATTCTGCCGCTTGCTCTATCAACCATCCATCACCCTTCTTCAAAGGTAAAATCCTACATTTACTGTATTACTTCTTCACTAACTCACGATTTGACATATCTTTTAAACTCTCCTCTGTTATTAGAATCGTTATTGCTTTTATTAGTGCTCTGGGTAGAAAGCTATATAGATTTTAATAATTTGTGCAACCCTATTTTTTACCTTTTATTTTCAGTACAAGGTTTGTAAAATCACAAGATTTTTTCAAAAATGCATATATCACATTACTGCAAAAACAACTGAATAAAAAATGTTTTAAAACCAGTATCAATATTTACTACATACTCCATTTCAGCTGTTCTGAGTTTTACTATGAAAAAAAGATGCTACCATCAGAACTACTGTACATCTGACACAACCGAACAGCTCTTCGTTCCCTACACATCTCAGGGCCCTCCTCAGAAGCCAAAGGCAGATGCTCCTCAGAGAGTGTGTAAGAGAACCACACGAACATGCACCACCGGGCATCAGAACAAGATGAGTAGCTTAAAAAAGACAGGTTTTTCTCCACCCCGCCATATGACCTACTGGATTTCTAGAGACCTGATTCTAGAATCTGCACCTGAAGTTCTTCAGCTGATTCTATTTATCTGACTGCCCAGCTATATAATGATCAGGTGGCCACATAGGAAAACAACAAGAACAAAAATTAAGGCCCCAAAATGATTTGCTTTTACTGTCTGAAATGATCAATAATCCAAGTGAACGAAACAGTATTCCTAAATGAAGAGTATAAAAACCATTTTACTCCTGCAACTCAGAATTTATCAATTTAAATATGGAAGGGCTCTTCACAAGATGTAAGTGGTTAATAAGAAGCTTGAATGACTGAGACAGTAACATAACTATCAACTATACCCTCTAACTAGTTACCACCTCTCAATGTGGAGAAATGGAAGGAAAAGCGTGGTGTTTGTAATATATGACAAGGAGGAAGTTGTCACTTCTTGGCTCAGAGTTCTGACAACTTGAAAGAAGAAAACGCATCATCTTCTTTGGCCTTTTTTATTTTGGAATTCTTTGATCTATTTGAGGCAATCACTTCATGGCAAATAAGTGGGAAAACAATTGAAACAGTGACAGACTTTATTTTGGGGGGCTCCAAAATCACTGCAGATGGTAACTGCAGCCATGAAATTAAAAGACACCTGTTCCTTGGAAGAAAAGCTATGACCAACTTAGACAGTGTATTAAAAAGCAGAGACATCATTTTGCCAGCAAATGTCAGCTATGGTTCTTCCAGTAGTCATGTATGGAAGTGAGAGATGGACCATAAAGAAGGGTGCGAGCCAAAGAATTGATGCTTTCAAACTGTGGTGCTGGAGAAGACTTTTGAGAGTCCCTTGGACTGCAAGGAGATCAAACCAGTTCATCCTAAAAGAAATTAACCCTGAATATTCATTGGAAGGACTGATGCTGAAGCTGAAGCTCTAATACTCTGGCCACCTGATGCAAAGAACCAACTCATTGGAAAAGACCCTGATACTGGGAAAGACTGAAGGCAGGAGGAGAATGGGACAACAGAGGATGAGATGGTTGGCTAGCATCACCGACTCGATGGACATGAGTTTGAGCAAGCTCCAGGAGTTGGTGATGGACAGGGAAGCCTGGTGTGCTACAGTCCATGGGGTCGCAAAGAATTAAGACACGACTGAACTGAACTCAACTGATTCTCATTAAGGCTATACCAATACTAATCATTATTAACCATGCTGCTTAATAAGCCTCAACAGAATACACACCATTTCTGGTGTGTTAAATAATATTTCTTATTTAAATGCTTAATGAATCTACCACAGTGGGTGGCACCTAACAGCTACTACTGGGCATAAGGCAGTACAACTGGAAACATTCCAAATGGCAATTAGAGCAAAGTATCTTACGCCCAATGTTCTAGGAAACTTGAAGGCAGGTTATGTACTTAAGCAACTGTACTTGAATATTTGTGACCCAGGGCTTCCCATGCGGCTCAGCAGTAAGGGATCTGCCCACCGGTGCAGGAGATGGAAGTTCAATCCCTGGATAGGGAATGTTAGGTAGGTAGAACAGGGAGGAGGAGTCCAAAATGGCGGTGGCTACAAGACAAGGAAGGGAAAAGCCCGCGAAAATTAAACAAAAGAAGGTCCGAGGACCGGAGTGAGGACCTCAGGTAAAACCAACACCACTCCTGGCTGGCCCAATTTACACAGGACAGGCCCAGGGAGAGATAAACATATAAATAGAAGAGCCAAAGCTAGCTCTCTCCCTCTCTCTCTCTCCCTCCCTCCCTCCCTCTCCTGCATGCTGGGGCTGGGGCGCTCTTCTCCTCCTGTCTTTGGATTGATGTGCCCTCACACCTCAAAGATGGATTTTCCTGCTATCTTCTAAATAAAATAGAGCTGTAACACTGATTTGTCTAAGAGCTATAACATGGTCCATTCGAGACCTGAGAGCTATAACACGACCAAGACCTGAGAGCTGTGACACACCGAGGGGGCTTTAATGTCCGTCATTCCAAACCTTTGTTGTGACGAGACAAAGAATCGAGGAACGTACACTCGCGTGACAGGGAAGATCTCCTGGAGAAGGAAATGGCAACCCACTCCAGTATTCTTGCTTGGGAAATCCCATGGACAGAGGAGACTGGCGGGCTACAATCCATGGGGTCACCAAAGAGGTGGTTATGACTTAGCAACTGAACAACATTTGTGATCAAGGATACTTACAGGAAAGCAACAAAGTTTTAGTTTGGGGGCTAAAATACTGCTCACTTTACATAGAAAGAAACCTTATTTGGGCTACCAAACATGATTGATTTAAATCTCAAATTATACTCTAATCTGGCCTTTACTGAGTTGTCCCCAAAATACGTATGTGTATGTGTACCTTATTTATTTTCCAAACCACACCAAAGGCTTATATTTCATAACAGTACATTTCAAATAAAATATAGTATAAGGAATCAATGAGTTTTCTTTTGTCTAAGCCTCAAATGTTCTGACTCATTTTGCAAATGCTGCTATTTGAAATTTAAATGATGTAAATTGAGATACAGGGTAATCAAGAGATGTCCCCAAGGCACACCACGCTGTGAAGCTCAAAGAAACTCCCATTTCATTGAAAATGGACAAAATGACTGCTTCAGTTAAACCAGGAAAATACCCCAGGAGGTATTTTTATCTGACACAAAGGATGTGGTTTAAACCTATAGCAGCTAAATTTTAATCTTCCATTTGTCAGAACTACTTGCCAAAGGCAAATGACAGAATGTAATAATGTACTGAAATTTCCTGCAATTGGCAGTAGGGAACAGTAATGGAGAAAAGTGATGGATGTGAGAGTCTGAGATACCACAGCACCCAGAAACCCACATTAAGTAACGTACTGCAGGACATGCCAAAAACAGTGTGCCTAGCTCAGCTGCATTAAGAATTCTGCATTATGGAAATACAGATATTAGAGCAAAACTCCTGAAAATGGGACAGGTTTCTTTATCTTGAATTAAACTTTCATGTTTCAGATAACATTTTAATAGTACAACATTTTTATAAGCCTACATAAGCCATTTAAAAACAGATTTATTTCAAATATTGTAATAACCCAACATGACAAATCTTACATGAAGATGCTACAGGAATGATAAATGAGGCATTAAATGAGGGCAGGACAAGACAAGGAAAGAGACTATATTTTAGTTTTGCAGGAAGAAGGTAGGTAAGTTCTAAATAATTTTTTAAAAATAAAAAGTGTAAAAATCTTGCAGGGAAGAACAATAATTCATATTTATCTTCTTGTGTCCATGACTGTTGCCTGAAAAGCCATTTTAAAAAGAGAACTGTAGCAGTACTCCCCCCAAAGAACCTATAACTCTGGTATAAGCATGAGGAAAAAGTCAGACAAACTCAAACTGAGGACAATGTACAAAATAACCTCCAGGCACTGAAAATACAAAAAGTTTAAGAACTGTCCCAAGCAGGAAGAGCCCAAGGAGAAATGATGACTAAAGCTTTTTGGTATCCTGGAAGAGAAAAAGGACATTAAGTAAAAACCAAAATTAAAATAAAATATGAACCTTAAATAATAACTGTGTGTAAATTTTGGTTCATTACATGTGACAAAAGTGCCATTTTAATGTAAGATGTTAACCAAAGGGGAAATTGGATATGAGATAAATAGGAACTCTATAGTATCTGCAACATTTTGGTAAATCTAGAACTAGTCTAAAAAGATTTTTTTTCTAAAGAATTCTACTAAAACGAATAGAAAATGCAACTCAAACCAGATTAAACATAAAAGATCATATGGATCTTAATGACTGAAAATACCCAAAGAATGCTCTCACTTAAGGTATGGAGGCATTCAAGGGTTCTAACTGCTTCAGGAAGATGTCTCCCCAGATGTCGGCTACAGTCTTAGGTTTCACGTACAAACATTTCGACCTTTAACACTTGCTTTGAAAAGGCAAATGTGCTCCAAAGTGACTGATATATTAGGGAACAATTTACACCTAGCATGAATTTTGCATCTGCTTACACAAAATTTCATCTGTCAGAAGCACTAGGTTAGGAGTCACCAAATTCTTTCTGTAAAGGGCCAGATAATAAATATTTTAGCTTTGTGAACCATATGGTCTGTCACAACTACACAACTCTGCCTCTATCAAAGGAAAGGGGCCACAGACAAGAGTAAATGAATGGGCATGGCCATTTTCCAACACAACTTCACTGAAACAAGCAAGGCCTTACGATTGTCAACTAGGCACTACATGAATGCAGAAGGCTGCACCCAGCTGAGCCAAGCCCCTGGGAACACAGGGACCACACACCACCACTTCCATCTGACTTCTCACCAGCCTCTTCCCACATCATGTAACGCACAAGCTACAGGCCTAACCCACAGGGGGCCACAGTTTCCCACTACCTTCTCCTCTGGTAGCCACCACAGAGTCCATTTAATTGGGTCATCTTAGATCCCCTTACCCACTTCCAAACAAATCACTTTGTCCGAAAGAGGGTACACTCAGCTGATTGGCCTGGGCCTGAGTCATGGACTTCATGTTCATTGTTGCAACAGGAAGGTGGAATCCTGCCTGGTCCCTAAGGAACCAAGATTAGGGGAAGAAAGGATTCCCAAAGCAAAATCCAGGGCTACTGCAAAAAGAGAATGAGAGAGAGGAAGAGGAGGAGGAGGAGGAAGAGGGAGACAGAGAAAAGAAAACAAGCATCTGCTACAACTTCTAAGTACAACAGCTAGAGAGTGGCACAGTTTCACGTGTGATTAATTGATGTTAACTCAACAATATCTATTCAGAACTGGGTTTGATTCCAAGTAAGTAAGTAAGTAAGTAAGTAAAGTCACTCAATCGTGTCCGACTCTTTGTGACCCTGTGGACTGCCGCCCACCAGGCTCCTCAGTCCATGGGATTCTCCAGGCAAGAATACTGGAGTGGGTTGCCATTTCCTTCTCCAGTAAACACATGCATTTTTATTGTAACAGAGCTTCTAAAAAATCTGACTTCAATATATTTCACTATATATAAAAGCAAACCTGTTTCATTGCTGGGAAAAAACGATAATGAATTTAGTGAAAACAATATGTTTTCATTCCATTCTTTAGAGTAAATTTAAAGGGTTTTCAAGGATACTTTCAACTAAGCCTTCATTTCACCTTGTCCACTGACTTCAGAACTAACCCATGAATTAAGTGAAGTTCACAGATACTGAAGTAAGCAATCAAAGTTTCCAAAGCTTCTATTCTTAAAGCTCCTAAGAACAATGGAAACTTGTATTAAGTCCAATTAATTCCTCTCATAAACACTATATGGAAAAGGAAATGGCAACCCACTCCAGTGTTCTTGCCTGGAGAACCCCACGGACAGAGGAGCCTGGAAGGCTACAGTTCATGGGGTTGCAAAGAGTCGGACACAACTGAGCAACTGAGCCCATCAACACTATATACTGATTTTAAAAGCCACTATGAAAGGATTTTTAAAAATTAGGTAATCCCTCTGTATCCTTGAGGGACTGGTTCCAGGACCTCCCCTCAGATACCAAACTCTAAGGATGCTCAAGTCCCTTGATAAAATGGGGTAGCATCTGCAAATAACAAGTATAACTCATTTACTTTAAATCCCATCTCTAGATTACTTATCAGAGAAGGCAATGGCAACCCACTCCAGTACTCTTGCCTGGAGAATCCCATGGATGGAGGAGCCTGGTAGGCTGCAGTGCATGGGGTCACTGGGAGTTGGACATGACTGAGCGACTTCACTTTGACTTTTCACTTTCATGCACTGGAGAAGGAAATGGCAACCCACTCTAGTGTTCTTGCCTGGAGAATCCCAGGGACAGAGGAGCCTGTTGGGTGCTGTCTATGTGGTCACACAGAGTCGGACACGACTGACGTGACTTAGCAGATTACTTATAATACCTAATACAACAAAATGCTATGTAAATAGTTGTAAATACAATGTAAATGCTGTGTAAATTGTTGCAGCAAATCCAACTTTGGCTTTTTGCAACTCGTGGAATTTTTTTCTTGAATATCTTCCATCTACATTTGGTTGTATCCATAGGTGCTGAGCCTGAGGACACAGAGGGATAACCACCTTCCTTCACCAGCTCCAATCAAGTCCTCTTCTTTTTTTCTGAAGATTCCTCCCCTGAACTCACCAATTTTTTTTTCACATTGCTGTGACTATGTACTATTTAGCCTCTCTCCTTTGAACAGACTTTCACTCATCTGCTGGGTAAACAATGACTCATTCTTCAAGACTCTAGACTTGAGCAACTTGTCCTCTCGAAATCCTCTTGTCACTGATTATCACTGTTTTATTCTGGTTAATGATAACGTTTCCAGTGTTGGCCCAATAATCATGATGCAGCTTTGGAAACAGACATACACACATTACACACACACAGACACACAGACACACACATAGATGTTATCGTTTTAAAGCAAATAGCCATCAGTGCCTTTTGTTTTTCAGTCGCTAAGTCATATTCCACTCTTTGTGAGATAGTTTTTCAAAATCTACAGAAGTGATGAAATCAGACTTTTCATTTACTTACGTGGTGATTTACAAAAGGAACTGTCTTTGCATTCATGAGGTTAGTAAATAATCACATCTGACCATGGTGTATTATTCTTTAATGAGCTTTGATTCTGCTAATTACTTATTTATGGCAATTTTATACTGATATTCATTTGTGAGACTGAGCAAGCTTCCAATGTACAATCTCTGCCAAGTTTTGCCAGCATTATGTAAAACTTTTGCAATCCTGCTTTCTATTCTGCCAGTTTATACTGCATTGTTATTATCCATTTCATAAAAGTATGGTAGATTTCCCCTCCAGTATCACCTAAGTCTGTTAGATTAGTATATGAAAAGGGAGGGTTTCTCTTTAACAAGTTTTTCTATTTCTTTTATGGTAATTACTCTGCTTCCATCTTCTCTCTCTTCTAAGTTAACCTTGGTTGTTACAACTTTCCTAGAAAAATCAATTCATTCAGTTTTTCATATTTGTTCCATCAGAGCTGAGTAAACCCAATGCTTCTTTAAATTTTTCTGTTCTATGTTCATTTCCCAATGAAACATAACAGATAGGTTATTCCATTGTTTTCTAAAACAAAACATTTCTTTAATCTCTCTAATTAGATCTATCATGTCCTGAAAATGTTACATAACTTTTCAGTGCCTTAGTTTAGCAACAGTGGTTCCTGTTTCATAAGGTTATGGTGTAAACTAAATGAGCTCTTATATGCAAACTGCTTAGAACACACCCAGCACGCAATGCTTTCTGTATGTATTCCTTTTTGCTTTGATCTTTGAATTCATTTCCAAATGCTGTTGAAATAAATCACCCCAAACTAAGCAGCATAACACAACACAAATGTATTATCTCAAATTTCAGAAGAAAATCAGTCTCACTGGGCTAAAGTCAAAGTGTCAGCAAGACTGGTCCCCTGGAGAGAGAAGAGAATCTGTTTCTCGCCTTTTAAAGCTTCTAGAGGCCACTTGTATGCACACGGCCCCTTCTACACATCACTCCAACCTTTTGCTCCCATCTTCACTTCTACTACTCACAATGATTCTCTGCTTCTCTCTTTTAAGGACCCCTGTGATTACCATGGGCCCATCCAGATAGCCAAGATAATGTCTTAATCTAATCATATCTCAAAGTCCCTTCACCAATTTATGGTAATCTGATGTTGTTGTTCAATCACTAAGTTGTGACCAACTCTTTGCAACCCCATGGACTGCAGCACACCAGGCTTCCCTGTCCTTCACTATCTCCTGATATTTGTTCAAACTTTTGATGCACAAAAGAGGAAAAAGTGATGTGCTCTGAATTCAACAGTCTAATATCAAAATCTGTATTTGCTCCAAGTTATATCTATTCATTTCTACAACTATTTAACAAATAAAATTGAATCAAATGGTACAACAGTTCTCAAACCTGACAATATATTAGAATTATCTGAGGAGCTTTTTCATACATACCAAAGTTTGAGACTCATCAACTAAATCAAACTCTAAGTCAAGGCTATGGTTTTTCCTGTGGTCATGTATGGATGTGAGAGTTGGACTGTGAAGAAAGCTGAGCACCGAAGAATTGATGCTTTTGAACTGTGGTGTTGGAGAAGACTCTTGAGAGTCCGTTGGACTGCAAGGAGATCCAACCAGTCCATTCTGAAGGAGATCAGCCCTGGGATTTCTTTGGAAGGAATGATGCTAAAGCTGAAACTCCAGTACTTTGGCCACCTCATGCGAACAGTTGACTCATTGGAAAAGACTGATGCTGGGAGAGATTGGGGGCAGGAGGAGAAGGGGACGACAGAGGATGAGATGGCTGGATGGCACCACAGACTCGATGGACGTGAATCTGAGTGAACTCCGGGAGTTGGTGACGGACAGGGAGGCCTGGCGTGCTGCAATTCATGGGGTCGCAAAGAGTTGGACACGACTGGGTGACTGAACTGAACTGAACAGAAGGATAAGGTGAGGCATCAGCACTTATTAAAAGTCTCCTAGGTGATTCCCATGCAAGGTCAGGTTTAAAATTCACTGACAAAGATGATGCTGTACATTCTATTCAGGCAGAAAGTGTAATACAGAAAATTAAAATGAAAAACTAACTTCTAGAAACTGACAACACTGATGTTTCAGACACATCCATGGGCAAGAGTCTAGTGCAATGATGACTTCCCCTATAGAAACAATGCAAGTGATGTATATATACTAAATCTCTTAATAGCCCGGTAATTAAAACTTTTTAAAACAGGTGAAATCAATTTTTCATAATATATTTTATTTACTCTAATACATCCAAGTCATTATCAGTTCAACATGTATTCAATATTTAAAAATTAATGGTCTATTTTACATTTCTTTTTCATACTAAGTCCTTGAAATCCCATATAAATCTTTTACTTAAGCACACGTATCAATTCAGAACAGTCATAGCCCAGGGGCTCAATAATCACAAATGGCTACTGCTGCTGCTGCTAAGTCGCTTTAGTTGTGTCCAACTCTGTGCAACCCCATAGACGGCAGCCGACCAGGCTCCCCCATTCCTGGGATTCTCCAGGCAAGAACACTGGAGTGGGTTGCCATTTCCTTCTCCAATGCATGAAAGTGAAAAGTGAAAGTGAAGTTGTTCAGTTGTGTCTGACTCTTAGCGACCCCATGGACTGCAGCCCACCAGGCTCCTCCGTCCATGGGATTTTCCAGACAAGAGTACTGGAGTGGGATGCCATCGCCTTCTCTGAATGCTAGCGGCTACTTTTTGAACAGAACAGACCTAACCGTATTATTGAATTTTAGCTACTCTGTACCTCTATCAGGGCTTCCCTGATAGCTCAGTTGGTAAAGAATCCTCCTACAATGCAGGAGACCCCGGTTCATTTCCTGAGTCGGGAAGATCCGCTGCAGAAGGGATAGGCTACCCACTCCAGCATTCTTAGGCTTCCCTGTGGCTCAGCTGGTAAAGAATCTGCCTGCAATGCAGGAGACCTGGGTTTGATCCCTGGATTGGGAAGATCCCCTGAAGGAGGGAAAGGCTACCCACTCCAGTATTCTGTCCTGGAGAATTCTATGGACTGTATAGTCCATGGGGTCACAAAGAATCAGACATGACTAAGCGACTTTCACGTTTCACTTCTAACTCACTTAGAATATTTAAAATGCTAGAAAATTTCTCATTAGCCAACTCTTTAGCTATTAGTCTGTGGTATCAGTAGAATAGAAGAATGTTTATTTTCAGTTTTTTTTTCACATCTTTCTTCGGCCCAAGCTGCCAGATGATCCATGACTAAATGCCACACACAGGAAGGACATGATAATTAGTAGATATTCACATTACAGGTGGAGAAGGCAATGACACCCCACTCCAGTACTCTTGCCTGGAAAATCCCATGGATGGAGGAGCCTGGTAGGCTGCCGTCTACAGAGTCGCACAGAGTCGGACACGACTGAAGCGACTTAGCAGCAGCAGCAGCAGCACATTACAGGAAGAGAAAAGGTGGAAGGCTAAGTAACACCAGGAACAGGTAACACAAAAATCAGAAATGATGGCATTTTTAAGTGTAATCTTGGCAAAGTTTAGGAAACAAAAATGAAAAAGATACCTGCTTACTTTCATGAATTCAGGCTTTTTATTGACTTTTTAAAAATGAAGTAAAGATTTCATTTAAATAAGAACTTAAATATCAAACATTTATTTAAAAAACAGTTAAAGGAGTAAAAGTTGACAAAATGATAGGTAAATTTAACTCTCTAAAAGCAGGCTTCTATATGCCAGGATTCCACAAAAAAAAAATTAAACAAGTAAATCTAATAATGTCTACTATGATCACCAGAAACAAAGTTTCAGGCAAAGGAAGAATCAGTTGGACATGTGCCCACATGTGCCACTTAAACCAAATCACGTTTTGGTACCATCTCAAAGTATAAAAAGGGCCAACACCAGAAATTTCTATGTAGAAATAAAAAGACGCCAACTCCATTTGTTGTTGTTCTTTAGTCACAAAGTCATGTCTGATTCTTTTGCGACCCCATAGACTATAGCCCATCCAGCTCCTCTGTCTGTGGGATTCACCAGGCAAGAACACTGGAGTGGGTTGCCATTTCCTTCTCCAGGGCATCTTCCCAACCCAAGGATCGAACCCCAGTCTCCTGCATTGGCAGGCAGATTCTTTACCACTGCACCACCTGGGAAGCCCAACTTCATTTACTGGCCTTCATTTTGAATATGAAGAGCTCACAGGCATGGTGACAGTGAAGCAATAAAATGCAAACTAAGAAAACAGATGAACTGACTGAACTATTATATACTAACTGAAATTTTACATCTGGAAAAAAAAGAAAGAGGTAAAGACAACAGATGTCAATGCCAGTGTACCAGGGACCACACTACTCCTGCTCTATGATCACTGTAGGATTCTCAGAATTATACTAGAAGATGTGCCAAGAGATTCAAATTGTAGTAAGCTCTAGTCCCTGCATTCAGATTGCAAAAGCTCTACAAAGAATGGGTACATATTAAAACCTCAGTAATTCAAACCAATGTGAGTCAAAGAAAGGAAGCCACATTTATTGAGGTTTAAGTACCAGCCAAGAGAGTTATATCAGTGAAAAATGGTGAAGAAAGAACCTCTGAAAATCCTCGTCAATTTTTTTTAAAATTCTGAATATTAACCAAAGGCTTGCAGCAATCCAGAGTGCATTATTTCTTTTTTCAATGAAGACTGAATCTCAGTAAGAAGAGTGAGTTTTGTGGTGTTTTAACCTGACCTTATTCCACCCTTGCCCCGTTGTTTCCATGGTAGCCTTGAAAACCAGCAACCTGCAACCCATGAAAACCAGCAGCCAAGCACACACCAGAAGTTTGGAGCTGTTTCAAAGCTTCATTCCCAAGGAATTCTCAATATAGGGACCGATCTGGTGACCCCACGGGACACCCCTCTTGCACAGCTGTCTTTATTTGATCTGACTCAGAGACCAAACTGAGGACTAGAAGTCTGTAGAATCTGCTAGAGCACAAAAGGTAAGATAGAGAGAGGTTTGGCAAGGTTTGGGGACACAGGAAAAGAATCGTATAACATAACTGAATCCCTTAAAATGAGTCAATTTTTAAAACTGACTTACTTAAGGATTTACTTATCACTTAAATAATACCAAAAATTATCACCTTAAATTCATAATGAGATACATGTATATATGTAACACTAATGTGGCCAGATAGACAGTAAGCAATAAACTGATGTCTAAGCTGCTAAATGAACATACACAGTTAGCTGCTACTGAAGAACTGGAACATCAGGTGGCACTCTTGTAAAAGAAATGATTATGGTAACACAGGCTGAGAACATGAACCTCAAGTTTAATGAACGTTACACTGCCTGGCCAATCTAGATTATTTTTCAAAACATACTTAAAAAGAAACTACTTAATTTTTTTCCCCAAATATACAATATCTTGGAGGAAATGCTGCAGATGCTACTGAAAAAAGTAATTCTTTTAGGGCCTGGACAACAGTCAAGTAGCTTTCATCTTTGCTCTCCCTGATCTCTATCATTTAAGTTTACAGTAAGGACACAAGTAAAACAAATGATGAATGATGCAAATGTATTTATTCCACAATATACTTACTAGTCTGTTTGATTTGCTTCATTTTTTTTAATTTGGTACAAAACATCTTAAGGTAAAGCATTTTTGTTGGGAAATGACAGAAAAGCAAAAAACTGTTTAGGCATTTTTGTTTTCTCCAGGCTAAATTCAAAATTAAAGTAGAATATGTTTTTTAAATGAAATTTCCCATTAGTAATATTTCTCAAATTAGAGAATTGACTGTAAAACTTTTTTTAAGTAAGAAATATCTTTGGACTAATTGATTTCAACAGAAACAGTATCATAAACTGTGTATCAACTCAATTCAATGATTGGCTAACATTTAAAATATAAAAATCTATCAAACAAGAGCCTAAAACTTAATGTGGTATTCAATATATAAAATAATTTTTCATGGTTATATAGCACATATTTTACGGCTCCTGTACAAATATTTACTGTTGTGTTGATGTCCTTGTTTTGTGTTAAGAAATCCTGCCTTATTTTAGAGAGCTATTACACATGTAGCAAACAACTGTATTTTCTGATTACAGATGAAAGCTCAGTTGAGAAGCATTCTTTTTGTTGTCAAATACACTAACAAGCAAGTATTTCAAATTAAATGCAAATCACCTGGAGTGTTTTCACTGCCAAACATAAGCATGATTCACTACCAAAAAATCAAAGACACATAACTTTCAATTTTAAAACCTAGGGAAATCCTGGTTTTGCTTACATTTTTCCACCAAGTGTCTATCTCCAACAGTTAAAAACTATCAACTGTGAACAAAATGTAAGACAAGCACCTGAAAAGACAGAAGAACATCTAGAGAACAGATATAAGCCCTGAAGGACCAACCGATTTCAGAACCCTCTTCGGAGTCAGCTGTGGCCCTTCTAGAAATGCATCACAGCTCACCTTCTCTCTCCACCCTCCTATCTCTTCCTTCCCTTCTTCCTCAAATGTCAATACCAGTGATACACTAATCAACTTCCTTCACACCACTCCCTGCTTGCTTCCCATGTTAACCCAACCTGCTAAAGCAACCGAACACCAGCAAAACTATCAGAGACTCAATCACTTAAACAACCACACTCATGGGTGAGCTCCACATCTCTAAGCTTTTCCTCTGGGGTAGTAAGTACATCCCAGTTCTCACGGTGTGGGAGTGACCAGAATTCCGCAGAAAGCCGCAGTCTATTTGCTGGAGGTGTCAAATGACAGAGCGTGGGGTCACCAAAGGGATAGTACCTATGAAGGTGGAAATTCCAGAAAACAGAGGGCTACTGGAGACATAAACTCTAAAAACAAGGTCACTTCAAATTCGTGGCTGACTCGTTAACTCACATGTGCAAGAAAGACTCTATGGAGCCCACCGGAGAGCAATAGCTGGCAGGCTGAAAGAGGCTGAGAAGGCATCTCAGCTGCTGCCACGCCAGGGGAAACAGAATTTGAACCAAGCCTAAAAGCTGCTGGGCAAAAACCTCAGGCTTCACACTGAGGCTCTTTCCTTAAGAATAAAGGCTATGCCCCAGGATTAAAGGGGGTCCTCTTGGACTAGGGCAAAACCAACCCACCCTGGCACAGCAGAGAACCAAGATATCAAATGTTCAATGTGATCACCCAGTAATTTCTACTGCCTACTAGAACCAAATCAATACCCAAAGAAAGCAGAAAAGCTAAAGGATCCTACAACCTCTGGAGGGAGTGGGGCCCTGCTGCCACGTTGATCAGACTACTGCCCTCTAGAACCCTGAAAGAATAGATTTCTGCAACTTTAAGACACTGGGTTTGTTGTCATTTGTGACAGCAGCCACCAGACACTATTACAACTCACTTTCCCAAACATCCCCCCACCAATTCAACCAGCTATCTAATATAGTTCCTGCCAGAGCTTTACTTTCTCTAGACTTTCAGGCCACATTTCCTGTGCTCCTCCCCAAGCTCCTGCCTGAGCCCCTATCCTTAGATGCTTTATGTGTAGATATGAAACTTCTATCATCTGTGGTGAAACTAGGTCTGTCTGAATCATTGGCTGTTATCTGCTAGAACTCAAGGACTGGTAGGGCACCGCACACACAAGTGCAGGTAAGTGAATAAAAAGTACCACTGAACATGGCCTTCAGATAGGAGAAAACCACCCCTGGGTGAGGGTAATACAAAGGAGAGAACCAGGAATATGTGATACTGTTGGAGGACAGAGTCTCCAGTCCCAAGCAACTATAGACCTTCTGAACATAAGTAAAACATGATGTGATTTACAAAAACTAAGACTTCCCTGGTGGCTCAGATGGTAAAGAGTTTGTCTACAATGCGGGAGACCCGGGTTCAATACCTGGGTTGGGAAGATCCCCTGGAGAAGCAAATGGCAATCCACTCCAGGACTATTGCCTGGAAAATCCCATGGACAGAGGAGCCTGGTGGGTTACAGCCCACGGGGTCGCAAAGAGTCGGACACAACTGAGCGACTTCACTTCATTTCACAACCTGGTTAAAATGTGAAGGCTACATGAAAAGACGTGTTTAAACCTAACATCAGTTTTATCAATCTGCTGCATCTTATTAATTCTAATTTCACAGAAGCAAAAGTAACTGGATTCTGCAGAAATTCTGACAGTTAAGACTCAATTACTATTCTCAGTCCCAATCTCCAAGGCTGTTCTGACCCAGCCTACCATCCACCGTGTCAAGTCTGAATGGCATGGCCCAAAACCAACTGATGCAATCTCTGCACATCCCTGCAAAGGAAGAGCAACAGCAGGAATGCAGAACAAAGAACAAGAAACGGCTGGTGGAATAAGGGCAGATGTCCCCAGATGGAGGCCAGAAAAGGGGCTGCAGAGGTAGAAAGTGTACAGGAAAGACCTGGAGCTAGACCCAGGAACCAGCTTTAACATTGTGCCGCAAACATGTGCAACACCCTAGAAAACAGATTCAAGTGATGAGTGAAAATCCATTAACTCTACTAAAAATCACTGAGCACGTTACTGAGAGCAGAGACAAAGCTTTTACATTAATAACATTTGTTGTTTAGTAATTAAGTCATGTCTGACTCTTTGTGACCACATGGACTGCAACCCGCCAGGCTCCTCTGTCTGTGGGATTTCCCAAGCAAGAATACTGGAGTGGGTTGCCATTTCCTTCTCCAGGGGATCTTCCCAACCCAGGGACTGAATCCACATCTCCTGCCTTGAAGACAGATTCTTTACTGCTGAACCACCAGGAAAGACCCACATTAACAACATACTGGGTTTTTTTTCCTTTTTTTTTTTTTTTTACCATTAAGGAGCATACTTTAGAAATTAAAAGCTTGTATCGTCCTAAAAATCCAAAATGAACTTATCAGCAAATACTTCCCTTGTAGCTTTGTGCCTTGGTAAAGAATCCACTGCAATGCGGGAGACTTGGGTTCAATTCCTGGGTTGGGAAGATCCCCTGGAAAAGGGAAAGGCTACCAACTCCAGTATTCTGGACATCTCAAAGAGTCTGACATGACTAAGCAACTTTCACTGTTATTTTGTCTACAAGACATACCCTGAATCTCATTCTCTCTCTACTCTGCACTGCTACCTTAGTCTAAGCTACCATCATCTTTCAATTGGACTAGCCATTGCTTCTAATCCACCTCTCCCTTTTTCCATTTCTACACATCATTGTCTGGTGTGTGCAGGCTAAGTCGCTTCAGTCATGTTCGACTCTCTGCGACCCGATGGACTGTAGCACCAGGCTCTTCTGTCCATGGAATTCTCCAGGCAAGAGAACTGGAGTGAGTGGGTTGCCATGCCCTCCTTCAAGGGATCTTCCCAACCCAGAAATCACATCCACATCTCCTGAGGCTTCTGCACTGCAGGCAGCTTCTTGACCACTGAGCCACTGGGGAAGCACCATGGTCTGGTATTTATGACCAAACTGGTAGTGACAGTACTATTTTCAGAATCTAAATAAGCTTGTATCACTCACCTATTTAAATTTCTAATGGCTCATCACTGCCCTGTCATGCTCGGGTACTCCTACCTCTCACGTCCCTCCTGGTCCTCTGCTGTCCAAAGACAGTGGCTTTTTTGCACCTGCTACAGACCCTGTTCATTTCTTCCCAAGCACCTCTGCACTCTCTACTCATGAGGTTCCTGATTTTTGACAGCTGTCCCTTCATCCAAGTCTTACCTCAAATGACCACCTCCCCAGGCCTTCCATAACTAAAACAAACCCTCCTTATCACCAGCCATCACTCTACTCCTAACAATTAGAAACTGGCTAAAGACCATCCAGCACCCAGCTCCCAACACTATCTATCCTTTGCATAACACTGCACTAATTCTGAAATTATCTTGTATTTTTTTAACTAGAACCCAACTGGTATACACAACAGAGAAGAAAGAATTTAGTTGCTGAAAGAAGTACAAGCGCTTTGGTAAACAGTCTGGCATTATTTCCTGAAGTAGAATATTCACATATGCCTAGCAACTAATTTCCTGGATATACACCTAAGAATTTCCTTATTTCCTAGGTATATACCTACCTACTTTCTAAGAAAAACTCCTGTACAAGTACAAATAAAAAACAAGTTCAAAAATACTCTTAAAAGCTATGTTTATAATAACAAAATCTGGGAAACAACCCAAAGTCCACAAACAGAAAACTGGATCAATAAATTGTAGTCATAATCATAAAATGAAATATATACATATTATAAAGTAAATAAATCTTAGTGAAAATAATATATAGATGAATTTTAGCAAGACAATATTAAGTGGAAGAAATTAAAGAGATTAGACAAAGCATAATTTTTTATAAAATTTAAAACTAGCTTTTTAAAAAATGTATTTTTAGGAACATATAGATGCAATAAGACTATATTAAAAAGAAGCAAGAGAATGAATATAGGAACCACTGCCTAAACTGTTGACGACTTTGTTGTTGTTCAGTCCCTAAGTCATGTCTAACACTTTTCAACCCCCAAGGACTGCAGAATGCCAGACTTCCCTGTCCTTCAGTATTTCCCAGAGCTTCCTCAAATTCATAATCATTGAGTTGGTGATTCAATCTAACCATCTCATCCTCTGTCCCACTTTCTCCTCCGGCCTCCAATCTCTCCCGGCATCACGGTCTTTTCCAATGAGTCAATTCTTCACATCAGGTGGTCAGAGTATCGGAACTTCAGTTTCAGCATCAATCCTTGCAATGAATATTCAGGGATGATTTCCTTTAGGATTGATTGGTTTGATCTCCTCACAGTCCAAGAGACTCTCAAGAGCCTTCTCCAGAACTACAATTCAAAAGCATCAATTCTTTGGCACTCAGCCACCTCTCACATCCGTAAATAACTACTAGAAAAACCATAGCTTTGAGTATAAGGGCCTTGGTCGCAAAGTGATGTCTCTGCTTTTTAATACACTGTCTAGGTCCGTCACAGCTTTTCTTCTAAGGGGCAAACATCTTTTAATTTCATGGCTGCATTAACTATTGTCAGTGATTTTGGAGCCCAAGAAAATAAAATCTGTCACTGCTTCCAATTTTCCCTCTTCTATTTGCCATGAAGTGATGGGACTAGATGCCATGATTTCAGTTTTTTGAATGTTGAGTTTCAAACCAGCTTCTTCACTCTCCTCTTTCTCCTTCATCAAGAGGCTCTTTAGTTCCTCTTCACTTTCTGCCATTAGAGTAATATCACCTGCATATCTGAGGGTTTTGATATTTCATCCAGTAATCTTGATTCCAGCTTATAATTCATCCAGCCTGGCATTTTGCATGATATACTCTACCTATAAGTTAAATAAACAGGGTGGCAAAATACAGCCTTGTTGTACCCCTTTCCCAATTTGGAACCAGTCTGTTGTCCCATATAAGGTTCTGTTACTTTTTGACTTGCATACAGGTTTCTCAAGAGACAGGTAAGGTGGTCTGGTATTCCTATCTCTTTAAGAACTTTCCACAGTTTGTTGTGATCCACACAGTCAAAGGAGCTTCCCTTGTAGCTCAGTTGGTAAAGAATCTGCCTGCAATGCAGGAGACCCAGGTTCAGTTCCTGGGTCAAGAAGATCCCCTGGAGAAGGAAATGGTAACCCACTCTAGTATTCTTGCCTGGAAAATCCCAGACAAGAGAAAGGCGAGCCTGGTAGGCTATAGCCCATGGGGTCACAAGAGTCAGGCATGACTTAGTGACTAAACCACCAACCACCACACAGTCAAAGGCTTTAGCATAGTCAATGAAGCAAAAGGAGATGTTTTTCTGGAACTCCCTTGCCTTCTCCATGATCCAAAAATGTTGGCAATTCAATTTCTGGTTCCCATGCCTTTTCTAAATTCAGCTTGTACATGGTGGAATTTCTCAGTTCACGTACTATTGGAGCCTAGCTTGAAGGATTTTGAGCATAACCTTACTAGCATGTGAAATAAGTGCAACTGTATGGTAATTTGAACATTCTCTGGCACTCCCCTTCTTTGGGATTGGAATGAAAACTGACCTTTTCCAGTCCTGTGGCCACTACTGAGTTTTCCAAATTTGCTGGCATATTGAGTGCAGCACTTTCACAGCATCATCTTTTAGGATTTGAAATAGCTCAACTGGAATTCCATCCCCTTCACTAGCTTTATTCACAGTAATGCTTCTTAAGGCCCACTTAACTTCACAATCCAGGATGTCTGGCTCTACCATACCATCGTGTTTATCCAGGTCATTAAGACTTTCTTTGTACAGTTCTTCTGTGTATTCTTGCCACCTCTTCTTAATCTCTTCCGCTTCTGTTAGGTCCTTACCATTTGTGTCCTTTATTATACCCATCCTTGTATGAAATGTTCCCTTGGTATCTCCAATTTTCTTGAAGAGATCTCTAGTTTTTACCATTCTATTGTTTCCCTCTACTTCTTTGCATTGTTCATTTAAGAAGGCCTCCTGTCTCTCCTTGCTGTTCCCTGGAACTCTGCATTCAGTTGAGTATGACTTTCCCTTTCTCCTTTGCTTTTTGCTTCTCTTCTTTCCTCAGCTATTTGTAAAATCTCCTCAGACAACTAGTTTCCCTTCTATTTGGTCACTGCTTCCATACAGTGTTATGAACTTATGTTCATAGTTCTTCAGGCATTCTGTCTACCAGATCTAATGCCTTGAATCTATTCATCACCTCCAATGTATAATCATAAGGGATTTGATTTAGGTCACACCTGAATGGCCTAGTGGCTTTCCCTACTTTTTTCAATTTAAGTCTGAACTTTGCAATAAGGAGCTGGTAATCTGAGCCACAGTCAGCTCCAGGTGTTGTTTTTGCTGACTGTATAGAGCTTCTACATCTTTGGCAGCAACAAATATAATCAACCTGATTTTGGTGTTATTTGGTGATGTCCATGTATACAGTCATCTCTTGAATTATTGATAACTGGGGGTTTATTTTCATTATTATTATAACATAACAATATAAAGGAAGTAAAGTTTAAAAGGTATAGTCAGTTCAGAATTCTGGGCTTGCCAACATTCCCAATTCAATGGGAATCAAAACCCAGATCTCGGGACCTCGCTGGTGGTCCAGTGACTAAGACTTCAAACTTCCAATGCAGAAAGCCTGGGTTCAATCCCTGGTCGGAGAATTAGATCCCACATGCTGCAACATGCCACAAGGAAGATGGAAGATCTCCCCTGCTGCAACTAAGACCTGGTACAGCCAAATAAATAAGTACTTAAAAAACAAACCAAATCTCTGGCTCTATGACACAAGGTTCTCCCAGTGCATACCTAAATATTGCCCAGGACTGGTCAAGTTTTTTGTTGTTGTTGTTGTTGTTGTTTTTTAAAAAAAAAGCCCTTTCCATAAAATGCCATCACTTATGTGCAACCATGTATGAAAGCAGATTAAGAAATTGATTTTAAATAGAAAAAACAAGTCCTTACACGAACTCTTCACCTCTAACAATCAAAACTGGCGAAAGACTATCTTTCCTCACCCAGCTCCCAACATTCTTTATTCTTTTCATAACTCTGCAATATTTCTGCCTGAAAGTGTGAAACAATTTCCAACACTAAAATATTTCTGGAATCAAGACAGTAAAGCAACAATTTGAAAGAAAAACAAAAGCACTGGTTACAAAAATGGGGATACAGCCATTCAAGAAATTACCAGTCCTGAAAAAAGAACCATGAGGGAGACACCACATAACGATACAGAATTGTTTAAAAAAATGGTACAGAACAATATACATAGTGGGTTACAATCTCAGATTAAATGAAGGAGAAGAAAAATATATACATATAAAATAATTATACTCATACTTGCAAATGCTTAAAATATCTCTACGAGACACAAGGCGTGAATATTATAAACTCTTCTATTTTGAATACTGAACATCTGAATATATTTATTTTTCAAAAAGTAAATTCCAAATTTTAAAATAATAAAAGAAGACTACAATAAAAAACAAATACATTCCAAAGAGCACTGAAACTTTTTCTATGATAAAGTACTCCAGGGAGCTATTCTTCTCATCATAATTGTGCACACTCACAGTCTGGAAGACAGGGCTATCGCTCACAAAGACTGCCACTGTTCACTGGTTCTGACAGATCTTATTTGAAGCTTTTTTAACAACTCTTTTCATGTTTTGAATGCTAAATGTTACCTACATAAAAAATAAGATTGGCTTATTTCTTCCTTTTATTTACGTTTTCTTCTGCTTGAAAAAGATTTATATTATTGATATAAATTGACCAACAACCGGCATCAATCCATGTCCGTCTTTTGAATTACTAGTAAGATAGTTTACCTTTTTAACTAGAAACTTAAAAAATTGGTCCTATTTGCTTTTTGGTAAGAATTGTGGTGAGGGAGGAAGAATTGTGGGGTTTTAGTGTTAGACAGTATTTTTATCTAAAATGACCTATAACTGCCTTTGTACACCCAACCACAGACTCCAGAAGTGAAATGTTGATTGTACTTCCTTGTATGGGACATTTCAAACTAGTAAATTTCAAACTAGATAATTACATCAAAAACCTATAATCTTCACATTACTTTTCACAATGGAAGTACTATAACAAAGTATCAAGGAATACAAAAAGTTAAAATGGCACATCTTCTTGGGGGAGGTTAATTTCAAACATTATTATATTTATATAAATTTAAATGTATTATGATGTGGGCATTGTAAAAGTCATGTGGATTTTTAAGAGAAATGTGAAATTTCAAAGACATTTAGAACTACTTAACTCATATGTGACATCAGCTGTACCTTGACAGAGTGTGGTTTACTAACCTACCATCAACTGGTTTTTTTCCAGTTTAGTAAAACTGTATACAAATAATAAAATAGGGTGCTACTTACAAGATCCCTGTTTTTTCCCCAGAAATTTGCATTTAGTTTGAAAGGAGTTAAGATAACAGACGAACTAAAATGTCTAGTGTATTCCAGAATATTCCTGATTTTGGACATCAGTTCTCACTAGGTTGGAATTACCACTAAATGATGATGACATATATATTTACGCAACAGTTTTGCCTGTTGAATCAGATGGTAAAGAATATGGCTGCAATGCAGGAGAACCAGGTTCGATCCCTGAGTCAGGAAGATTCCCTGGAGAAGGGAATGGCAACCCACTCCAGTATTCCTGCCTGGAGAATTCCACTGACAGAGGAACCTGGTGGACTACAGTCCATGGGGTCACAAAGAGTCAGACACGGCTGAGCAACTAACACAAGTGTCTGTAATGTTCAGCAGGTATTAAGGCAAATACTGAAAAAATAAAGTAACCTTTTGCTGACTTGCTATAGTGGACAAGGGTTCCATGTTTACTCTCTGAAGTTCCTTTAAAGATGACATATTTGGCTCTGACCTTTTCATGCCACTGTCTGGTGAATAACCTCTGACATGCACATACAATGTGTAAGTTGCTTCGTAGCACTGATGACCAATGGTGACTGACCTCCTTTATATTTGTCTATGTAGACATCAAATGCAGGAATGATAAATCATTTCACAGAGAGAAAGCAAGTAGCTTGTAATCGGGGTTTCTTTTAGCCCCATTTTGTCAAATGACTTCCTCTAAGCAAACACTGGCTACTCCCTGCTGGGCTGTCCGCCCTGCTCTG
Source organism: Oryx dammah (assembly GCF_014754425.2). Classification (NCBI taxonomy): domain Eukaryota; kingdom Metazoa; phylum Chordata; class Mammalia; order Artiodactyla; family Bovidae; genus Oryx; species Oryx dammah. The sequence goes on from NW_024070199.1 coordinate 31,196,825, forward strand.
CTCTCCAGTTCTCTGTATTTCTGCACAAGACTACATTTCAAACAGTACTTCTGTTGCAGCAGCCTCCAGCAGTGTACCCCGGTGTACAGTATCTGAAAGAGCCAACTATCAGAGGGACCCAATATTTGCATTTACATCTGCACAAATCTTAATGACAATTTGCAAAATTTTTGCACAGCACATTTAGCTTATTCTAAGGCAACTTTCAAGTTAACTGCCCTACTTCCTGAATGTCTACTGCATTTTCTCAACCACTGACTCTACTTAACCATACACAGCTAGAAAGGAGACAGGAGTAGGGTATGAAGAGTAGGAGGACGTTTCTAAGTAAAGTGTATTCTATAGGCAATGATCAGAAGAGTGCCATAAGTAATATCGCAAATAAATTGTATGCAACTGGATTTTTTAATCAGTCATTATTGCAGCACTGTTTTTATGAGCCCATTAGGTGCATCTTATTGCCTTCTTAATTCATATTCAGAGGACTCAGGAGAAATAATGTTTTTCTTATTGTTGCCTATTGGTTCATTAAAATCTGTATTTCATAGAATGAAGCCAGTTATCTCACCTGAGAGCTAGAAATATCTAAGGAATAAAACCACACCATAAAAAGCCTACAAAAGCATGAAAGATTAATGAAGTTAGAATCTGCTACTTGAAATATGTAATTTTTAATCTGCTACCTCCATGTGCAATTTTATCTTACTAAGCCACACGGTGAGGTGGTCCTACAGTAACATCAATGAGATGACCAGGTACATCCACAGTATAATTTTAAAATGCAGTAACAGAGCTTTAAAAATATAGATCCTAAAACTGCTTTAACCTCTAAAAGCAGAAATTATGTCTCTTTCTCATATTAATAACTTCTAGTACTATTTTAAATAACCCATTAATTCAAAACATGTCTTCCTTTTAAAACAAAAAACAAAACAAATTGACTAGATTTCAAGATAAATGGATGGATTTAAAATATGCTGGTTAATACTGTCAAATACCTTTGCAAATTAGAAATAATATATCACAACTATCATAATACAAAAATAGATGCACTCACTACCATCCATGTGTATACTATTAATTTGATATACAATATTATCTACCATTTGTTATATACAAACTATATGATACAAATATCTTCTTTCTTAATTTATACATCAACCCTGTATACTAGAGTAGCTAGGTTATTTTATACTCATTTTACTCATTAGATAAACAGACTCAAGAAAGGTTAAAAAAAATGGTGCAAAATCATAACACTGGTAAGAAAGAATTCAGATTTAAGTATGACTTACATTAGTTTTATGCACTACAGTATGTTGGTTTTCCCAATGATTCCAAAGAGCATCCTAGTGTTTGCAACATTTGTTTTTCACTTAGCCATTTAAATTCAGTATCATTCTCTGACATTTTGAACTAAAGAGTTTGAACCTTTGTCAAAACTTGGTCTAACGCTGAAATTCGCTTTAAGATTGAAAACTTTTAGATACTATAAGCTCTAAAAAATTACATTTCTAAAAAGAACCATACAAGATTGAGAGCATACTGTTAACCAGAGTTACAAAATCAGTCAACTCCTAAATAACTTGTAAGAATCAATTTTTGTCAGCCCTCAAGTTTAGCATAGACGATGTTATAAGAAAGATAATTTACAGCTAGAGGGGAAGAAACTTCTAAAGAATATATCCTCTATACCACCAAGTGCGACCTTAAGCAAAAGCTTCTTAGATATCGTAATATAAACCTGTGGTTCCCTAGTTGTTCCTCTTCTTAAATATTTCATATTTTCATTTTGCCTGCTCCAGTACATGGCTGTTAATAAATACTGATGAAAACAGTAAATTTCAGATTTAAAGAAATATAAATCCCCTTTGCTTATAAATCATTCATCCATTAAACAAATATTTACTGACCATTTAAGTCTTAGCTGGAGGGAATACTCCAGAAAACAAAACCCCTGCTCTCTTGGAGTCTACATCCTAGTGGGGAAGACTTAAGCCTGTTAAAGGGAACGGAGAGGCCCTGCTTTACAGACGGTAACCAGAAAAGCCTCTGTGAGGAGGTGGCCTGTGAACAGACACCGGAGTAAATGGAATGAATTACGTGGGTACCTGTGCAAAGACCATCTGGGCAGGGGGACCCATAAGTGCAAAGACCCTGGGGCAAGAGCAGCTTGGTGGCTATGCGAGTGGAATGACAGGAGAAAAACCTCCAGAAATAGGGCTAGACCTTGCAGGGTTTCCAAGCTGTAGTGATACTGAGAACCCTTGAAATAGAAATCTACTAGGAGATTTTGTGAAAGAGGAATATAGCCTTGCTTATATTGAAGAGGACTAATCCAGGTGCTCTTCAAAGACTAGTCCTGACCAGGACAGAAATCAAACAAGGAGACCAGTTTATGGCTGTTGCCTTGGTCTAGTTAAGGAGGTAAGGGTGATTTTGTGCTACAGTCGGAGCAACAGAGGAAGTGAGAAATGCCCCAAGTCAAGATAGATCTATCTAGTGGGTAGGGACAACTCAGCTCTGTTGAGTTTGCTGATACAGCAGGCATGAGCTGGAGAAAAAGCAGAGTAACATCTGACCCCAAGGATTTTAATGATTCAGGGTAGTTTTCAATTTTTTAAATCACCATTCTGACTATTCCTAACTTTTCCCATCAGCTTGGGTAAAGTCAATTCACCCTGAATCTCTATCTTAAAGCCAAACAATCATGGAATTTATTCATAGCCCCTTAGAGGACACAGCGCACCTAGTTAAAGGTGTCTTCCTTCTAACTTTCGTACTGTCTCAGGAATAACTCCTAACAACTAACCAAAGTAAATGGTGCCTTCCTCCTTTCATGACCTTTCTTTTCTACCCTCCTCTTTCTCATGACCCAGTAGGAAAAAAAGCTGCACAGTGCACTAAGTGAAAAATCCAGCAATGGTCATTTTTCAATCAATGACTTGCCAGGCAGCCGGGCTTCTAACCATCTCCTATTCCACCATTGCTGCATATCTATAAGTCACTAACAGGTGTGTACATGCAGGCTTAAGGTCACTGTGATACAAAAGACAGATAAGATTTAATATAACCAACTCCCCTTTCAGAGAACTTATGTTAAACATATGCACACACGTATCTTTACCACTGTGCCACCTGGGTTGGAGAAGATCCGCTGGAGCAGGAAACAGCAACCCACTCTAATATTCTTGCCTCTAAAATTCTGTGGACAGAGGAGGCTGGCGGGCTGCAGTCCATGGGGTCTCAAAAGAGTAGGACACAACTAAGCAACTGAGCACATACACACCTAACAAAATGCAATTAAGGCTTTTCAGTGGTGCAATAAAATGTTGTCTCCACAATTTAAAAAAAAGTCCAGCAGGTAGTATACCTTGTTAGTACAGACTGGTTTTCCTATTTCCGGTATGTTCTTTCTACCTCCAGTTTTTGCCCTTTTCCAAAACCATCATTTTCTTCTGTAGCAAATATCTGCAGGGGAGCATTTACTCTATGTTAAGACCTGTAACAAGTACTCCAGTGTACAATGTCATTTATTCATCACAACAGCTCTCTAAGTACTATCATTACCACCACTTTGCAGATGAATAAACTTGGGATTGATCAGATTACCGCAAGTGACAGAGCTAGGAGGTGTCCCATACTAAGGGCACCAGAGTTCACTCTCAAAACTAATAGTAACTATCAATTAGTCCACCTCGGAGACCTTCCTAAAACACAAACTGGGTATCAGTTCCTGCTCAAATAAAATACCTTCAAATGTTTTTAAAGACCTACAACATAAGAGTTCAAACTCCTTAGTATATTAGCCTTAACATCATCTCCAATTAATCCTCTTCATTCCCTGCATTACTGCCAACACTGACTACTGGCCATTTTTGAAATACCTTCTCTACTATTCCACCTGTGTCTGTTCTCACGTTAATCCATCAAACCAGCCTCAATCTGTTCAAACCAAGCTATCACTCTAAAATCCAACTCAAATGCCACTCCCTCTTCAGGAAATTTTTCTCCAAAACTTGCAAGACATACACATACAATTATTTTTTTTTTATAGATTTTTTCCCTTCTTACAGACCCCACAGCATTTTGTAGTTTTTCCGGCAACTTTAATTCTACCCTATTCCTACAAATTTCTTCTCTCATCTTTCAGTACTCTTTAGAGTTAGGACCTGTGTTTGGGGGTAGTTATTGCTATTATTGCGGTTCAGTCACTCAGTCACGTCCTACTCACTCAGTCCGTGACCTCATGGACTGTAGCACATCAGGCTTCCCTGTCTTTCACCATCTCCCAGAGCGTGCTCAAATTCATGCCCACTGAGTCGGTGATGCCATCCAACCATCTCATCCTCTGTCATCCCCTTCGCCTCCTGCCTTCAATCTTTCCCAGCATGAGTCTTTCCTCATGAGTCGGTTCTTTGCACCAGGTGGCCAAAGTATTGGAGCTTCAGCATCAGTCCTTCCAATGAATATTCAGGGTTGATCTCCTTTAGGATGGACTGGTTTGATCTCCTTGCAGTCCAAGGGACTCTCAAGAGTCTTCTCCAACACCACGGTTCAAAAGCATCAATTCTTCAGTACTCACACTTCTTTATGGTTCAACTCTCACATCCATACATGACTACTAGGAAAACCATAGCGTTGGCTTGACATACCTTTGTTGGCAATGTAATGTCTCTGCTTTTTAATATGCTGTCTAAGTTGGTCATAGTTTTTCTTCTAAGGAGCAGGTGTCTTTAATTTCATGGCTGTAGTCACCATCTGCAGTGATTGTGGAGCCTAAGAAAATAAAGTCTGTCACCATTTCCATTGTTTCCCCATCTATTTGCCATGAAGTGATGAGACCAGATGCCATGATCTTAGGTTTCTGAATGTTGAGCTTAATACGCCAACTTTTTCACACTCCTCTTTTACTTTCATCAAGAGGCTCTTTAGTTCTTCACTTTCTGCCATAAGGGTGGTGTCATCTGCATATCTGAGGTTATTGATATTTCTCCTGGCAATCTTGATTCCAGCTTGTGCTTCATCCAGTTCAACATTTCACATGATGCACTCTGCATATAAGTTAATAAGCAGGGTGACGATATACAGCCTTGATGTACTCCTTTCCCAATTTTGAACCAGTCTGTTGTTCCAAGTCTGGTTTTAACTGTTGTTCCATGTCCGGTTCTAACTATTGCTATTATTATCCTTGTCATAAATTATTTAACCCACTTAAATAGTCATTAAACCTTTGACAATATCCCATTCATTCATTTTGGAGAAGGCAATGGCACCCACTCCAGTCCTCTTGCCTGGAAAATCCCATGGATGGAGGAAGCTGGTGGGCTGCAGTCCATGGGGTTGCTAAGAGTCGGACACAACTGAATGACTTAGTAGCAGCAGCAGCAGCAGCATTCATTCATTTATTCAACAAACCTTTTTGATAGCCCACAAGGACCAGGTATGATATTAGTCCTTGGTCATAAATCAATACAATACAATATCTGCCTTTGAAAGGATCACGGTTCTTTAAATGTCAAAGTCAGCTTGAGTTCGGGTGAGTTGGTTTAGGAATCAGAAACTGATTTAAAGAAGGGTTGCTCTCAAGTCAGTTTGAGTACTGTTTCTAACTAGAAGTGTTTAAATTTCACATAGAAAAATGCTCAAATGTGACAGAACTAATGAAAGGTCAAAGAAGCTGAACTAAGGTATAATCAAATAAACAAAATCCAAAAATAATTCTTCAGTTAGAAAAGGGAATAGTTACAATAACACAATCTATGAAGGCATGACTAGTACAAATGTGAGATCATCAAATTCAAAACCATTAAACTGGTAGGATTCTTTGCTGATGACTAGGATAAATAAGAAAAAGGCAGAAGTTTTATTTCCTATAGTATGAAATAGAGTTATGAAAACAAATGCCTCAAAGTGCAATTAACAGAGGTATAAAACAAACCCAAAAGGTTCTGGGAAAAACTAAGACAAAGCTAAAATTCATTGCACAAAGAAATGGGCAATACTTAACCTTTCAGGTCCTATCAGAGATATAAATCACGTTTTCCCTCAGCAGCAGACTTATTTTCAAGTGGAGGTCACTAGTGGCCATTAAATACTGATATTAAACCCTTGGCCTGATCCGTTCTAGCAATTTCTAATGCAAACTCCTGGCTCTGAAGGCATTTCAAACTAATTCCCAGGATGATCAGTCATAACACTGCCATGAGGCTTAAAGGATCTTCAGCTTGCTCTTCCCGCAAACGCATCTCAACTATCTACCGTGCTGTTAAAACAGGTCTTTTAAGAGAAGGCATGTCACAACATCAGTGTTCCATTTGAAACTTGCTGGTAGCTGACTTTGTTTTCAGCTCAAAGGGAGCATCTTCCTCTCTCGTGGCCCCCTTTCTCCCCCTCACTCAGGTCTACCACACTCTACTGCAAATATTCGAGGATTAATTCCTTGTGTGCGTAGGTTAAGTCCTCGCCCATTTTCTTTCCTTTTTAAATTGTGTTACCTATTTTTGGCTGTGCTGGGTCTTCATTGCTGCAGGGGCTTTCTCTAGTTGTGGTGGATGGGCTTCTCACTGGGGTGGCTTCTCTTGTTGTAGAGCATGGGCTCTAGGGTGCTTGGGCGTCAGCAGTTGTGGCGCGTGGGCTCAGAAGTTGCAGCTCCCGGACTCTAGAGCACAGTTTCAACAGCTGTGGTGCATGGGCTTAGTTGCCCTGCAGCGTGTAGTATCTTCCCGGTACAGCGATCAAACCCATGTTTCCTGCATTGGCAAGCGGATTCTTAACCACAGAACCACCACGGAAGCCTGGGTTAAAATCTTATCAGTCATTCTCTACAGGGCCAGCACCACTTTGAATACAACAAATGGTTAATGTACATTATAGATTAACAATAGCAATAAAGTGCTTTCCCCACAATTCTCAGAATAGAAAATTATCACACTCCCACGTAAACAACCCATGGTTAAAGACCAAGGGTGTTTGTACACTGACAGTGTAAATGACGTGCAGACCTAGTTCTACTCATCATTCAAAGCTGGATATGAGTCAAGTTGCCAGCAGTCATTTTAAACTGATTAATTAAATTCATTCATAGGTTTATCTTCTCATGCATTCAACCCTTCCTGTTTGATGACTTCAAAGTAACCTATAAGACTTTTTTCCAGGATTTTAAAGAGTCCTCAGAAACAGCATATGTCCAAAGAGGAGAAAAATACAACTATTTTGACAACATTTCCTCCACAAGAAAAGTGTACCAAATTTTATTAATATGCCTTCAAATAAGTGTACCTTAAAAAAAATCAGTTAATTTCATCTTCTAATTCTACACTAAAGAAAGAAAAAGACTTTGTTTCACAATATATAAGCAGCATGATTCAGCAATTTTCCATCCATCTTTTGAAGATCATTTTCAAAAGATGGCAACTTTTTTTTGTCCATAGTACTCTACAGATTAAATGACTACCTATATAAATGACAGCAGAGTGCTTGGAATGTAAGTCTTCAAAAATACTGTTATCACTAATACTCATTCCTACACTTAGGAAAACCTGGCTGATTCTTCCCTTTCTACCTTTTCTTGCACTCCACACCCTCAATGATATGCTGATATCTCAGCCTGTAGCTACCTTTGACCCCAAGGTTTCTTCTGCTCCATCTGAGCTTAGACACACCCTCATGATCTCCTGTGTGTCTAATGTACCCACTGGTGTGCAAGACACAGTACACAGTGGGGAGAGGGGCCTCTGCCTTCCTGGAGCCTGGGGACACTGCCTCTCACAGTCATTCAGCAAACCAAGAGAAGAGGGTAACACAGTGCCTCTCAGATTAGCTCTTCCAGCAATGCTGTGGGGCCAGGACAACAGCACACTAAATTAGGTAAGGAAAGTAACAGGATTCCATTAAGCTAAGGGACAGAGTCAAAAGAGAACCATTCTAAAATTCATTTAAAACAACACAAAATGTCCTAGAAAACCTATGAGTTAAAACAACTACAAGGTTAAAAACATAAAGACACTATTGAGACACAAGAGAACACTGACCACTGATGAAATCTATAAAGTATAGCAGATATAGGTACGAAAGGACAGTAAATTTCAAGATTTTTTTTTTAGCTTTTTGAAAAAAATTTGTACAGAATAAAGGAAAATATGTGTATCAGAGTAGAAACGAATTCAGAGGACTTGATTCTAAAGGATTTCACACATTGAACTGGCGTTGATACTGACATTTTTATTACTAGTAGACACTCAAGAAGGTGCTCACGCCAAGCCATGAGTGCAGGCCCTCAGCCGAGGCCCTGTGCTGACTCAGAGTCACACAACAGAGTGGTTTCCCAAACTATACTCATTCTCTACCACATGAAAATCTATCCCAAACTGTTTTTCAGTATGTGGCATTCCTGAAGGGTTGCAATGCAAGAGAAAGACTGTAAGAAGAAATACAGCCAGCTATACATGATATCAAATTTCATCTTTTACAGAAAAACGATTAAATAAGGAAATGAATGAAGTAAAAGAAACACCTGATATCTATCCAAACCTCTTAGACCTTAAAAAAAAGTTTCTTTTTGTACTGAAGTGTGTGTGTGTGTGTTTGTGTGTGTGTGTTCAGTCTCTCAGTTGTGTTTGACTCTTTACAACCCCATGGACTGTAGCCTGCCAGGCTCCTCTGTCCATGGGATTTTCCAGGCAAGAATACTGAAGTGGGTTGCCATTTCCTTCTCCAGGGGATCTTCCTTTGCCAACGCGTCTCTTGCATCAGTAGGCAGAAGCCCATTTTGAAGTATAGTTGGTTTATAATATATTAGTTTCAGGTGCACAGTATCTTGATTCAATATTTTTATAGATTATACTCCATCTAAAATTATTATAAAATAATGGCCATATAACCCTGCACCGTACAACACGGCCTTGTTACTCATCTATTTTATACACAGTAGTCTGGACCTCTTAATCCCATATCCCTATCTTGCTTCTCCTCCTTTCCCTCTCCCCACTGGTAACCACTATAGTTTGATTCTTATACCTGGGAGTCTGTTTTATTATATACATTTGACTGTCTCATGTTTTAGATTCCAAACATGAGTGACTGCATACAGTATTTGTCTTTCTCTGCCTGATTTATAAATATTTCACTAAGTATAACACTCTCTAGGTCCACCCCGATTGTTGCAAATGGCAATAGTTTCATTCTTCTTTATGGCTGAGTATATACATACCAGGCTTTTTTCTCCGTTCATCTGCTGATGGACACTTGGGTTGTTTCCATTATCTTGGCTATTATACATAATGCTGTTAAAAACATTAGGGTGCATATCTTTTTGAATTAGTGTTTTTAAAAATTGTTTCCTTGTATGAAAACATCAGACACAGCAATACCAGAGACAGCAATGCTGGTGCTTCTTAAGTTCTATGCGTCTAGTATGACATCCTACTTTGCCCTCACTTGCTAACATCAATCTTCCTTAAACTTGTGATGTGTGTGCTCAGTCACTTCAGTCGTGTCCAACTCTTTGCAACCCTATGGACTGCAGCCCACCAGGCTCCTCTGTCTATGGGATTCTCCAATACTAGAGTGGGCCACCATGCCCTCCTCCAGGGAATCTTCCCCACCCAGGGACTGAACCTGTGTCTCCTGCAGTGCGGACAGATTCTTTACTGCTGAGCTACTGGGGAAGCCCTAAGCTTGTGATACTTCCTCTGCAAAACCAGAAAAAGCAAATGTCTATATTTTCTATTGTTCATCTAACAAACATGCGGGAGTTGGTGATGGACAGGGAGGCCTGGCATGCTGTGATTCATGGGGTCACAAAGAGTCAGACACGACTAAGCAACTGAACTGAACTGAACATGCAGAAGAATACAGTTGTTAACTGCTTTAAGAATTTCATGTTGATGTCTATTTCCCCTAATTATCTTATGTCCCTGAAATTAAGGTATCTCATTTTACATATTGATTTACTAATATAAGACTGATTGTCCTAAAGCCCTCATTTTATTTCTTAATATTGATAGCTATGCTGAATAAAAACAGCAATGTCTCTATAACACAGCTATTAAATATTCTTCAGGTTGAATCTGTGCTGAATTTTTTAAACCATACTTAGAAAACAAATTAGCACTGACTAACAGATGACACAACCCTTATGGCAGAAAGTGAGGAGGAACTAAAAAGCCTCTTGATGAAAGTCAAAGAGAATGAAAAAGCTGGCTTAAAGCTCAACATTCAGAAAATGAAGATCATGGCATCTGGTCCCATCACTTCATGGCAAATAGATGGGGAAACAGTGGAAAAAGTGTCAGACTTTATTTTTTTGGGCTCCAAAATCACTGCAGATGGTGATTGCAGCCATGAAATTAAAAGATGCTTACTCCTTGGAAGGAAAGTTATGACCAACCTAGACAGCATATTGAAAAGCAGAGACATTACTTTGCCAACAAAGGTCCATCTAGTCAAGACTATGGTTTTTCCAGTAGTCATGTATGGATGTGAGAGTTGGACTGTGAAGAAAGCTGAGCACCAAAGAATTGATGCTTTTGAACTGTGGTGTTGGAAAAGACTCCTAAGAGTTCCTTGGACTGCAAGGAGATCCAACGAGTCCATTCTGAAGGAGATCAGCCCTGGGATTTCTTTGGAAGGAATGATGCTAAAGCTGAAACTCCAGTACTTTGGCCACCTCATGCAAAGAGTTGACTCATTGGAAAAGACTCTGATGCTGGGAGGTATTTGGGCAGGAGGAGAAGGGGACGACAGAGGATGAGATGGCTGGATGGCATCACTGACTCAATGGATGTGAGTCTGAGTGAACTCCGGGAGTTGGTGATGGACAAGAAGGCCTGGCGTGCTGCGATTCATGGGGTCGCAAAGAGTTGGACATGACTGAGCGACTGAACTGTTGATTCATACAGAAAAATGAGGACTCATACCCGCCTCTCCCTGTCATCAGAAGTGAAATACCACAGCTCTTTGTTTTCCTCTAATGAATATTCTCATTTTCTATCTTGTAGCAGGATTATTTCTGAAACTATCACACCATAAGCTCTTCAACTATCTAATTACTGAATACATGCATGTTTTTGTTAATAATTTTACAGTAGTTTCCATCTGTTTTGAAGAGTTTATTATGTCATGAATGAGAAAAACAAGAAGGAAGTTAACATTTATCGAGCACCAAATGCGTGCCAGACACATAAAAACTAACCTACATATGTCACACCTAATTTAATCTTCAAAAAAATCCTGTGAGAAAAGTAAAGCGGCTCCCTCAGCCCCAGCCCCAGCCCCAAGGTCACGAGGCTCTAGAATGGTACAGCTGGGATCTGAATCACAGCAATCCTTAGTCCAGACCACGCTACTACCTGTTATCTCAGCTTTTTTACTTTTTTACATTTTACTGCTTTTTCAGATTATAAAAGTAATTCCTGTTCATTGCCAAAATTCTGGGAAACAGAGAAAAATACAAAGAAAATTAAGAACTATCCGAGCTTCTACGTTCCAGAGAGAACCACTGCTCAGATCTCAGTGAACTTTTTTCTTCATAAAACAGAAAATTTGGGGTTTAACATTAATTACAAATTAACATATGGATACACTCTTATTAAAATTCAAGTAAGAGTCAAAGTAAAAGCCTGTTCTTGTCTCTAGTTCCAGTCATTATTAGTAGTTTTACTAAAGAGACTTTTTTCTATGTCTGTATATGCTTATACAGAAAAACAAACATGATCCATTTGCTGTATTTTCATAAATACCTCACTTTTCTGTGCATGTGTATTATTCTACACCATGGTTTTCTGCATTTTATGTGAGTTGATGATCTTTCCAGGTCTGTAATATACAGGTCTGACTCATGCTTTTAACTGCTAGCTTTTGTTAGATTGAGCTCAATTTCTTATAAAGTTCTTCATACCTTTTTCACTTTTATATCATAACTTTCCATTAGTCTTAAGTAATAATCTTTATAATGGCTAAGCAAGACTCTTCTATACAAATATATCATAACTATTTTTTGTTGGACATAATGATTTACCAAATTTTCACCATTAGAGAATACTCCAATGAGTATCTTTGGTTAAATCTTTAAGATCCTCAAAGTGGAATTACTAGGTCAAAGGTAACATTTCAAGGCTCTTAATACATATTCCTAAATTGCCCCACAGAAAAATCACACCATTTAACACACCCATAGCAGTATATGAATTCTATTACATTACTTTTGCCTTTTAAAGAATTGTTTATTCAAGGAATGGATGTTTAAAAATTATACTGAATGCTAAAATTCATCTTCAAATTTGGCTTAGATGCAGAAAATACCTTATAATTTAAACCAGCAAGTTGTGATTTCTTAGATATTGGTTAAGAGGATTCTAAAACAGTAGATAAGAAAGTAAATGGATCCTATCTTGATGAGGCACCACTAAGTAACAGGTGATGGTGATAAGATAATGAAGTTAACAGACACTGTTCCTTATATCTGGTTTATAGACTCTCCTCTTCTCAGGCATCTCTCCTGTAATGAAATATGATATGCTCCAATAACCCTGACTGTAGAATACAATGCTGCTGAATGAATCATTTTTCCACCAGTCTACATCACAAAATATTCAAACAGTTTCACTAAGAATAATATGTGCCTCTGGAAGTTAAAAAAAAAAAAAAGTGGCAGAAAAGAATAAACCTTTAAAAATAAGTAGATCTATGAATACCTGTAAATGCATTCATGAAAACACATGAAACATCTAACATCTAATTTGCTTAAGCTCAATGTTTAAATTCAACTATACTTTAAAATTATATTTGATAGAAACTTAGTAAATGAAATATATCAACAATATATGAATTCCACATGTAACTAAAATATGATCGAAGAAATAGAGCAAAAATTACAGAAGGTTAAAGACAAGAACAAAGGACATTTATCTCAAACATACCAGTGTATTTACATGCCTTACCCCTGTATTACCACCACCACAGAAAAGGGAGATAATTCATAGTTTAGAACCAATTCCGAACCAACATTAACTTTACAACTACAGTCTACTTTTATCTTCTGTAACTCCTTTACCATCACTTACACTAATTGGTCTACTTCCAGTTTAACAGCTTTACTTTCAACTGTAGTCATGTCTGGTGCTCATGCCCCTGTTCAACTGCTAAGTCGTGTCCAACTCTTTGCGACCCCACAGACTGAAGACTGCCAAGCTCCTCTGTCCATGGGATTTTCCAGGCAAGAATAGTGGAGCGGGTTGCCATTTCCTCCTCCAGGGGATCTTGCCAAACCTGGGATCAAACCTGTGTCTCCTGCATTAGCAGGCGGATTCTTACCACAGAGCCATCTGGGAAGCTAATCTCTGATTATCAATGGAGGAAAACAACAAACTCCACCAGCCTGTATCGTCACCAAACTGGTTAAGAGGCAACAGTGGTCAGCTATTTAGTAGATGGTACCCATGCATTGTCAGGATGCTGTCAAACTTCAGTTTTAAGGTAAGTTCTGCAGACCTACTATCCAGCACGGTGACTCCAGTCAACAGTACTGTACTGTACAGTTGCTCCTTAGCAGAAAAGCCATGACAAACCTAGACTGCAGATGAAAAAGCAGAGACATCACTCTGCCGACAAAACTCCATACGGTCAAAACCATGATTTTGCCAGTAGTCATGTATGCATGTGAGAGTTGAGCACTAAAGAACTGATGCTTTAGAATGGTGGTGCTGGAGAAGACTCTTGAGAGTCCCTTGGACAGCAAGGAGATCAAATCAGCCAATCCTGCAGAAACCAACCCTGGTCATTGGAAATATTAATGCTAAAGCTGAAGCTCCAATACTCTGGCCACCTGATGAGATGAACCAAGTCAGTGGAAAAGACCTGACACTGGGAAAGAGTGAGGGCAGGAGGAAAAGTGGGCAACAGAGGATGAGATGCTTGGATGGCATCACCGCCTCAATGGACATGAGTTTGAGCAAGCTCCAGGAGTTGGTGATGGACAGGGAAGCCTGGCGGGCTGCAGTTGATGGGGTCACAAAGAGTCGGACACAACTTAGCAACTGAACAACAACAACAAAATAGCTGAACATTTTTAAGACAGTAGATCTTAGATACTGTCACCATAACCAAAAATAAAAGGTAATTTTAAGAGGTGAAGGATGTGTTAACTAACCTTATGTGGTAAAGATAACTTGCAATATATATGTGCATCAAATCATCATATAAAACTTATATAATACTATTTGTCAATTATATCTCAATAAAGTTGGAGAAAAATAATTTCTTGTTACCAGTAGGCATACACACCAAGTTACAACCCTGGGGCATACAACTCTAGTTGGAAAGTTCTGTGAGGGCAGGAAAGGCACCCAATTTGCTCATCTTTGTACTGCCAGAACTTACAAAGTATTTGAAAATCAATATGCACCCAGTAAATACCTGCTCAAAAAATGCTGCCACTGAGATCTTCAGGCAGAAATCTGTACTAGACCCGCCCACACAGGAGAACTGCCTACTACATGGTTGTACACGTGGACTGCTGCCAGGGATCAGAGCAAATCTGAGTTGCTTAACTCACAGGGCATATAATTATGCGACTTTTTACTCTTAAGCTTAATTATATTATCAATGAAATGGTATGTTCCTTATTTGTAATTAAAAGCCAACAGGTGGGGTTAGACCCTTATGTACCTAATTCACAGTCAGTTCCAGTTTCTGAATCAAACATGAACCCTTGCAACTCACTATTAACTGAGATAAAAATTAAAAGTTCTTGCAGCATACATGTATACAGATCTCTGATCATTTGGTCCTATTTTAAAAATGAGAAAAAAGTTCCCCCAAGGTATTATAATAATTCATGTATTTTTAATTTCCTAAGGTAGTCTCAATTTTAAATATAGCTGACGCTTGAACAATGCAAGGGTTAATCAGCATATAATTTATACGTACCCCCTGCATCCATACATTCAACCAATATACAGACCATGCAGTACTGCGGTATTTACTAATGAAAAATATCCACATGTAAGTGACTCCACAGCTTACACCTGCTCTGTTCAAGGGTCAACTGTAACGTATCACATATGATGGCATGTCCTGTTGGAATTTGGAATGCACAGTCACTGTCACCAGAAGGCCTCCTACTTCCCTGACTCCTCCCTATTCCCCAGCCCCCAAAGAAAATAAGTTAGGAATGATTGATTTTGAAGAAAAATAACTATTACTTTACTTTAAAAACCTGGGATTTCCCCCAACTGATTCAGCATGAAATGGGAGGGGAAAGAAGGCAGGATACTGAGGAGAAATTTTTCCCAACTCACAATATCACACTGTGACTTACAAAGATCACTGCCTTTAAATGTCACGCACAGATGATTGAGTCTTCCAGATGGAACTGTCTTATTTTTATTTTACTATTCCTGCTTCATCTTTTTGCTTCAAAAATCCCAAACACAGCATTTACAGTGCTGGTCATAATAAAGAAACAGCTGATTACTTACAAATGAGAGAATTAAGCATCAGGGCAATTAAATATACACATTTGAACTAAATATTTGATTACTGCACACAGCAGTGATTTCTGCTAAAAGTGAGCACTAAGTTTAAATTTATATGTGTACCAAGAAATTCTTTTCTGTTTACTCAATAGATCTGAAAATCCATGAAGAGGTTAGAGGTCCTAACTGGATTCACATGACAGCTAAGTGGATTAAGCCAGTATTTCACCCAGCAGGTTGAGGCATGCGTACAGTAGAGGTCAGAAGGCATACAGAATGAACATGAACTCCACATACTCAGTTGATGATCACCAGTTAGCTAAGGCCATCTCAAGGAAGAACAAAGATGGTAAAGAACTTAACACTAAAAGTTAACAAAACCTATTATAAAGCTATAATAATTAAAACAGCATGCTATTTGTACAAGAGGAGAAAAACTGATTAATGGAACAGAACAGAATCGTGTCCAGAAACAAGTCACAGATACTTGGTTACCTGATTTATGAGAAACCTAACACTCAATATAGTGGGGAATGGATAACATTTTTAATAAACGGTGCTGACTCCACTACATAACCATTCGGAAAAAATGTTTTGTTACCCCCTCCCTCACATCTAGACAAAAAGTAATCCTATTAATAGGTGGAAGGAAGATCTACATATGAGAGGTAACACAATAAAGCTTTTATAGAACAAAATACAGATCATCATCTTTGTGACATTGGAGCAGGCAGATGTTTTTTAACATTACCCAAAAAGCACTCAACACAAAGGAAAATCTGATAACTTGGATTGTATAAAGACCTATTTCTCAAAAGACAAGTGAAGAGTGAAAGAGCACATCACAGAATAGAAAAAGATATTCACAATACAAATATCTGACAAACGACTAGTATCCAGAATATAAAAGGGACTCCCACAAACAAAAAGAAAAGACATACAACGCAGTAGAAAAATGGGCAAAAGACAAACAGGCACTTCACAAAATACACACACCCACCAGAATGACTAGGTTAAAAACAAAGACATATCAAGTACTGGTGAGGATGCAGAGGAGCTGACACTCTCAAGCACTGACACCCTGTGATCCAGCAATTTCATTCAAAGAACATACCCAACAGAACACTTCCATATGTTTAACAAAAGAATGTTTCTTAGCAGCAGTATTCATAAATGGAGTCCACACTGGAAACACTCCAAATGCCCACCAACAGTTGATGAGATAAAGAAGTTGGGATATAGTCACACAAGGGAATGCTACACTGCAATGAGAATGATCTATAATTATATACAAGATGGACTAATCTCACAGAAATGCTGAGCAAAAAGAAGCCAAACACAAAAGAGTACACCCGGAATGCGTCCATGTATAAACAACACAAATACAGGCAAAAACTACTCGATGCTATTAGAAGGATGCTGATAACCCACAAGGGCGATAAGCAGGACTTCTTTATTTCTTGATCAAGATGCCCGTTACACAGACAAGTTTGGTTTGTGAGAAGTCATAAAGCTGTATGTGAAAAGTTATAAAGCTGTACAGGTATGATCTGTGCACATCTTCCATAAGTACATTACACCTGAATAAGTTAAAAAAAAAAAAAAACACGGAAAATCGCCTCCATAGTTAACCCTGGCATGGAGGGAGATAAGGTCATCAGTCAGATTCCTAACCGTGCTATAACTATATGAAACCCTCTCCATTCAGAGGGAGCACCAGTAGTTTCAACACAGATTATGTGGTCAGATGAAGCCAGGACTTAAATGCAAGAGAGGATGAAGTGATAGTGGGAGATGCTAGACTATTTATGAGTATTTCCATGCATTTCCTCAAACCTCCTTGGTAACCAATATCTATCCAGCTGGATATCCAGCTCATCCAATCAAGTCTAAAGACAAAAGGAATTCCAAAACCCTCAGGGTCTTCTGGATTTGAAGTTAGATAAAATCCCTTGTTAAATTATAATCAGAAGATTCCAAATCTCCAGAAAGTAGATCATAATGGGCATACAAATAATTGTATCAGTCAGGAATAATGTTCTGATGCATGTAATAGGAAGCCCAAATTACAGTGGTTTAAGGAAGACAGCGGTTTTACTCTTCTCATCAAATGGAAGTTCAGAGAGGCATGTGCTGACATCGGTTTGGCAGTTCAGGGATACATAGGGGAAGTGAAGTGAAGTGAAGTCGCTCAGTCATGTCTGACTCTTTGCGACCCCATGGACTGTAGCCCACTAGGCTCCTCTGTCCATGGGATTCTCCAGGCAAGATTATTGGAGTGGGTTGCCATTTTCTTCTCCCAGGGATCTTCCTGACCCAGGGATTGAACGCAGGTCTCCCGCATTGCAGGCAGAGGCTTTAACCTCTGAGCCACCAGGGAAGCAAGATCTCTGTAAATCTCCTGGCTTTCCTCTGAAGGCCTACAGGATACTGGTCTAGCCCTAGGCATCATGTCTAATTTCTATACAGGAGGTTAAAAAAAAAAAAAAACAGGTAAAAGGCCTTTCAAAAGATCTTCATCCAGCAATGTCTGCCTGCATCTGCTGACCAGGACTATGTTACATGGCTGCTCTGGCTAGAAAGGAGGCTAAGAAATGTATGGGGTTTTTTTTTTAGCTAGGCATACTTCTGCTTCTAGGAAAACTTTAAGTTCTGTTAGAAAGAAGATACGGGGAAATGGGTATCCAACAAATTAGGAACTTCTGCCATAGCTATGATGAATACTTGTTGCTTTTACTAATGCTGAATATATTTTTTTAAATCTAGCAATTTACAAGTTTGTGGCTCATGGCACTAGAGACAATTTTCTGTGGTAGAACTCTGGCAGCTATTCTTCCAAAGCATTTTTCATACTACTCCTCTCAGAAAGAAATGTACAAGCTCCAGCTCTATAACATTAAAAGGTCAGGCACAGCCACCATTTCTTCAGCTAGCAGCTAAAGATCAATGCCTAGACTGCTTTCCTTTCATACTTCAACTTTAATCTTTTAAACAGGAAATTACCAAAAAGCTGAATAAAGTTTTCTAAAATACTCAGTTCTTGGATGTAGTAAGTTAATAATGAATACCCCTTCAAAAAAAAAAAAAATAGAACTTCTTAAATTCTAAAGAGAGTATTTCCGGACAAACTTTTTCAGAATGAACAATGAATTCTCAGTCTAACATAAAGCATTATTTGTCATTCTTCCAAATTACCTTAGCATCTGCCATCTCAGAAAGTCAAGTATCATGGCACTTTTCTGCTAAAATATAGTTATCAGAATACAAACTTTTCCTCTCACAGTAAGTGTCTTGGACTGCAAGGAGATCAAACCAGTCAATCCAAGAGGAAATCAACCCTGAATATTCACTGGAAGGACTGATGCTGACGCTTAAGCTCCAATATGTTCGCCACCTGATGCGAACAGCTGACTCAGTAGAAAAAGTCCTGACGCTGGGAAAGATTGAAGGCAAAGGGAGAAAGGGGCAAAAGAGGTTGAGATGGTGAGATAGCATCACCGACTCAATGGACATGAATCTGAGCAAACTCCAAGAGATGGTGAAGGACGGGGGAATTCGGCGTGCTGCAGTCCATGGGGTCACAAAGAGTTGGACACAAATTAACCAATGAACAACCACAAGAACTATGCAACAACATAAGCCAGAGCCAGCTTTTCACCAAAATGGTAACACCAGTCTTGATCCCTCAGTCTTTCCAAGGACAACAGATCTGAAATAAAACCTTGTTATCAGAGCCCAGTCTTAACACTGGCTAGTGCAACCAAGACAGGCACGTCAAAGGCTGAGCTACTCTATATCTGCAAAAGAGATGCTGCATTTATCATATTCTCATATTCAGAGATATTACTAGATTTTTATTGACCACCATAGGAGGAAGGAAAAAAAAAAAGAAAAAAAAAGACTATTGCAAATGCCATCATTCCTACATTCTCACACAAAAAAACAAAATTTTTCCTGTGGATGTATTAACCCACTCATTCATTTGACAAATATTTATGAGTTTCAGTGTCTGAATAATGCCCAACCTTTAAACAATGTGAAAAGAAAGCTAAGGTATTAGTGTGATCCAGATCCAGAATGACTTCTCAACCAGGAGAGCTAGAGGATCACTTTTAAAAAGAAGATAACAAGAACTGCAGAGGAGAAAACCAGCCCGGTCAACACACAGAACAGCAGTAAAAAACATGGCAGTTTTTGTAAGTGAGGACAACATCCTTATAGAGACTATTGCTTTAGGAAAGGAATATCTAGTTAGATTTGGCTGTGTGGACATGAGATTCCTCTGAGACTAATAAGAAGTTCTTCCAATTAAGCTTTTTGTTTTGGGAGTTTTGCTTCGTTGTTTTTCTGGAGTCGGGTCGTTCAACAATTCCACAGAAAGCAAGGGAAAACTACACCCCAAGTCTACAGGCAGCTTTTCCCATCCTCAAACAATTCCTTGTTCAGATGCACAGCCTCAGAGGGTCAGAGGTCACTGGCATCTTTGTACTCAGTTCCATGGTAGTTACAAACAAACTTTTGTCCCCGTTCCTTCAATGACACGGGCTGCAACAACGAAACTGATTGAACTTTTACATCTGTGGCCTGTATGTGCATTCCTCAACTGAAGGACCATAGTATTTCATTTACACTTCAGCCATATATTATTAAATCTCTTTTGTGAAATAAAATAATTTATTTACCTGGGCGCAAATGAATGTTGATTCTAGCCAAACACAAAGAACAGTAAATGGTCTTATGATTTCTCGCCATAATTATCATACTTCCTGTAACAGGATTTAGTAAAGTTTTTGTTAAAGACCTTCGTTTTTCAGGATTTTTCTCATCCCTGTTGCCTTTCTCTATTTAAATCATACCCGCATGGTAAAAAGTAAAGAAATTTATTATGGGCTTTTATACAGAGTTACAAGTCTAAAAGTTCTTTCTTAAAATGTGATAATAAATATACCTAAATAAGAAATCTCAAAGTTACAGAATTTATTTTACAACAGAAGAGTCTAAGCAATTTATGTTAGGAAAAATAATATAAATATAGTATTATAATTTAGACTACAAGTAATTTTACCTTTATGCATATACCTGGACAACTTTTTAAGCATTAAAGTTAAACATTTAATTGTTAAAACTGTCCTTTTAAAAACAATGTTTAAATAAATTCCTACTACTTTTATGTGCTAACAGCAACCTCCAAAATCTATTCTTACACTATTATAGCTGAATAATCAAAAAAATAATTACCAAAAAATTAACCAGTAAGTAATCAAAAAGGGAATTACATGAACAACTTTAAAGAAAAAAAATTCTTTTTAAGAAAATTTTTTAGCAGCAGAGCTGAGAACTAAATGAACACATCAACTGAAGCATGATGCAGGAAGGACTTTGCCAGTACCAAGATAAGAGACAGTTTCCTCCACCAAGAAAACTTTCTGTAACTATTTCTAATGAAGGCAAATACTCTAGAAGGCTGAACATACTTCTGAAAATTTACTGAGCCCCCAACAGTATGCTAAACACCACAGTCCTCAGAGCAAATGGGTCCAATCTCATTTTTTTAAAAAAAGCTTAATGAGCATACACTGGAAAGGAATACAGCTGAAAGAAGCCAAAAGAACAAATGCATATAACAGAGATCACAGGAATACAGAAATACTGTTGAAATGGAGGATGGGGTGGCGCTGAACAGGGCTTCACAAAGGAAGAGGGTCTAAAGTAACAGGAAAGTTATTCCAGATCCTGTTGTACAGACTTCAGTAACTCAGAATATTTCTAAACCACCAGGGCCTTTATCAGCTCATTTAACCAAACGTTTCTTTTTTTCCACTTCTGCTAAAGTCCCTAATCCTAAACACTAAGAATACCATAATATTTTTCATATCACTAATCTAGCTAAGACTAAGCTAAAGGATTTTCTAAACCCTTTCTCCTGTTTCAGGCCTTTCCTGTCTAACTTCCAAGAGGTTAGCCTATAAACAGATCAGCTACAGTTACACGAACTCAGCTCTCCATATGCTGACGCTTAGGCCTCTATTTTGGTTAGACAGTAATGCTAAAAGATAGAAAGCCAGTAAAAACCAAGAATTTTTTTGGTTCCATCTCTTCATCAAAATTAAACACTGTTGTGCATCAAAGGATACTATGGACAGACTGAAAAGGCCACCCACAGAATGGAAGAAAATATCTGAAACCACATATCTGGGAAGAGATTGATATTCAGAATATATAATGCCAAGTCAACTACAAAAAACTTTATTTTAAAAAATGGGCAGTAACCTCCCTGGCAGTCCCATGGTTAAGACTCTGCACTTCCACTGCAGGGACATGGGTTCGATCCCTGGTTGAGGAACTAAGATCCCACATGCCATGTAACATGGCCAAAAAACTAAAAATAAAAAATGGACACAGGACCTGAATATATTTCTTCAAGATGATACAAAAACTGACAACAGGTTTCAGAAAATAATCCTCAGCATCACTACCACTAAGCAAATGCAAATCAAAACCACAATAAGATACCACTTCACATACAGAAGATCCCCTGGAGAAGGAAATGGCAACTCACTCCAGTATTCTTGCCTAGAAAATTCCATGGACAGAGGAGCCTGGTGGGCTACAGTCCAGAAGGTCACCAAGAGTCAGACATGACTTAGCGACTAAATAACATGATCCAGAAATCTTACTCCTGGGCGTAGATACAAACAAGTGAAAACAAGATCTCAAAGAAGTATTTGCACATCCATGTTCACAGCAGCAGCACTCACAACAGCCAAGAGACAGAACCAAGCCATCCCTCAAAGGATGAAGGAATCAACAAAATGTGACATATACATACAAGGGAATATTATTCAGCCTTAAAAAGAAAGGAGACCTTGTCACATGCTACCGCATGGTTGAACCCTGAGGACATTATGCTAAGTGAAAGAGGTCAGTCACTAAAAGACAAACAGTGCGTGATTCCACTGATATGAGGGCTCCAAAGTAGTCAAATTCATAAAAACAGAAAGGATGCTTAGAAGAGTGGGGACCAGGGGCTGCAGGAGGCAGAAATAGGGCATTCTTTAATAGGCAGGGACTGTTTTGCAGGATGAAAGTGTTCTGGAGATGTTTCACAACAACGTGAATATATGTAAATTGTATATCCAGTGAATATACTGGACAGCTAAAAACAGTTAAAATGGTAAACTGTTACATAACTTTTATCATAATTTTTAAAAAAAAGTATGAGTAACAACTTCATGAGGCAACTGTGATGATAAAGCAGATAATGTATGTAAGGAGCTTATAACAGTCTGGCATATCAATAATAAATAAATGTTAGTAGTAACAGTGGAGAAGGCAATGACACCCCACTCCAGTACTCTTGTCTGGAAAATCCCATGGACAGAGGAGACTGGTGGGCTGCAGTCCATGGGGTCGCCAAGAGTCGGACACAACTGAGCAACTTCACTTTCACTTTTCACTTTCACACACTGGAGAAGGAAATGGCAGTCCACTCCAGTATTCTTGCTTGGAGAATCCCAGGGACGGGGGAGCCTGGTGGGCTGCCGTCTATGGGGGTCACACAGAGTCGGACACGACTGAAGTGACTTAGCAGTAGTAACAGTAGCTACTGATATTAGTAAGACAGACATGTATCATTTAGTGACACTGAATTGTGAATTGAGGATGATTTAAAACGAAATAAAGACTTTCCCTGAAAATGAAGCAAGAGAGATCAGTAAATATAGGAACGAGGGCATTTAATAAGTATAGTAGGAATACAGAACCTCTGATGGCTCTTGATCAGTTAGACTAAACAGAATGAAACATTAGTTTAAGAACATAGTTTCAGCAATCTAGAACAAACGAACACAAAATCAAGCCTGGTAAAATTAATGTAAAGAAACTGGAAAAGGCGCTGCAATGATGTTCTAGTCATGTCTTGGAACTCAATAACCAGGGAAAAGAAACGTGGTTTTAGAATGCTAAGCAACCATCCCTTCAAATCTGTGCTTTAACCAATAAACACAACTCCTCATAGAAGTTATATTGGTTAGCAGGTCAATATCTAACTGCCAGGTTGGTATCATATATTTCACGTTTGGTGGCTCAGCTGGTAAAGAATCTGCCTGCAATGCGGGAGACCTGGGTTCAATCCCTGGGCTGGGAAGATTCCTCGGAGAAGGGAACGACTACCCACTCCAATATTCTGGCCTGGAGAATTCCACGGACTGTATAGACCATTGGGTCGCAAAGAGTTGGACTGAGCAACTTTCACTTTCTTTCACCCATCAACAGTTCTAATAAAAATAAAGCATTAAATATAAAAAGCCTAACCTTTCATCACTCAGGAAGCCTTTGGCATTAAATCCCAGATTCTCTAGGAGCAGCACAATTGAATAAACATCATGCTCTAATGTCACTGACAACCTGTCCCCAAGTGGGGAGTTTGACAAATTCTCTCTCATACATTCGAGGCCCTATCACCATGATGGCATTGGTTAAATACAAAAGCACACATATTCAGAGGAAAACCCTGACTACTTAGAGCCTTTAGAGCAGGGCTTCTCAACTAGGCACTATTCACATTTGGTGGGGAGAGGAGTTGGTGAGGAAGCCTGTTCTGTGCATGAGTAACGAAGCAGTAACATCTAGTCAGGCTATGGTTTTTCCAGTGGTCATGTATGGATGTGAGAGTTGGACTGTGAAGAAAGCTGAGCACCAAAGAACTGATGCTTTTGAACTGTGGTGTTGAAGAAGACCCTTGAGAGTCCTTTGGATTGCAAGGAGATCCAACCAGTCCATCCTAGAGGAGATCAGTCCTGAGTGTTCATTGGAAGGACTGATGTTGAAGCTGAAACTACAATACTTTGGCCACCTGATGCAAAGAGCTGACTCATTTGAAAAGACCCTGATGCTGGGAAAGGTTGAGGGCAGGAGGAGAAGGGGACAACAGAGGATGAGATGGTTGGATGGCATCACTAACTCAATGGACATGAGTCTGAGTAAACTCCAGGAGTTGGTGATGGACAGGGAACTTGGCGTGCTGTGGTCCATGGGGTCACAAAGAGTCAGACACGACTGAGCAACTGAATTGAACAGAGAATTAACTTATTCCAAATGTAAGAATATGAATCTGGGAAATATCCCTTTCTCAGGCTCAAGTTAAATGTTTAGAAATTATTTCTCATTATTCATAGACTAGTGCTAAGAAAACACACAGGTACTTTGAGTTTAAACAGACCTAGATTTGAATTCTAATCAATCTGGCATTTGAGTAAGAGACCACAAATTTCTGAGGTTTAAATAAAATAACATTTGCAAAGACCAATGAAAAAATGGGCACTAAATAAAAAGAGAAGTTAATTTACACTTATATCCCAGAACCTTTTTTAAAAAATCATAACTAGTTTAGAAAAGAAATATTTCTAAAATGTACTGCACATTTTCCCGCTTTAATGTAATCTAACCTTTTATAAACAACTCAGGGGGACCATTTCAGACAAGCATCACTGCAACAACTAAATATGACACGAATCCAGAGCAGAGAGCGATCAAAATGCATAATACACAATTAAGTTGCAAGACACTGGATGAACTGTTTGAATCTGATAAAAATGATACCACTTAATATGGATTGTCAAGTTGAATCTTTAGGTTAAGAAGTAACAATAAAAGGAAACAACATAACAGAAGTCGGGACAGAAAAACTCTAAAAATGCAACTGCCTGCACGCCCTACATGAATCAGAAGTGATAGGCTGTCCAAAAAAAAAAAAAAAGTACAAGAAAAGGAATTTGGGTTAGTAGAGAGAATACACCAGAATAAGAGTCAGAAGAATGGAGTTCTAGTTTCAACTGTCCTACTTGAGTGAGAATGTGTAGCTAGACTAAGCCACTTCACCTCGATCTATATCCTCATTAATAAGAAGGGCAGAAACCTACTTTGACACTTCCAGCACTGTCAGGCGCGCCAGAAACCGATGCTGACAGAAGTGCTCTCGAAGCCGTATGTAAACGCTCTATGCCGCAAGCCCTGCAGTCGCCCGACAGCAGTGGAGAGCAGTGTTCCTCTGTCTTCTGCACTCGGGACACACAGAGATGACAGCACTGACGTGGGCACACTGCGGCAAGTAAGCCCGGCTGCAGGTGGTCACCAGAGGTCAGGAGAAGCACTCGCCTCTCTGTTGCTGACAATCCTCTCCAAGGAATGAGGAAATGTTTCTGCTCTATCTGTAACACATTCAGAGTCTTGTCTGGCACGCCAGTTAGGGAGCTCTAATTAAAATGCAATGTCTAGTTTGGAACACTGTAAGAGGGAATTTAACTTTTTCCACAATAAACGGCTCTGGGAAACAGAATCAAGACCAGAATCTGACAACGACAGAACAGTACTACATTGGACCTGGGGTACCTGCTGACCAACTCCCTTGACCATGGGGCCAACTGTTCTCAGGACCTACACTAAAAGGTATGCCCAACTGCAGTCCACACACCCCAGCCCTCTTCTTACCAGGACCCCAGAATTTCCTGACTACTTCTAGGGTTTGCTCAGGCTTCTTCCCTGAGTGGACCCTCCCAACAGCAGATGACCACACCATCAGTATTTACATCCCCTGGGCCCAGGGATGATCAAAGAGACGCTATCTGACAGGGGTATAGGCATGCATGGTTTCAAGTGCACACACATATGCACATGCAAAAAGTCCCTCATGCCAGGAGCCTGGAGGGAGTCAGGTACCTGCCCTTTACCATGGTGTGGAATAGAACTCCCAGGAGTCAGAGAATTCCCTCTGTGACCCAGATTTAGGTCATTACGAAGTTGTCTTTGTTAAGGTGTGTGATGGAACATCTGTACCAGTTCACCTGATTAACAATGTGCAAATGTTTAGACATACAGCATACATTTGTATTCTTGCCCGAGTTCCAGAAATGCTGGGGATGGGCCTGCAAAAGGAGCTCAGTCACATGAGGAACAGTTGAAGAAAATAAGTACATTTAGTCTGGGAAGAAAAAAAAGTTAGTGGGAAGATCAAAGAACCAGCCATTTTTCACATGACAACTGAAGGCCATCATGTGAAAAACAGAACAGATCTGTGTGGTGCTGGAAATGAAGGCAGGTACATTCCACTATAATACAACAGGGAATGTTAAACAGTAAGAAGTCCTTTTAAGAAGGACTAGGGGGACTTCCCTAGTGGTCAAGTGGCTAAGACTCCATATTCCCAGTGCAGAGGGCCCAGGGTTCGATCCCTGATCAGGGAACTAGATCCTACATGCTGCAACAAAGACCTGGCACAGCCCACCCCCCAGAAAAAAAAATATTTTTGAATTAAAAAAATAAAAAGAATTGGGCAACAACAAGGTCATACTGTATAGTACAGGGAACTATATTCAGTATCCTGTGATAAACCATAATGGAAAAGAATAGGAAAAAGAAGGCACACATATATGTATCACTGAGTCACCCTGCTGTACAGCAGTCATTAACACAACACTATACATCAGTAAAAATATATAAATTTGTTTTAAAAAGAACTGGGCTGTCGGGTGAGTAACAAGTCAGACACTGAAAATACACAAGCAGAGGGTACATGCTGCTCTTCCAACGATAATGTGGAAGGAACTCTGATCCTGGGAAAAGGTAAAGACCACATTTGACCAAGAGGCCTATGTAACTGCAGTGTGAATGGGTAGCTCTATATACAGAGACAAGTGCTTTGAGACACAGGCAAATGGAAGCTAAACTCTGAAGCATCCTTTCTCTATTAAAAAGTCCCTGCTGTCAGCTCACTCTTGTCATTTGCCTCCTCACAAAAATTGAAGTAAATTCCTCCATTCTACCATATTAATTACTTAAAGACTAGAGCAGCCTTGTCTCAAGGGACTTTTCCATCCTCCAGGAAGTCAGAACCTTCCCTGCTGCTCCTGGGGTCCCGTGATTTATCATTATCACTGAAAACCTTGTTATCTGTCCCCACGATGGATGACACCTCTCTGGCACCAACAAATACATATTCTACAGAAACGCTAAGGATACAAGACATATCTAGACAGAGTCCAGGCCTCTCAAACAGCTTGCAGAAAATGGGGTTACAAATGTAAGATTAAAGCAAATAAATGCAAACTGAAATGAAGAAAATAAAATGAGGTAATAAAGAAGACAGAGCCTGTGAAACTGCCTGTACACAGGTAAGCATACAGGCCTCTCTGGGGCAGCAGAAGAGAGCCATGAGAAGACCTGAAGGAAGCACATTCCATCCTTCCTTGTAGATCGCTGAAGAGGTACATGCATAGCTTGGTCAAGGGATGAAAAGGAGCATCATCCACTGTACATCTGCTGCTGCTGCTGCTGCTAAGTCGCTTCAGTTGTGTCCAACTCTGTGCGACCCCACAGACGGCAGCCCACCAGGCTCCTCGTCCCTGGGATTCTTCAGGCAAGAACATTGGAGTGGGTTGCCATTTCCTTCTACAATGCATGAAAGTGAAAAGTGAAAGGGAAGTCGCTCAGTCGTGTCCAACTCTTAGCGACCCCATGGACTACAGCCTACTAGGCTCCTCTGTCCATGGGATTTTCCAGGCAAGAGTACTGGAGTGGGGTGCCATTGCTAGAATGGCCAAAATCCAGAACTCTCATACCACCAAGTGCTGGCAAGGATATGGGGCAATAGAACTCTCATTCAAAAGCATCCTTATCATACCATCCTAGAATCACCCTCCTTGGTATTTACCCAAAAGCTGAAAACTCCTATCTACAAAAAACGTGGATGTTTATAGCAGTTTCATTCATTACTGCCAAAACCTGGAAGCAGTCAAGATGTCCTTCAGCAGATGAGTGGATAAACTGTAGTATACCCAAAAAATGGAATATTACTCAGTTCTAAAAAGAAAGAGCACTGTAGAAAATTCTAAAAGAGATGGGAATACCAGACCACTTGACCTGCCTCTTTAGACATCTGTATGGAGGTCAGGAAGCAATGGTTAGAACTGGACATGGAACAATAGACTGCTTCCAAATAGGAAAAGGAGTACGTCAAGGCTGTATATTGTCATTCTGCTTATTTAACTTACATGCAGAGTACATCATGAGAAACACTGGGCTGGAGGAAGCACAAGCTGGAATCAAGATTGCTGGCACAAATATCAATAACCTCAGATATGAAGATGACACCAGCCTTATGGCAGAAAGGGAAGTAGAACTAAAGAGCCTCTTGATGAAAGTGAGAGAGGAGAGTGCAAAAGTTGGCTTAAAACTCAACATTCAGAAAACTAAGATCATGGCATCTAGTCCCAGCACTTCATGGCAAATAGATGGGGATACAGTGAAAATAGTGACAGACTTTATTTTGGGGGGCTCCAAAACCACTGCAGATGGTGACTGCAGTCATGAAATTAAAAGATGCTTGCTCCTTAGAAGAAAAGTTATGACCAATCGGACACGACTGAGCAACTGAACTGAACTAAACTGAACTGAGACAGCATATTAAAAAGCAGAGACATTACTTTGCCAACAAACATCTGTCTAATCAAGGTTATGGTTTTTCCAGTAGCCATGTATGGATGTGAGAGTTGGTCTGTAAAGAAAGCTGACCACCGAGAATTGATGCTTTTGAACTGTGATGTTGGAGAAGACTCTTGAGAGTCCCTTGGACTGCAAGGAGATCCAACCAGTCCATTCTAAAGGAGATCAGTCCTGAATATTCATTGGAATGACTGATGCTGAAATTGAAACTCCAATACTTTGGCCATCTGATGTGAAGAACTGATTCATTGGAAAAGACCCTGACGCTGGGAAGGACTGAGGGCGAGAGGAGAAGGGGACGACAGAGGATGAGATGGTTGGATGGCATCACCGACCCAATGGGCATGAGTCTCAGTAAACTCCAGGAGTTGGTGATGGACAGGGAGGCCTGGCATGCTGCAGTCCATGGGGTCACAAAGAGTTGGACATGACTGAACTGAACTGATAAAGAAGATATCAACCCATGAAAAGACATGGAAGATACTTAAATATTTATTACAAAGTGAAAGAAGCTAATTGAAAAAGCGACATACTGTAAGGTTCCAACTATAAGACACTGTGGAAATGGTAAAACTATGGAATCACTGAAAAGATCCTGAGTAACCAGCGGATAGGAGTGGGAGGAAGGTGGGGGACATATAGGCGGAGCACAGGGGATGGAGAAAAGGATAGAGGCAGGGAAGTCTGTAGATAATTTTCCAGAGGACAAAGGCAGCTAGCCTAGGTGTTAACCGTGAAAAAACTGAGACAGAGTCAGGTCCAGTTTGTGTTCTGAAGGCGGAGTTGATGGGACTTATTAACATGAGATGAGAAGGAAAAAATGGAGGATGACCTCAGAGCCTGCACAACTGGGTGGACAGTGTGACCACTTCACTTCAAACAGTGAAGATGTGGGAGAAGTGGAGGGAGGAGTAAACGAAAGAAAGCGTAATTCACAGTTCTGCTTTGTTCATGAGACATCCAGGTAGAAGAATGGCATTAGATGATGAGTCTAGAGCTCCAGAAATCAGTACCAGAGACAGGAATCTGAGCCCCCTCGGCATATAAACAGTATCTGAAACCATGAAAATGGATAAAATCAAGAGAGCCCAGGGACATTCCAAATTTTAGAGGGGGAGGTAGGCAGAGATAAGCTGCAAAAAAGACATAGAGAATGAGTAGCTATGAGGTCAGAGAAAGTAGTTGGCCAATGGGAAATGCTGATGAGAGGTCAGTAAGACACAGATGTTGTATGACCTCTGGCTTTGACAAGATACAAGTCACTGCAGCCTTGATTAAAAGCAACGCCAGTGAGTGGAGAAAGTGAAAGTGAAGTCACTCAGTCGTGTCACTCTTAGCGACCCCATGGACTGCAGCCTACCAGGCTCCTCCGTCCATGGGATTTTTCCAGGCAAGAATACTGGAGTGGGTTGCCATTGCCTTCTCTCTCCTGGGCTTTGGCCTCCTTCAATTTCCATGAGTGGACCTCCTTAGGGGTGAGTCTTTGAAGCTTAACCTACCCAGTACTGTTGCAACCTGAGAGCCAGGTGTCCCCAGGTTAGGGTGCAGATCCCCAGGCAGGCTGAAGCATGACAGCCTCCTAGAGATCGAATCCTTGGGCAGGTCAAGGCGTGACGGCCTCCAGAGAACAAGAGCTCAAAGAGATCAGGCTAAAGAGAGAATCAGTGGTAAGGAAGTGGACACAGCAAACATAAACATCTCCTGTTGCAAAATGGAACAAAGAAATTGGGCAATAGCTGAAGGGAATCATAAGGTGGAGGAGAGAAGATGGTTTAACAGAGGTAATTTATTCTAATACCTGTTAAAGTATTAATGGCTCCAACAAGAAAGGAATTCTCACTTAACCATCCAGAGAAAAATGAACAGTAGTAAGTGCTTCTGCTGATCATCCAAGGACCCATCTTACTGATCCACCTCCTCCTAAAGTATTGCTCTCACCTGAAAGGTTGAATTAACACATATCAGTACTATATTCTCCTAGGAGAAAGGGAGCAAGAGGAAAGCAGAAAGCAAGAGCAAGCAGAAAGCAACTCACTTTTTCTTTCTAAGGCCCTGACACAAAAATCCCTCACAGTACTTCTGGTCATTTTCCAGTTACCCAAACTTCATCATGCGGTCACATCCACGTGTAAGAGGGAGGCTAGGAAATGCAGTCCAGCTGGGCATCCATGTGCCAGATAAAACCTGAGGGCCCTATTACTGAAATGAAGCTGAAGAGAGTGGCATCTGGTGAACAATTAATCATCACTGCTGCAAGTAATATAGGGCACGTCTGCATACTAAAAGAGATGATCCAGTAAGCAGAGAATGATAATTTAAGGGAAAAAATAATGGCAGGAGTAAAAGCCTTAAGAAGCGGGAAATGAGATCCAGGGCTCAGAGTTATTGCCCAGAAGCAGAGACACGTTGAGTCTCCTGTCACTTCTCACATGCTTGACTTTTCAGAAGAATTGTTGCCCCCTGAATGCACTTCCAGAAAATTAAAAAGTAATCCCTTCCTTCTATCTAGTAAATCAATCACGCAGAATGAGTATAAAAATCTGGCCTGGATTGAACAGTTCTCACTTTAATTGTCTCCTACCTAACAGGCTGACTCTTTCTCCTAACAGGCTGATTCAAAGATGCTGCTGCTCTTTCAAGGAGAATATGACCAAATTTCAGAGCTTAAGGCAGTCTAAAAAGTTTATTTTACAAATGTTCAAGGCCACAAAGCATCCTCTCCAACAGTACACCCACGTCCTTGAATGGCCACTGCTAGATCAGGGATGATTATCCCACTGTTCCTTAGCCATTCTTTCATAATATTCTTCTTCATAATATAGTTTATCTTCCCAATGGAATGGAACACTTCCTAAGGGAAGAGACTCGATGCCAACTTCTTTCATACCTAGGTTCCACTGCATTTAGCGTGGTACCAAAAAAAAACCTCACTTGTACTCAACGGACACTTTTCAGTTCACTGAGAAAGACATTTGGCTTCCTGTACCCTACCGGAGCAGGACTGTCACTAAGTCCTGAAGACCACTGTTTGTCAGGCTCTCCTCAGGTAGAAGATCAATGGAAACTGGGGAAGTGCAAGAGGACAGTCCCTACTTTAAGAAAATAAAAATAAAAAATCGGAGAATCATGGAATTTGGGAGCAAGAAAGAATCTTAGAGACCTCTAGTTTGACCCCTCATTTCATCAATAGATATAAGGAAAATGAGGTTTTTAGCAAGATGAATTACTGGTCCAAAGGCACAGAATTATTTACAGGAGAGCCAAGACGAGAACCCAGGTCCTCTGACTTCAAGTTCAAATCTCCTTCTCTGTTAAAGCTTCCTTATCTTTTTTGCCTGCCCTTAATAAACCAGGTAATTACTAAAGTTCACATAATATGTTCTTCAGTCACTGAAAATCCTACTCATCTTGTGAGTCCTTCCACCATATAACTCTCCAATAAAAAGAGAACAGGAATTACTACTTCCATCCTACACACAATGGGATAAAAACAGGGCAATCACATGGCCTGCTCAGGACCACAAGGCTGAACCCCACAAAATAAAGATTTTATTAATACTATTTGAAGGGCAAAGGAATGGAATTCTATTTCAGAGCTCCTCCCCAGAGCGTGGTGCCTATCTTTGGTAACAGAGACAACTTACACTTATCACACCATGTCCAGGGTGCGTGGGCCACGCATGCCTTTTCTCTCAGGGCTTTCCATCTCCACAGGCTCCGAAACTAATGTCTACTATGATCCAGAGCATAAAATAAAGTAGTAAATGGATGCAATCTCCCTGAAAATCAGAATTCTACTTCCACTCTGAACATTCTGGTTCATAAATTACATACGAGAAATTAAACCAAACACCTCATTTCTCACTTCCTTTTACCTACCTAAAACACCTCCTGTAAATACCAGGGAAGCCCCCTTGTTCAGGTATACTATGAACCTGCAAACATCTATTTTACCAAATCTTTACATTTTGCTACATATTACATGGGGAATATTCCTGCTCAGTCCTCACCTCTTCCAACAGGAATTCTCTGGTTGGTTTTGTTGTTTATATGATTTAACATCAAAAGAAAATCCTGTCTCCTCGAGATGGAGGGTCTTGTTTAGGCCTCTTCTGTTTCTATGGGGCCACAAGTGTTGTTTTCCAGGGGCTGTAGCTCTGCAGTTTGATGAAAGGCCCTCTGCCCACCCTCCAAGGACAGCATGGGGACATCAGCACCCTCCAGAGGTCTCCCTGGGATTATCCCTCAGCCTGTAAAGAACACCCAAGGCATGAAACTGCATTATTTGTAGGATGGCAAGAGCCACACTGGCCCCAGCCCTGTTCTGTTTGACTCATTTAGAACAATAGCCTTTGTTTATTTGTTCACTCCAAGTTTGGGATTAATGTTAAATAAACCAGCATTTGAAGCTGAGAAGTACATCCAATTTATCCATAGTAAGATAACTTAAACCAAATATTTCAGAAAGCAGCTTAACAATGAAGCTTCTACAAAGTACACTAGGCCTATCTTTAAGGAAAAAATATTAAGTTTTATTATTCCACCTCTGAAGAGGCTATTATAGAGATGCTAACACAAATCCTAAATTAGACTTAAAGGCTGTCACAAACATTAAAAGAAGTCCCCTAACCCTGGCCAAATGTAATATTCTTTCCCTAAATATCTTTTTCAAAAAAACAAAAAACAGGAAATACCAAAACCAAGATAGAACCAGTATTTAAATTCAGCTTGCAAACATACATTAGTACCAAGAAATTATCAAGAACCAAGATCTTTGAAAAACAGAGCAGAATTATCTTTCCACTCAAATCTTAATCATCTAAATAAGCAAGGGATTAATAAAAATACAGTACAACATATGAGAGATTTCTCAAGTTATTCCATTTATCAGCTATTAACTAAACTAATGGTTTCAGTAAAGGAAAAAATTCGGTACCAAGTAACATACCACTCAGGAGAGCAACTCTATAATATTGGGGCAAGGTGATGTACAACATTTTAGGCGTATTGTTTACACTAGAATTCATGATCACCATCATCTATAACTTACTATGTACTTATTATATCCCTATAACGTATATAGCATCACGATTCAATGGACATGAGTTTGACCAAGCTCCGGGGGATGGTGAAGGACAGGGAAGCCTGGCATGCTGCAGTCCGTGGGATCGCAGAGTTGGACACGACTGAACGACTGAACAATATCGTATTAAGCCTTCACATGTAACAATTCATTTAACCATCACTACAATCTTCTAAGACAGATTCTATATTCTCTGATTACAAAGGAGGTACCTGAAACACCAAGATGTTAATTTGTTTGTCCAGGATCAAAGTTTACATCACAGCTGACATTCAAACACAAGTCTGACTCCAAAGCAAAAATCAGTACCTTTCCAGAGGTCCTAATCCCTATAATGCTATGACAGGAAACCATGCTTGTGCTAAGCAGAGCAAAAATTTTATGTCCTAAAGCAAAAACGGGGCTTTCTGGTGGCTCTGTGGTAAAGAATCTGCTTGCCGACGCAGGAGACACAGGTTTGATCCCTGGGTCGGGAAGATCCATCCCCTGAAGAAGGAAATGACAACCCACATCAGTATTCTTGCCTGGGAAATCCCATCAACAGAGGAGCCTGGGGGGCTACAGTCCATGGGTCGACAACGAGTATGACATAATTTAGCGACTGAACAACAACAACAAAGCAAAGACTGGCAAACTTTTTCTATAAAGGGTCAAGTAATAAAACTGCTAAGCTCTGCAGACCATACTGTCTCCATTGCAAGGAATCAACCCTGCTGTTGTACAGCCAATACAGCCATAGACACTACATAAACAAGTGTGGCTATAATCCCAATAAAACTTTATTTGTGAGCACTAGTATCTGAATTTCATGTAACTTGCACATTATGAAATACTTTTTATTTTTTTCTACCATTTGAAAATGAATCATTCTTAGTTCATAAGCCATACAAAATATAAGCTGCAGGCCAGATTTGGCCTACATACTGAATTTTGTCAATGTCTATCCTAAATAATGCAGACAAATATAAAACATATTTTAGTAAACTGCTCTTTTCACACTCCTAACTTCTAAGCTCCTTTAATATTCTGAAATGATACTTTACAGAAACTCAAAGTCTCAATAAACTAAACATCTGTCCCCAAAT
Organism: Oryx dammah; assembly: GCF_014754425.2. Classification (NCBI taxonomy): domain Eukaryota; kingdom Metazoa; phylum Chordata; class Mammalia; order Artiodactyla; family Bovidae; genus Oryx; species Oryx dammah. The sequence goes on from NW_024070199.1 coordinate 31,231,966, forward strand.
AATCAAAAACTCTGAGTCCAAAACTGCAGACACTACATATGGATTTCCTAAGAATGAGACAGAATCACGAAATTCTGGAACTCAAAAAGATCTAATCCTCATTCCTTATGTGCATTTTTAAAAATTGGTATTAAGACATTTAAAACAGCTAAACACTAACTTTATAGGCAATGACAGTAATAGGCTATGAATATAAGAAGCAATACAAAGTATTTTCAAATCCTTTCATCTGACTTCTCTGTAAGGAAGACTATGCAAGCCTCCTTGCAATGTTCCATTTTGTTTTTGTTGTTGGTTAGTCGCTAAATTGAGTCCAATTCTTTTGTGACCCCTTGGACTGTAGCCCACCAGGCTCCTCTGTCCATGGGATTTCCAGGCAAGAATACTGGAGTGGGTTGCCATTTCCTTCTCCAGGGGATCTTCCCGATCCAGGGATCGAACCTATGTCTCCTGCATTACAGGCAGATTCTTTACCAATGAGCCACCTTGGAAACTCCATCCCAATTTTACACCTAAGAAAAACAGGCTCAGAAATGTACATAACTTGCCCAAAAGCAGGGACCAAGCCATACAGCTACTAAGTGGCAGAACTGCAACCACAACCTGATTTTAAGTCCCTGCTGCCTCTTAACTACTTCCATAGACATCAAATTTCACATTAATGAGTTAAACCCTAAAGATTGTCATGAATTATTAGTCATAATCTTTAAAAGCAATGAAAACGTTTAGTTCATTTCATTCGATTTTCCTTATGCTATCAAAGTCTTCTGAAGAAAACAGCTGCTAATCCTTGACATTCGTCAGATGCATTTACAGTCAATAGTGAATCTACGTATACTGTGCAAACAATACACTAAGGCCAGCACAGAAAGGGAAAACACTGCTGAACAAGTCAATCTAAAGACGGACTAAGACCAGACTTCCTTGGTGGTCCAGAGGTTAAGACTTTGCCTTTCAACGCAGGGGGTGTTGGTTCAACTCCTGGTCAGGGAGCTAAGATCCAACACGCCTTGTGGCCAAAAAAACAAAACACAGAACAGAAGCAATGCTGTCACAGATTCAATAAAGACTTTAAAAATGGTCCACATCCCCAAAAATATCTTTAAAAAATAAAATAAAGAGAGACTAAGAGAAAGAGAAATAGAGATGAATGAATTCCCATTAAAGTCTGAGCCCAACTGTAGCATAGCTTCTGGTGATTGGAAAATGATGTGGAGGTTAGGAAAAAAAAATAAAAGGAACATAACTACTGGAACTCAAGCCAACATCAAAGACTCTAATGACAGTTGAGCCTGCCTGGCTGCTTCTTGGTCTCTCCCTAGAAAACAAAAAGTTACATAACCAGAGAAGATTTCTTCCAACTAACACTTCCTCTGTGGCCCACTTACACCCTATCAGCCACCTCAGTGTGCATCTCCATACACTAAACTGGGCTTCCACCCCAGCTGGGTCTGGACAGGTCTCTGTCCAAAGTGCTGCTTTATTCTACAGACTGCTATAGGGACGATGGTATGAAGACAACCGGCTAGAGCACAGTTCCAACCTCACGCCATTCTAGAGACTTATTCTATGAAGAATCACCACACACTAAATTTTAGGAGTGAAGCCAACTCCAGATAATCCTGAAAATGGACATCACAGCATCATAATATCCCATCTTCACAAACAGCAGTGTTAAAAAGGAATTCACACCAATGAGTGCTTGAAAAACTTTGAGGTCATGTTGTAGCAGCAATTAAAGCTTCTATTTCTCAAGTACAAGGATCAAATGTCAATATTCTGAGTCAAGAATCCAATGTACCCAAAAAAGAAAAATATATTAATGAATCACAATTATCACTACCCAAAAATGTTACAACAAATTACTGATTCAAACTAGCATATTTTCTGGATGCTAAGACCCACAATACTCTAGCACCATATGCGTTTTCTTCTTCCAATAGAAATACAAATATAGACAATGTTTACAAAAGCAACCAATGTATCAGAAGTTACTCCCATTCAGATTGACTTAAAAGGTCTAAATCTGTGCCAAGTAAAACTCTGAAAGAATGGAAAATAAAAGAGATGCTGACAACAATGCAATGTGGCCCAGCTGCCAGCTATCCATGTAACATCATGCAGTGCCCCAAGCAGTTTAAAAGCAGATTGCAATTCTGCATGCAGATCAAAATTATAATTATCCAAATTCTATTTCCTAAAAGATAACTATCAAACTGCAACCCAAGCATCCTCCTGGGGTCTCCTCCTCCCGTCCACCTTCTTTAAGCTTCAGCCAGAGAATGGGGAGTTATAAAGGGTCCAGAAGTAGGCTATAGCTAAGCAATCTGGTTTGACTTTCTCGCTCTACCGTTTCTGTTCATCTGTTTGCGAAACTGTTAAATATGAATATTTAATCAAGTCACCAAAATGAGAAAGGCAAGACGGGGACGGGGTGGCGGGGGAGACCAAGGGAGGAAAAAGGCACTAAAGTCACCAGCACCATCCAATGTGCACAGGCAACTTCAGCCAATTAGAAAGATGAGAGGGAAAACTCCACGGGCGCGACAGCGAGCACGGCGGGGAGCGGGCACGGCCAGGGCGCCCCGGAGCCCCGGCGCCTCGGGCCCAGAGAGCCGCAGCAGGCCGGGAACCGCCCGGCCCGGTCCGCCGAGGCCGCGGGGAAGTGGTGGGCGCGGGCGGCTGCGGCCCGATCGCGGTCCGCCCCGGGAGGCCGAGGAGGGAGCCGGGTTGGGGGGTGGAGGGGGGAGGAAGGGGGAAACCCGAGATGGCCTTCCAAGAACATTCGATCCCGAACCTTTACTTTAAAAAGAATTTCTCCCGAGAAGGAAAGCCAGCCCCCCCAGCCCTTCCCTGCGGCGCCTGCCCACGTCACCGGAGCCCCCGGCCCTCCCGCGGCCCCCGCCTTACCGAGCCCCGCGGCCCCGCCGCGCCGCCGCGGCGTCGCTGCGCCCCGCTCGCCGCTCCGTGTCTGCCCTGCGGGGCGCCGGGCCCGACGCCCTCCCCTTCCTCCTCCTCCTCGTCCTCGTCCTGGTCCCGATCCTCGCCGCCGCCGAGCGCCGCCCGCGCTCCGAGCCTAGCGCCTGGCCGCCCGGGGCAGCCGCGGGGGCTCGGCCGGGCGCCCCCCGCGCCAGCGCCTCATCCCGCCGCGCCGCCCCGTCAGGCTCGGGGGCGGGGACGCCGGGCTCCCGGCCGCGGCCTCGGAGTCCTCCTCCCCTTCGACCCTCACCGCGATCGCCCTCCCCCGGCCGAGCCGGCCCCGGGGCTGCGGTCCTGGGATCCGAGCCCCTAGCCCGCCGCCTCCGGGCCGCCCCCGCAGAGCCCCCGCCCCGCTCCCGGCGCGCGCCCGCTGGAGCCCGCCGCCGGGCCGGGCCTCCGCCTCCCGCGCTCCGCCTCCTCCTGCGCCCGCGACGCCCGCAGCAGGGAGAAGAGGCGCGCGGCCGCGGCCCCCGGGCACGAGCACGCGCGAGGAGGGCGGGCGGAGCGCGCGCGTGGCCGAGGGCGGCGGGGGCGCGCCCGGGCCTCGCCTGCTGTTGTCCCGGGAGCGCACGTGCGCGGCGGGGGGGCGGCGAAGGGTGGGCTGCTCGCGCTCCCCCGGGGGCTCCGGGGGTCTACAGGGCGCCGGAAGGGTGCCGGGATGCACCCTTGGGGGTTCGGGCGAGGTCTGCCGCCTCGGCTTCTGCACCGTGCTGCGGTGCAAAAACACAAACCCTGCCGCAGCAGCAGCGACTCCGGGAAGAGCCATCCTCCGAGACTACGGCAGTGGCTCCTCTCCACTCACAGCTGACCCCGGGGTGCTGTCACCGCGCCGCGGAGCAGAGGGGGGCGTTGCCGCAAGTCGGGAAGCTCCCTGTCTCTCCATCCCTTGCGCATTTTGGTCTAAAATCAACTCGCATCGGTTATTATTTGGAATCTGGGCCTAAAAGTTCTATTGGTTGTCTTCATGCAGAGTTATGGACTGGAAGATTGGAAGTGACCTGGCAAGGGAGAGGAAGGACAAGAAAGGGTGAAAGAGCAGCAACCCCGGAAGGTCCGTGGCCAGGAGACACGTGAAGCCCTGCGTGTGTACGGCACTGCCCTTGGTTCTCCCTCCTACTCCTTTTGTTCAACCTCTAAAGGCTGCGCATTACTTCGACCTGCAACAAGCGGTCTGTGTAACAGAACAGATCTTGACATGCTACCCTTTTCTGTTTTGATCTTTTTCTTTTGTATATGTACCATTCACTCCTTCTGACTCCTTTGGGATCTGAATGTTGGGAGGGGGTTAGCCTCCATAATTTAACTCAGTACTCAAATCCACCTGTGCCAAATACTGCATCGTCTAATGTCACTGCAGTGATTCGGGTCCGCTCAGCATGTAGTCATGTCAGTGGGAGTCACTGAATATAAAACGTGGCCTTGACCACAGTTAGCAGGATTTCAAGGGCACGGATGTGAAGCAGGATTTCAGCACAACCTGGAGAGAAATTAGGGAGTGAACATGTACAATAATCTCACTCCTGCCAGCTTCAGTATAATCAAGGGTTCTTTAACGAGGGAGATTCAGAATGTTTTCTAGCAGAGAAGGAGGGAAGGGATGAAATGAGATTCGCATAGAAGCACAGACTTGGATGGGAAAATTTAAAGACACGTACATTAAAGAAATGTATCCTGGTAGGCACAGTGTTAAAAATCTGCCTGTCAATGCAGGAGACTCAGTTTCTATCCCTGAGTGGGAAGATCCCCTGGAGAAGGGCTTGGCAACACACTCCAGTATTCTTGTCTGGGAAATCCAGTAGACAGAAGAGCCTGGCAGGGTACAGTCTATAGAGTCAGACACATCTTAGCAACTAAACAACAACTCAACATCCTGGTTTGGTAGCCATCTACTTGAAACAGGTAGACTTAGGATCTGTAATGGTCTTAACGGGTATTTCCCAAGTGCTGGAGAAACAGCCAGGTGAGTAAAGAAAACTAGAGACCTGCAGCTTCACCCAAACTCATAGTTTAAAAATTACTCTTTCTCCAAACTGCAGGAGTTCCATTGGTTCACCTTTTGACCACAGAGAGCTATCTCTGCTAGAGAGGGATGAGTGTGCAGAGAGGGTTTAATAGAGTGTGTTGTTCCTAGGGGATTGGTGAGCATGAAACAGAAATCTCCTTTGATGTCAAGAGGTCAGGATGGGACATGAAACCAAGCCACCATGAGAGATGAGTTTTGCCCAAGGCTCTTATCCCTTTGTTGTTGTTGTTCAGTTGCTAAGTCATGTCTGACTCTTTGATCTCATGGACTGTAGCATGCCAGGCTTCCCTGTCCTTCACTGTCTCCCAGAGTTTGCTCAAACTCAAATCCATTGAGTTGGTAATGCCATCCAACCATTTCATCCTCTGTCACCCCCTTCTGCTCTCAATCTTTCCAGTGAATGAACTCTTCGCATCAGGTGGCAAAAGTATTGGAGCTTCAGCATTAGTGCTTCCAATGAATATTCAGGGTTGATTTCCTTTAGGATTGAATGATTTGATCTTATGGTCCAAAGGATATCCCTGACTACTCTCAACTAAGATCATGGCATTCCAAATTCTTTTGGAAGGCCCTCACATCCCAGAGTTTGGCCATCATACCCCGGATTCAGCTCTACTGGCCAAATAAATGGTATGTGTTCAGCTGATAGAGAGGGTCAGTAATACCTACAGGAACTGGGATCTATGTGTATGTTGGATGACACAGATTCCATTTTAGAGTCTCAGAACATCTTGGTAGCTTTCCCCACATTGGTATTCTATCAAGTTCAGAGAAAGAACAAATGGATTCCTCCTGTATATTCCAGATGTCAGGGGTGTTTGAGCAAGCTCAAGGGTGCTGATGCTTCTTACTCTAGTTCTAAGCCAACACTCCCCCTCCTTGGAAAGAAGCATCCAGAGAGCCTATGAATAAGTAGTTGCTCTTGCTAAGCCTGCAGAGCAACTGAAGGCTGTGCCTTCTGGGCAACTTTGCAGCTGTCTGAACTTCGTGTTTCAGAGTTTGTAACCGATTACCTTTGTCCTAAGAACACTTTTAGTGATTCAAGACAAATGTTCCAATAATTGCAACATTCCCTAAAGAAGAATAAGCCTATCTGAATATAAAATGCTCAATAACTGCATTTGTTTGGGTTTGGTTCAGTATTGTCAAGGTGAGAGGCGGGGGTTGGGGAGGGAAATGGCAAATTCCTTCTGTCTCTGGAGCTGTGGGAGGCCTCCGCCTGGCCTCCTTTCTCGGCCTTGGCACTGTCATCTTCCGGACAGTAGCATCTGGGCTCACTCCTGGCATCTAGGATCTGTTGCACTGCGGTCCCCTCCAGGCACTGAAGCAGCGTCACGGTGCAGACAAGTTGAGCCAGCGTGGAGGGCGGCCACAGAGACGACTACATTGCTTGCCTAACCTTGAGTTTTAGAAAGAGCCTGGGAATTTGAACAAGGGGGAGAGAGAGAGCTTACTCTTATCCCCAAATTGAAGGCTCAGCAGCTGGCTTGAGAAAAAATAAGTTGAGAAAAATAAGCTAACCATGCTTAGGAGAGAATTTTCCCAAAGTGACCCTTGACGTTGCCTTTTTTAATGTACTTTCTTCCTGGCCAAAGGAGCCAGCTCCATATTATGTCCCTGTTAAGCAGGACAACAACTGCTGCTGCTGCTAAGTCACTTCAGTCGTGTCCGACTCAGTGTGACCCCACAGACGGCAGCCCACCAGGCTCCTCTGTCCGTGGGATTCTCCAGGCAGGAATACTGGAGTGAGTTGCCATTTCCTTCTCCAATGCATGCATGCATGCTAAGGCGCTTCAGCCGTGTCCGACTTTGTGCAACCCCATGGAGAGCAGCCCAGCAGGCTCCTCTGTCCATGAGATTCTCTAGACAACAATACTGGAGTAAGTTGCCATTTCCTTCTCCGGGACAACAAAATAGATATTTGAAAAAAGGTATGTTTGCACGTAGCATCCTCCCAGTTAATCTGCATGCCCATGAAGGAAACTGTCTCAACACTGAACACTTTACAAGAATAAACTACTATTAGGCAACATTTTAGGAAGTGGTCAGTAGTGCTAAATTTCAGGGCAATCGTTAAAATGATACACTTACCATCTTCTGTCCTCTCCTGATCACATTTTGTTTCATTAGCCTCCATTACAATAATATAGAACTTAAGGCTGCACTCCCACAAAGATTTTTTCAGACTCTGAACTTTAACACCAGCTGTACCTATCTACATATCTACTCTTTAATGTTTAGCCAGATAGTAGCTCTTTTTCTGTCTTCTCCAAAGGTTCCTTCTCCCTTTCCAGAATTCTAAATGTCCACTTGCCCCAGGGCTCTGACCTTGTGCATTCCTCTTCTTTCTGCCCTCTCTGAGAGCAGTCTCCTACAGCCCTCTCCTTTAAATAACCTCCATTCACGGTTGTATATCTTTAACCCTGACCTCTCACCAGCACTCCAGGCTCCCATGTCCAGCTACCTCGGTGACACCGCTGTTGGAATATCTCAAACTTCATGTGAACAAAGCAGAACTCATGAACTTTCAGCATTAAAATCAAAGCCCAAAATTGCTTCCTTCAAGTTTTCCCTGTCTCAGGACAAAAACAACTCTCTCAAACATCACATTGATTTTAGCAGGACCTTCCATTTCTACCTTCAAAACATACACTGAATCCAATCTCTGCCCTCCTTCCTAACTGCCGACACCCTCGTCTGCCTCCTCCAATCTCTCTCCTGGCTGGCTGGTCTCCTTATTTTAGGTAGCCATGAGTGTGAGCATGTGTGCTCAGCCCTGGCTGACTCTGCAACCCCATGGACTGAAGCCCCTAAGACTCTTCTGTCCGTGGGATTCTCCAGGCAAGAATACTGGAGTAGGTTGTCATTTCCTCCTCCAGGGGATCTTCCCGATCCAGGGATTGAAGCCACATGTGTCGAGTCTCCTGCATTGGCTACTCTATTCTTAAAATGTGGTTATTCTTGTTCAAACTCTTCAGCGCTCTGTGCTTCTCATCATAGCACACACTTCAGCCACTACTCACCTCTCCACTCACTCTGCTCCAGCTATGTGATCAGCCTCCTGCTAGTCCCTAAACCATGGAGGGCCACCCTCTCCTGGCTTTTAAATTAACCTTTTCAAGTTGCTGTCTAAAGTAGTTCTGGGGACTTCCCTGGCAGTCCAATGGCTAAGACTCCATGCGCCCAATGCAGGGGTCTGGGTTCAACCCCTGGTCAGGGAACTAGATCCCACATGCAGCAACTAAGGGTTCACATGCCACAACTAAAGATCCTGAATGCTGCAACTAAATCTGGTACAGCCAAATGAATACATTTTTTTAAAAATTAATAAAAGAAATAGTTCTGCCTTCTCTGTCCCCTTCACTCCATGACTGTGTTTTGTAATTGATTATTTTTTATCTCTTTCACCAAAATGAACATTCCATTAGGGCAGGAATTTGTTTATTCACCTTTGTATCCATGTTGCCAAATAAATGCATAAATGGTATTGTCAGAGTAAAGAATCTATATCCTCACTTATTTTCTGCTGTTCTTTATTGCTGTAGATGTGTCTTTATGACAAGTGGGGAAAGTGCAAATTAAAAAATTATATTATTTGCAATTCACTGCAGATCAAATGAAAACAAATTATGCCAAAAATCTAAGTTTATATCAAGAATCAGCAGAGAAGGGTATGTATTAATGAATAATTTAATGACTTTAAGGAAAAAATCGTAGTCTAACCTTGCAATTAGATTTTTAATATATAAACATTAAAGACACAGAAAATCAAAGGCAAATTATATGAAGTACCTTTTCATTTCCAACCGAAATAACATGTTGGAAAGAAATGTGGTAAACTTAAGGAACTAGTTGTCCCTTTCCTTTTTCATCTTGTCCCACCATGCAACCTTAAATAAGTCAATTAACATCTGTTTTTTCCATCTGCAAAATGGCCCTGCTTGATTTCTTCTTTACTTTGGTATCATAAAAGTAGGAAAATTAAATTATTATGAAAAAGCTTTGGAAGAAAGGAAATATGGAAATTACCCGTGATAATTATGTTTTCCAAACTCTTTTTGTCTAATGTTTTGAAATGAAGCTGAAATGAGCGGCATGTGAGATCTTAGTTCCCTGACCAGGGATGGAACCCATAAGACCCATGAAAATCACTCTGCATTTCTAAAATGATCAGAAAAGATATCCTAAGATAGCAAAGCAAGATGGTTATACGAGTGTCTCACCCACGGTCTGAGCTCTACAGAGTCCATTTCTAAGATGTGAACTTAGACCAGGAAGTGAAAGGAATCACACTGAAATGTAAGCTTTTGTAGAAGTATTAATTCCACTTCTTTGCCAGCAAAATTTCGTAGCAGCTCATGACAGAATGAAGAGACAACTCTAACATTTCTGTATATGAGATCCTTAAGGGACAGAGAAATGCTTAGACGAGGAATCAGGTCTCAAGGAGCTTTTGAAGCTATATCTCTCAAGCATGCTGCTTTATTTAAAATGTATGTTTAATTGAGGTGACTTGGAGAAAGCTAAATCTCCCAATGGCAGCTGTGGCAGTGGTGAGATGTCACTACTCCTTATGAAAAAACACACACAGAGATGCACACACACACACATACACATGCATGCTCACTCACGCTCACACAGTATTTCACTGTAAACACTGCGTCTCCAGCCCTCCCTCCGAGCCCTGCCTGAATCAGCACTCCAGTCAGCTGTGTGGTGATGCTCCCCAGCCCCAAGCCTTTTATGAGATCTAAAGAACTGAAACCAGTGTTGAGGAAGCGCATGGGAAAGTGACTTGGGAAAGCTCGGGTTCAAAGGAAGGTCATTTAACTCCAGGGCTGCTGCTTTCCCAGGGTGCTCCCTGCCATTCTCTTCCCACGATTTTGTCCTTTCTGGCTTCCAGTTTCCAGATTCAATGCATTTCAGAAGGTCTTAACCATCTGTTTCTCTGCTATATTCAAAATACATGTTGGCTGAGAATGCACCTATGTTTCTGAAACTTACTGCAGTCAACACTAAGTTTCCTGGGCAACTTGAGAAGAATAATCCAATATGCCATTTTATTGGTTTAAAAAAAGAAAAAAACATTTGCACTTGGCTTTGGAAGTTATTTTGTGTTTAAGTATGAATGATCCCTAAATATGTGGGAGGTTAGAGGTCATAATGCATCAGACAAAACAATAAAATGACCCTATCAAAATATTATTCCCCTGTTCCCCACTCAATTTTTTCTCTTATGGGTTTTATGCCGAAAACAAACAGCATTACTCCTCAGTGATATAAAAGGCCAGTTTCAAACAAAGTTGATAACAGACCCAAACTTACCAGTGCACTCCTTCTTTCCTGAGTCATGATCTAATTTTAAAAGTATTTCTCTTTAGTTCTTGATGAATTTTAACAAAACAGCAATGGCAACCATCTTACTCATGGCAACAAAATACTTTGTTGCAGAGTTCTACAAAACACTTTGTTGCAGAGTGATAGAGAGGGTCAAGCCTCTGAGAAAGTTATACTTTAGGTAATTCAGTTTTCTGTTCTTTGTGTTCACTTTTCAAAGTCTAAGGCTTTATCAAGGTGTGAAGCACTAATCACATTGAGAGAGACTGAGGCACAGAGAGATTCAAATTCTGCCTAAAATTCAACCTGTACTTGATGTTTATTACCTCTCTTTTTATTTTTTCAAATATTTATTTTTATTTTATTTGGCTGCACTGGGCCTTAGTTGCAGCATGCGGGATCTATTTCCCTGACCAGGGTCCCTGGCACTGGAAGCTCTGAGTCTTAGTCACTGGGCCACCAGGGAAGTCCCTTATCTTAAAAAAGAAAGAAAGAAAGAAAGAAAATGGGTGTTGATGGTCAGGTCACATAAAACTGGACAAAAGCGTTACTGAAGGACAATGATACCTGTATATTATAGGAGAGAACCCATCCAAACAGAAGTCCCTGTCCACTGTTTTTTCTCCCCACTCTCCTACTGGAGGGGAAAAGACTGGGCGGAGTGCGGGGGGCGGGGGTCCTTGCCCTTGCATTCCCACCCCTGCCTCCAGTAACCGTACCCGGTGCACACTGACCTCAGCTCTTTCCACAAGACAACATCAAAAACTAGTCCACATTCAGGTACAGGCATGCAAACTAAGTTCCAAGGATATGGGTTAACCAAACCATTGCCATTACACTACCCAGGCCTTTCTTGGTTTTTTGATGGACAAGTAAACCTCAGGAAGAGCAATTTTCCATCCCAACCCATCCCATAATTACTAGCCCTGCATCCAGGCTGAATCTCATATCCTACACTTCCCCAAATAATTTGGTACAGTTTGGGGAAGAGAAAAAACCTCCACAACGTCGCCTTGATGCAAAGTCACGTTTTGTCTGAGCAGATCAGGTAAAATTGTTCTTATCAAGGGAGAAAGATACCTTCAAGGAGATGTCTCAACCTCCAGAATTCTTAATTAAGTTTTCATCTGTATGGTATCATGCTGGAGGCTGGGTAAAGTGCACTGAGAGCCCCCTCTGTTTCTCAGCACTTAGAGTTTAAGCTGGATCAAATCAGCAAAGGCTAATCTATGGGCACACAGACATCAAACAGCTGTGCAAACACTGGACAGATGCATAAATTAAATACAAAAGTAAATAAAGTATTTACATTAAGCAAAAGTCATGCAGCTGCTGTTATTCTCCGTGAAGGCTCAGGAGAGAAGGCGGTACATTAGGCTAAACAGATTTTATTTTTCTGTTGGGGATGGTGTCAGCAGGAAGGAGTGGAGAGGTCACAGATGGCCAGAGGAACAAAGACAAACTGTTACGTAACCACTGTCGACTGATGCACAGCCTCGAAACCTGGTCTTCAGGCTAAAGTGACTTTGTTTCTCGGAAATTTATACTTTTATAGAGCAGACCATGCTTCTAGGAATCTGTGTCAGGGAATCAATTAGAGTGTCAGAGGCCACCCTAGCAGGGGCCAAGGGAGAACCCAAGGAGGTGACCTGAAATGTCCCACCCCAAAAAATATCTTCTGGGTATGTCTGAAATGAAAGGAACTACAGTAGCTGACTGCCATCGGAGACTGTCTGCTAGCCCGGCACCATGGAAATTTCCTGCCTTGTCTTCTTCATCCCAGGAACCTGGGATGCATCTTTATTTAGCCTGAATTCCTATACCCGACACCTGGATTGTGAATGAAGACATGAATGATTGATGAATTATGAAGCTGCCCCTGAATCTCTCCTTACTTGAGGAGATAAAAGGAAGTATGGGCCTTGGTGCTTATTTTAAATAAAAGTGGCCTTTTTATTCAGGAACATTTTGAATAGTATCTTATATTCGAAAATAAAAATAAAAGATTTTTTAAAAGATAAAACAATACAAGCTCATTATTTAAAAATTAGAAATGGCAGAAACATAGGAAAATCTAATTCTACACTTCAGAGATATTCCTTACTAAGATTTTGGTATATTTCTCCTACATATCTTTATAAACATGTCTCTCTATAAAAATTTTAACAGATCATATTGAAAATAATGTATGCAATCTGCTTTTCTCTTTAACAAGTTTTTTTCACTTTCCATGTCGATAAATATTTATCTACAATGTTTTTGTATGATCATCTGTCCCAGTCATACTTCCTCTAATATTCTCTTACTATTGGACCTGTGAGTGCTTCCCTCACCTGCTAGCTGATGCCTAGAATTCCATGCTTACCACCCTTGCCGGTGGCTTAAGAATTTTGTCTAGTTAAAAAGTGAGACCACCAGGAGAGATGCTCCCTAAATGCTGTCCAACTTAAACCTTTGTTTGGGAAATCCTGAGATTATGCTCAGTCACTTAGTCGTGTACAATTCTATGCGACCCCATGGACTATAGCCCGCCAGGTTCCTCTGCCCATGGAACTTTTCAAGCAAGAGCTCTGGAGGGGTTGCCATTTTCTCCTCCAGGGGATCTTCCCAACCCGGGGATTCAACCTGCGTCACTTGCATCTCCTGCAATGGCAGGCAGATTCTTTACTTCTAGCGCCACCTGGGAAGCCCAGGAAGTCCTGAGAAGGGCCTCAAAGCTGGGTTCCAGGCTCAGGCCTTAGCCCCAAGTTTTGGCTGATCAAACCAGAAAAGTTCCAGAGTCCACTCAGGCTGTAGAACTGAAACACTTTTTAATTGACTAAAATCCTTGAGCAGCTGGAAACACATTTAGTCCTATCTGGTACTAATTATTACCTAAATTTAGTTTATTATAGGAAACATACTCAGTCATGGCTTATTCCCTCAATACTTGATCCAGATACTCATTAATTTTATTCTCATGTTTCTTATATTGTTCATTTTTTGAGGGGGGTTTCTGTAAATATAAATCTATTTACCTTACAGTCATGCAAAGAGTTGACTCATTGGAAAAGAATCTGATGCTGGGAGGGATGGGGGGCAGGAGGAGAAGGGGATGACAGAGGATGAGATGGCTGGATGGCATCACTGACTCGAGGGACATGAGTCTGAGTGAACTCTGGGAGTTGGTGATGGACAGGGAGGCCTGGCGTGCTGCAATTCATGGGGTTGCAAAGAGTCGGACACAACTGAGAGACTGAAATGAACTGAACTGAACTGTACTGTCTTCATTATTGCATTGTGACTGAGTTAACCTGAGGCCTCACTTTTTATTTCACTTCTAAGTGGTATAACTGTGGTTGGTGGCCTCCAGAATTCTGGTCTGGTGCACTCTGATCCCCATGCAGATGGTATGTGTGTGCATATGTGCCAGTCCTGTCTGGCTTTTTGGGACCCCCATGGACTGAAGCCTGCCAGGCTCCTCTGTCCATGGGATTTCCCAGGCAAGAATACTGGAGTGGGTTGCCATTTCCTCCACCCAGGATTTGAACCTTGTCTCCTGGGTCTCCTGCACTGCAGGCAGAATCTTGACCACTGAGCCATCAGGAAAGCCTGAGAGATGGTATAGTTTTCCTTACTCACATGTCTTAATCAGTGTGTCTCTGAGGTATGTGATCAGCATATACCAGTTAGTCTGTAAAAGGCTGAACCTAAGGAGAAGTGAAGTTTCTTGTTTCTATGCAACTGTGTGGGTGTGTATGTGAGAGAGACACAGAGAAAAAGTTATTTCTCACGAGAAGTGGCATCTTTCTCCAGAGACTGAGGGTCAGCTATGTCAAGGGCTGACTGGTGCTTGAGTGCTAATTGCTGCTGTTAACTTAAGTTCTGCTTCCACCAGAGATTCACACAGAGCAACCTTGGGGAAATGACTGAATGTGTCATTCCTTCCATCTCACACCTGGACACCAAGGACCCTAATATTTTACAACTCCTTCCATCACAAAGACATAAGAATGAATCTGTTTACACTTGGTGTTTTGGGATTCAGTGAAGACATTCTTACTTTGGGTTCCTTTTATACAGCTTGCATTTTCACTCAACCATTAAGGAAGAATGAGTTTGCTGGAGATATTTCTTTTCTAGACTGCTCTTTTGAGAAGAGTACCCAGTCACTGAAGCTTTACAATTATAAGAAAAAAGAGAAAGAAATTATAACCACCCACTCACAAGTAGTTGGCATTTCAAGCTTTGAGCAGTTAAAAGCCGTCTCCTTCGGTTGGAAGCTGTCTTGCTCACAGTGCTGTTTTAATTGTTCTCACACACCCTACGGAGCACACCTTCCTTCCTGAAAAGGCACAGCACAAACCTACATTTCAGCTTTGAAAGGCAAAAGAGTAGTGATGGTTTAGCCGCTGGGTCGTGTCCGACTCTTGCAATCCCATGGACTGCAGCCCACCAGGCTCCTCTATCCATGGGATTCTTCAGGCAAGAATGCTGGAGTGGGTTGCCATGCCCTCCTCCAGAGGATCTTCCCGACCCAGGGATCGAACTCCAGGTCTCCTGCATTGCAGGCAGTTTCTTTACCAACTGAGCCACCAGGAAAGCCCAAAAAAGTGGGATGTATTTTAAAAGAACATACAAAGGCTTTCATAAAATGGAGTAAGGACCAAAGGCTGTAATTCCAGGAGGCCACTATTTTTAAACAAATACTCCAGTTGTTTTCTATTGTTCGGTCTGTGTCTACTCGCAGAGAATTGCAACTTAAGATGTGGTTTGTCCAGATTCTCTTCCTCTGGTAGAGAACATAGTCACACCACTGGGAGATCCACAGGAAAGAGAATGGATGAGGGAGTCTTCCTCAGAGAATTGTGAGTAATGCCAAACAGAGACAACATGCAGATACAGAGAGACAAGAATCCCGAGCCATCCAAGGCAGCCTGAGGAGGCCACCACATTGAGCAATGCAGCAGATGCAGAAGCCAGAGAGCAGAGCCGGCACAGAGAAACAAGAAGACCAAGGCGAGGGAGCAGTTTCAAGAGCAAGGGAGAATCTGTCCTGACCTTGGGACCAGGGCTTCTATCTGCTGGCTCTTCCTGGCTCATGAAGGCAGAGTGTGTGGGGGGACTGGGTAATGAAGGGTGAAGGGGGACAGACATGGTAGATTTAAACCAGTTGACCTGCAGCCACTTCAGGAGGCTCTGACCTTCAAGGTTTATCCAGATGAGAGCAAATACAATCTCTGATGTAGAATGAACACTAATTCTGCCCCATGCTATCATATGTACATTGACTTAAAATATAGTCATAAATATTTACAACAACAATATCAAGTAGGTATAGTGAGTCCTGTTTTGCTGCCCAGAGAACTGAGACAGGTTAAATAATTTGCCTAAGACCATGTAATACCCCGTAACACTGTGGTTTAGAGTCATGTCTCTGAGCCCTCAGAGGTCCAGTTCTCAAACTTGAGATCATTAAAGATGTACCTTCCTCCTCCCTCCCATATATTCTGATTCAATAGTTCCAGGGCAGGGCCTGGGAGTCTGCATTTTAACATGCTCCCTGGGTAGTGGTAACACAGTAATTCCCAAACTTGACTACAAAAATACTACCTCACGCAATAGTAAGGACTTCCCAGGTGGCTCAGTGGTAAAGAAACTGCCTGCCAAGCAGGAGACTTGGGTTCAGTCCCTGGGTTGGGACGATCTCCTGGAGGAAGAAATGGCAACCCACTCCAATATTCTTGCCTGAGGAATCCCATAGACAGAGGGACCCTGGCAGGCTACAGTCCATGGGGTGACAAAGAGTCAGACACAACTGAGCGACTAAACAACCACAACAAGGCAATAGCAAAGGCCAGGGACAAGCATATAGGCAACAAGGGCAGAAATAAATTGGAGGGAAAAAACATGGAAGAGGTCTCACCTGATGGTCTCTGATCTACGTATCTTTTTCCCCAAACACATAGTGTTTTCCATCATGTGGAAATAGCCAAGAGTAATAACCATTCTCATAACTGGAAGGATGGAGCTTCCTCATGAGCTTAGGCCTTGCAGACCCTACTTTCTTTTGCATCCCGGGTCTGGGCTACAGACAGAGCCTCCAGATTACACCTGGGACTGTATTCTACCAAGCCCTCCAGGCAGAAACTTCAGGCACAGTCATTGCTCCCATGTAAAAAAAAATCCTATCTCATTCGTTCTAACCAAAATAGGAAGAGAGTAAGGACTTGCTTTCCCAACTACTCTAAAGACAGTTCTTTTTAAACAAAGGGACTGATTCTCATAATTACCCAACAAACAAAGCACATTGATAAAAATCACTGCCAGTTTTCCCAAGCTCTTTATCATGCATGGACCAGATTTCTCTAATTTTGGTTAAACTTTTGCATTCCTGGATCAAGCTTGGGGGGAGAAATCCTTGTTCACAATGTTTCTCATCTCCCAAGTTCCCACTGTCAGGCCTGTAACCTTTCTCTTTTTTAAAAAAATATTTATTTATTTGGTTGTGCCAGGTATTAGTTGTGGCATGTGGGATCTAGCTCCCTGACCAGGGATCGATCTGGGGCCCCCTGCACTGGGAGTGTAGAGTGTTAGCCACTGGACCACCAGGAAAGTCCCCAGTAACTTTCTTCTTACCTAGATTTTCTTTAAAAGATTGGGAGACTGGATTCTGGTGAACCCACAGGAGGCTGTAACTAGTGTCTTTGCAGTTTTCATTTCTCCAAATGAGAGCAAAGGGGCCATTTGAATAACTCATAATCTACATCAGCTGGAAAGGTTCTTGAGGGATTGTTTATTTCTTCTCAAAATCCCCTAAGTTTCCTCTCTCCGATTTCTTAGCTGCCCTTCCACTCCTGTGTGTCTGTGCTAGCCTTTGTGGTCTCAACTGCAGGCCCCAGGCCAAGGCGAAAACAGATTCTTTTCATCTATTCAAGTGCAATCTGGGCCAGACAAGCCTGCTCCACGGGCCAGAGGCACAGAAAAAGGAATCTGTATTCAGCTCTCAGCTCCGCACAGTCTATAGCAGAGCCCTACCCTTGGCAAGGCCGCAGCGGTGACCAGGGCCATTTGGCAGATGCGGGAAAGCTGTTTGTTTGGCCCTGTCCCTTCACCTGGATGAGGCACCCTGGTAGAAAGAGCAGCAGGCATGGTGTGTCTTGTTCCTCCCATTTCCTCTAAGCACAGGTCCACCTTTTTCTTAAAAAAACCTTTTACCTCCCAAAGCAGCAATTTTTTTTTTTTTTTTTTGAGACTCCAGGTAAATTGAGAGAGCATCACAGTTGCTCATGGGATTTTTTGGTGGCTCAGAGGGTAAAGAGTCTGCCTGTAGTGTGGGAAACCTGAGTTCGATCCCTGGGTCAGGAAGATCCTCTGGAGAAGAAAACGGCAACCCACTCCAGTATTCTTGCCTGGAAAATCCCATGGACAGAGGAGCCTGGTGGGCTACAGTTCACAGGGTCGCAAAGAGTCAGACACAACTGAAGTGACTTCACTCACTCACTCACTCACAGTTGCTCATATGGAGTTGATTAATCTAATAGTATTAAAGCTAGTATGTTAGCTTTCATTAGCAGAGCTCCTAAAGTGTGTTAGTTGCTTAGTCGTATCTGACTCTTTGCAACCCCATGGACTTCACAGATCCCCTGGAGAAGGAAATGACCCCATGGATTTCACATATTTATATTTTAAATTTTATTGAAGTATAGTTGATTTACAATGTGTTATTTCAGGTGTACAGCAAAGTGATTCAGTTATACGTGTGTGTGTGTTGGGGGGGCTTCCCTGGTGTCTCAGATAGTAAAGAATCTGTCTGCAATGCAGGAGATGCAGGTTCCATCCCTGGGTGGAGACTATCCCCTGGAGAAGGGAATGGCAACCCACTCTAGTATGCTTGGATGGAGAATCCCATGGACAGAGGAGCCTGGCTGGCTACAGTCCATGGGATCACAAAGAGCTGGACACAACTGAGCAGCTAAACACACACACACACACACATATCTTCATTCTTTTTCAGATTCTTTACCCATATAAGTTATTACAGAATATTGAGCTAAGTTCCTTGTCCTGTACAGTAGATCCTTGTTGGTTGTCTATAAGAGTTTAAGAAATTTTTAAAAAACAGAGCAAAAACAAAGGAAAGGCAAATTACTGTACCTATTAAAAGAGTAAGTAATAATATTAATACCTATAATGAACAGGAAGAGTGCCTTACCTTGGTGCAACTAGAGAGACCCTGACATCCATCCTTACCAACTGTCCCAGCTTTGAAACTTAGGCAATAAATATTGGATTGGCCAACAAATTCATTCAGGTTTTTCCATAAGATGTTATGGAAAAACCCAAATGAACTTCAGTATCAACCCAACGGAGAAGGAAATGGCAACCCACTCCAGTATTCTTGCCTGGGGAATCCCACAGACGGAGGAGACCAGTGGGCTACAGTTGATGGGGTCACAAAGAGTTGGACACAACCGAGTGACTAACTCACACACACACACACACACACACACCAACCCAACACGTGTTTGCTCTTAGCTGTCTCTCTGTCTCTTTTAGACCTGCGGCAGTCAAGCAAACCCCTCCCCCTATATCCAGTCCCACCATTTCCAATCTAGCCATCCTCAAAGTCCTAATAATGATAGGCTTTGAACCCCATGCTGCCCAGTCCTGGTTTTTATACACTATTGGCCAGAATCCTGAAAATGGGAAGATATGAACAACTTCCTTACAGTGAGCATGATGTTTATAGTCCATCACGCCCAACTCAAGACTATTTGGGGAATCTTTTGGCATTTTTGGTGAAGTCTTCCTCGATTTTGAGACCTGTAGCAAATTCCTTTCTATTTTCCAGTGTTTTTCAGAGTAAATTCATATACATCATTGATGCTCAAATCTGGAGCATCTCGGTTTTTTTCTGCATTACTCTCTTAATAGCCTTTTGGTTCGATAATGTACTGGAAGAATGTGGAAGTACATGAACCAAGCGATCTGAGGTTTCATGTGGAAGCTGCCCGGATAACACTCCTGGATGTGCTTTCTCCTTTGTGAAAATGAAGATGACTGGACTCTTCTGAACCCTTTCTGCTCTGATTCTCTGGCTGCAGCACTTCAGCCATGTGCTCTCCCATGGCCTGAGTATTGCCAAGGAAAGCACAGTACCCTCGAGTCACAAAAACTCTCCTTTGTCCAGCGCCTCTTGAATGGAGATTAATGTTGGTAGTGTCGCTGTTAGGGGTTCGGTTAGAGACACCTGTCATCCACCACCTCCCTGGGGTTCTTGCCAGTAGAATAAAAATCAGAGTGGTCAAAGTCCTCTAGTAATAACTATACATAGAATTCTAAATCTTATTTAGATCAGGGTTGGTTTCTGACTGACCCAGAATCCTAGGCTAACCCACTATTTCCTTACTAAATTAGCTGTTATTGTTTGCTCTCTAAGCTGTGTCCAACTCTTTGCCATCCCACGGACTGCAGCATGACAGACTTACCCATCCCTCACTATCTCCCAGAGTTTGCCCAACTAAATTCGTTACTCCCATGTAAAAGAGAATTCCCAATCTGTATCCAGCAGTCTGTCCTCTTGGAATACCACTTTGACATTCAAAAAACTGAACATTCTTTGTAACAATGTATGGTTGTAACACACAGAGATACTGGATTGTTCTTCCTAATTATAACAGGTCAGAGCACTCTTCTTGGTCATATGGTATCTTCTTCAGGAAGAAAACAAACACTGCACACTGACTTGCCCAAATCTCTGTGAGAAGTTTTATCATTCCAGTGTTTCATCTGTGAGTCTGAGACCATTCAGATAATTGACTGAAATGCTCACTTTTCACTAAGATTAACTAGGAGCAAATATCTCATCTGCAAATATTAATATATTAGGATGTACCCATAGAAATAAGACAATACTTATTTTTAGCAAATAAAATATTTACTCTTTGGTATCTTGCTTGAAGGCTATTCATTGTTGATTTAAAAAAAAAACCTGCAAAATATTTTCAAACATTTCAATTAGGTAATAAAAGTTTGACTCCACATATTTTAATTCCTATTTGTAGATTTTTTATATATAATTCTGATATTTAATAGCAATCCTGTTTCCCTTGTAAAGACTTTTTATCAAGCATCCAAATTCTTTTACTGTTTTTAAAGTAACATACCACAAGGTGGTGATTATATTAAAATCTATAATATGAAAAAAGGCAAGAATTAGAATAGAAATTACATTGTAGAGTCCCAGCATAATCCCTGCCCTACACTCCTTGCAGATTCAGACCTGTTCTGACCTGGAGAACCTTTGGGCTCTCTGTAAGGAAAATCAGATTTGTTTTCCTACCAAGTTGCCTTGGATCCAATGCAAGATTGTTCGAGAGAAGAGGTTTGTCAGAGACAAATGACTATCAGGATTTGAGTCTGACAGCGTGTAATAGATAACACCCGCAAACCAGTGGTGGAGCAAATTAGATAATGTTTTGTTTTTATTTCTTATATTACAAAGCACCTAGAGGAACTGAGTCCAAGGTGGGTATGGTAACTGCAAGACATCATCAGAGAGCCAGCTTCCTTTTATCTTTCTGTTCAGTCATCTTCATGATACCCAAGTGACACCCTCTTAGCCAGGCATTATGACCACAGTCTAGGAGGAATATAAAGAAAGGACAAAGGGCCTTGGTGAGTACCTGCTGAGTTATTTCTGTTTAAAGAACATGTTGGAAGTCTTAGGCAGTAACGTGGGCTTTTATTTGAATGGCAATAACTGACACTTGGGTTTCCCTGGTGGCTCAAATGGTAAAGAATCTCCTGCAATGCAAGAGACCCTGGTTCGATACTTTGAACACCGGATGAAAAAGCCAGCTCACTGGAAAAGACCCTGATGCTGGGAAAGATTGAAGGCAGGAGGAGAAAGGGGCAACAGAGAATGAGATGGTTGGATGGCATCACCGACTCAATGGACATGAGTTTGAGCAAGCTCTGGGGGATAGTGAAGGATAGGGAAGTCTGGTGTGCTGCAGTCCATAGGGTCACAAAGAGTTGGACACAACTTAGCCGCTGAACAGCAACAACAACTGTCATGTAAAATTCTAGCTGCCAAACAGTTTGGAAAATGTACTTTTATAAGCTAGATTCATGCCATCCTGAATAACGTCAAAATTTTGACTGTATGAAAGAAGAAATTCAATTTTGGTTTAGGAACTAGTAATTTTTGTTACAAACTGTTTTATGGGAAAACTAAGAATGGAAAACAATATCATGTATCAGTGGTGGGAAAGGGTGTGTTTCCCAATTCATTTGATTTCGGTGGGTGGATGATGGGAAAGAGATAGAAAGAGATCATTTTCTGCAGGAACCGTGTTTGCTCAGGAAATAAGCAGGTGGTTGTTGAAAGATCAGTGATGACAGCACCATAGGGGCCAGGCCGAAGCTCAGCAGAGAGTTCCACAGATGCATCTGGAACTTACCTCACATTTTTAACTCCACAAACTCTGAGTCAATAAACACACATGTAACCCATGAGAGGAATTTTACAAGACCCCTGCATGCACGCTTTGCAGGTGTAATGCTTGTTCTAGGTGTTTTCTGTTAGTGAAATCTTTCTGTAATCCTATGGAGGACTGACTTGAGGGGTTGGGTGAGACTGCCCCAGAATATCTGATTCTCCCATAGGTGCTGGGAGAGTGCAAGTCAAATGAAGTAAAGAAACCAGTGATGGGCTTGCCTGGTGTTGTAGCGGTTAAGACTGCATTGTTACTGCAAGGGGCATTTTGATCCCTGGTTGGGGAAGTTTCATGTGCTGTGTAGGGTGGCCAAATAAATAAATAAAAATTTTAAAAAAGAAAGAAACCAGTGATAAGGGTGACCAGATATGACATATTTCATTTGCCTGATCTTTCTTTTTGGAACATAAAACAATTACATTAAATATTTTCAGTTCAGTCGTTCAGTCGTGTCCGACTCTTTGTGACCCCATGAATCGCAGCATGCCAGGCCTCCCTATCTGAGCACGCTACCAACTCCTGGAGTTCACTCAGACTCACGTCCATCGAGTCCGTGATGCCATCCAGCCATCTCATCCTCTGTCGTCCCCTTCTCCTCTTGCCCCCAATCCCTCCCAGCATCAGAGTTTTTTCCAATGAGTCAACTCTTTGCGTGAGGTGGCCAAAGTGTTGGAGTTTCAGCTTTAGCATAATTCCCTCCAAAGAAATTCCAGGGCTGATCTCCTTCCGAATGGACTGGTTGTATCTCCTTGCAGTCCAAGGAACGCTCAAGAGTCTTCTCCAACACCACAGTTCAAAAGCATCTTAAAACTCCTCAAATGAGAGAGAGAGAGAGAGAGAATCAAAACGAGAGGAGACACATGTAGATGAGAATCATTAGACAGGCTCCATGGTAGAACTAGGTCTTAAACTGGACCTTGCCAGAGTGGGAAGAATTTGAATTCTAAGAGCAGAAAACAGGAAAGGCACTCTATCGAGGCATGGTAAAAACTCTGAGAAAAAGGGAAAAAAGCTGTTTAGGGGGAAGATTCAGAGGAAGGGCTTCCCGTGTGGCTCAGCTGGTAAAGAATCCGCCTGCAGTGTGGGAGACCTGGATTCGATTCCTAGGTTGGGAAGATCCCCTGAAGAAGGCAAAGGCTACCCACTCCAGTATTCTGGCCTGGAGAATTGTATGAACTGTATAGCCCATGGAGTTGCAAAGAGTCAGACATGACTGAGTGACTTTCACTTTCAGAAAGGAAATTTCTTCCAGCAGGTTCTAGGTATTCAAGGAAGACAGGAGGATGGGAGAAGTAGATCACTGGGAGAGAGGCCTAAGGGGGGCCCTAACTCATCCAGGTCCCCCTACCTTTCTTTTGCTAATACTTCCAAGTAATTGTCCAACCATACAAAAACTTAAGAAATCAAAAAAACCAATTCAAAGAATACTCTGATGGATAATGCCACAGTCTGGCTTGGTGGTGGGAGGAAAAACAGGTATAGTCACTGGAAAGCCATCTGTCGGTACTTAGTGAAGTTGGAGTTTACATATGTGCTGTGACACATCACTTCTACACATATAGATATGAGATATATATATGGTTTATATATATAATCCCCCTAGTGTCCATAACAAGGGGACTGGATAACTAAAATACTAAGAATGTATCCTATGCAATAGCATGCTGCAGATTGAAGCACTGAACTAGATATAAAGTTAGTGATATGGATGGATATTAAAAACATAGTTTTGATTTTAAAAATTAGGAGAGACTTCCCTGGGGACTCAGGGGTAAAGAATCCACTTGCCAGTAAAGGGGTCACGGGTTTGATCCCTGGTCTGGAATGAGGGATCATGCCACAGGGCAGGCAGCTAAGCCCATGCACCGCAACTACTGAGCCTGTGCTCTAGAGCCTGGCAGCTGCAACTACGGAGCCCACATGCCCTAGAGCCCATGCTCCGCAACAAGAGAAAAGGCACCGCAGTGAGAAGCCTAAGCACACTGCAACAAAGAGTAGCCCCTGCTCGTCGTAACTAAAAAAGCCTGTGTATATCAGTGAAGATCCACTACAGCCAAAAACTAAAATAAATAAATAACTATTTAAAAAATAGATATCTTTCCATTTATACGTTTTTTTTAATTTAAAAGATTAAGGAGGAAAATGAGATGTCAGCACAATAAGCCATATAAGAAAATAGAAAACACATACATACAGAACACTATGTTACTTACAAGAATTCAAGGAGGAAAGGAATGAAAGCAGAGATTGGAGATGAAGGGAAGAAATCCATACATGAGTCAAGAGCAGAGCTTTCCTACAATGGTGTGTGCTAGGACTCACCTCTACACCCACAGGTTGCCCCTTTCCCTCTTCCCCACAAAATAAACCTCAGGGAGAAGGACTCATTCTTAGACTTTCAACTATTTTTATATGGATGACTAGTACTAGTACTAGAACATAAAAGTGGGATAATAGTCAAAAGAATTTCACTGGGTTGTCAGGAAAATTAACGGAGACCAAATCATAGATGCCAAAGCACTTTCCTGGTGGTCCAGTGGCTAAGACTTCATGTTCCCAGTGCAGGGGCCCAGGTATGATCCCTGGTCAGGGAACTAGATCCCACATGCTGCATCTAAGACCCAGTGCAGCCAAATAACTGAATTTTTAAAAAATTCTAAAAATCTTAGATGCCCAAAGAGAGCCATGACATGATGTTAGGTGTTTGACTAACCTTCAGTTCAGTTTAGTTCAGTTGCTCAGCCGTGTTCGACTCTTTGCGACCCCATGAATAGCAGCACGCCAGGCCTCCCTGTCCATCACCAACTCCCAGAGTTCACTCAGACTCACATCCATCAAGTCTGTGATGCCATCCAGCCATCTCATTCTCTGTCATCCCCTTCTCCTCCTGCCCCCAATCCCTCCCAGCATCAGGGTCTTTTCCAATGAGTCAACTCTTCACATGAGGTAGCCAAAGTATTGGAGTTTCAGCTTCAGCATCAGTCCTTCCAATGAACACCCAGGACTGATCTCCTTTAGGATGGACTGGTTGGACCTCCTTGCAGTCCAAGGGATTCTCAAGAGTCTTCTCCAACACCACAGTTCAAAAGCATCAATTCTTCAGTGCTCAGCTTTCTTCACAGTCCAACTCTCACAGCCATACATGACCACAGGAAAAACCATAGCCTTGACTAGACTGACCTTTGTTGACAAAGTAATGTCTCTGCTTTTGAATATGCTATCTAGGTTGGTCATAACTTTCCTTCCAAGGAGTAAGTGTCTTTTAATTTCATGGCTGCAATCACCATCTGCAGTGATTTTGGAGCCCCCCAAAATAAAGTCTGACACTGTTTCTACTGTTACCCCATCTATTTGCCATGAAGTGATGGGACCGGATGCCATGATCTTCATTTTCTGAATGTTGAGCTTTAAGCCAACTTTTTCACTATCCTCTTTCACTTTCATCAAGAGGCTTTTTAGTTCCTCCTCACTTTCTGCCATAAGGGTGGTGTCATCTGCATATCTGAGGTGATTGATATTTCTCCCGGCAATCTTGATTCCAGCTTGTGCTTCTTCCAGTCCAGCGTTTCTCGTGATATATTCTGCATATAAGTTAAATGAGCAGGGTGGCAATATGCAGCCTTGATGTACTCCTTTTCCTATTTGGAACCAGTCATTGTTCCATGTCCAATTCTAACTGTTGCTTCCTGACCTGCATATAGGTTTCTCAAGAAGCAGGTCAGGTGGTCTGGTATTCCCATCTCTTTCAGAATTTTCCACAGTTTATTGTGATTACTAACTGGCAAAAGGACTTAATTGTGAACTTTATACTTTATATCCACTGTGAACTTTTTTTTAACTCCCAGGACATGTGTTCAATTCTTGCCGCAGCAAAATGATAAGTCATTACATCAGAGGCTTTCAGAATGAAGCAAATAATGAAAATACATTAGATCCTCAAGTGCAAGGGCACACAGCCCTGTTCCACAGAGAAATAATACAACTGTTGGAGTTGTAGGGAAGTTCATGACCACTAATGCTTGCCCTTACAGTCACTTTTAGCCTGGTGCACTGCCCCTGTCTGACAATTACTCACCACTGATGGCAGTCCTGCCAATTCAGGGATTACCAGGCAGCAGGAGCTGGGTAGGGAAGGCTAACGTGAAGGCCAGCTGACTGCGGGGGGAAGAAGAACAGCCAAATTGTAGTGACCGAAGCTGGCATTTGGTCAGAAGAAGGGGATTTTGCTGGCTTTGGTCAAAGGTCTGGCAGTGTATCCTGAGGTCTTTGGGGCCCAATGTGAAATCTGAAAAAAGGTAATTTAGAGCAGCCTACTGGGGATAACGCATTGCTTTAGCCACATTTACAAAGACTGGAGGTCTTAGAAGCATTGTTCCATCTGTTACGAGTCCACAGCAGTTCAGAACATAATCCAATGCTGCTTAAAACTGAAGTGAAATGTGACCGAAATACTCTGTTACAAAACTGTCCCTGCAAGAGAAAAGTGGTTTACCTTTGCACCAATGAAGGAACTTTTTAGATATCCTATTTATCCTGGAACGTGTGTGCCTGTTCAGTCATATCTGACTCTTTGTGACCCCATGAATTGTAGCCCATCAGGCTCCTCTGTCCATGGGATTTTCCAGGCAAGGATACTGGAGTGGGTTGCCATTTCCTACTCCAGGGGATCTTCCCAACCCAGGGATCAAACCTGCATATCCTGCATCTCCGGCATTGGAAGGCAAATTCTTTACCACTAGTGCCACCTGGGAAACCCCACTTATCCTGGTACAGTACATCATTTATAGAATCCATGAATCATCTACTCCTTAGATGCAAGACGTCCTAAAAACATGATCAATATAGGAGTTCCCACCTAACCTGCTACAGATGAAATTAGGCTGAACTCTGGGACTCCATTTGATGATGCCTAAAGAGTTCTTTCAGATCTGTTATGTACTACATCAGTGGGGGAACAAATACAGAGTTTCAAAGAATTCCAGAGATCTCCAAGTCCAGTTTCTTCTCTGTAGAAATTCTACTTCAGAAAGGATAACTTGCCTAATGTCAAGCAGCTGGCTCATTTCTATTCAGCATATATTTATTGAATATCTACGATGTTCTAGGCATTTTATTAAATCTTAGGAATTCAGGTAGCGTGAATCATAATAACACATGGCATATTCATGAAGCATGCATACTGGAGCCAAACTCACAGCAAAGCACTGAATGTGTGTTTCTTTTAGCTTCACTGCTTGCTGGTTCTGTGACCCTGTGAAAAGTCACTTAACCTCTCTATGCTACGGTATCATTATCTATTAAATAAGGTAACAGTGACTTCCCAAGTGGCTCAGTGGTAAGGAATCCACCTGCTAATGCAGGAAAAGCGGGAGATGTTTTGACCCCTGGGTTGGGAAGATCCCCTGGAGTAAGAAATGGAACCCACTCCAGTATCCTTGCCCGGGAAATTCTATGCACAGAGGAGCCTAACGGGCTATAGTCTATGGGGTCGCAGAAGAGTTGGACACAACTGAGCAACTAAGTACACACACACTCAAAGTAACAATGAGACTATAACTCATGGGATTGTTACAAGACTTGAAAGAATCAATATACTTAATGTGCATAAAACAGAATAGTAACTGGCACATAGTGAGCACTCTGTAAGTGTTTGTTCATTAAAATTCCAGGTTTCCTCTCTCCAGAAGCTCTCTATCCTTTGTTTAGACAGACAGCCCAGCACAGTGGGGGTAATACTACTCTAGCCATCCTAATTACTGTTGATTTGAGGGCACAAACTTGTCTAGTTCACTGGCGAGTCCCCCTACCCTATGCCAAGTACCAATTCTAGTTTGTGATAGACTTCTTGGTATTTGCCGAATGGATGAGTGAATGGACCCCAAAATTAAAGTCAGAGAAAAAGCATCATGAGAAGCAAATATTTGAATGGTACCTTAAATGATGAGAAAGAACAGCAACATTTCTTTCTTTTTTAAATATTTCTTTATTTGGCTGTGTCTGGTCTTAGTTGTTGCATGTGAAATCTAGTTCCCAGACCAGAGATCGAACCCTGGGCCCCCTGCATTGGGGGTGCAGAGTCTTGGCCACTGGACCACCAGAGAAGTCCCTCAGCTATTTTTCATGTAGAGAAGTGACAAGAGTGTCTAGACGGTCAAAGCAGCAGGAGCAAAGGCTCTGGCTTTCTTCATCTCTCCATATCACCTACTCTTCTCCCTTTCTCTATCTGAGGGATTTGAGAATTGGACCTGGGTGTGCCTCAGAATCTGTAGCTCATTATGGATTGTATAGCTCTGTCTGGATGGAACCAGGTGCCAACGAAGGTGCTCAGAGCTATCAGTTGTTCTTTCTGTTAACACTTGTTCATTCAGAGGAAGCTGGCTGATTTCAGAAATCCTGCAGGGAGTAAAGTGCTGAATGTGTATTTACTTAGCCCATTCATTCAAAGCAAGAGTTTGATTACATTTGACTGTTAGTGTAATCTATATTTTCCTTGAGTTTGATCCTCCTCCATGAGGGACTAAAATAGTTTCATAGCTACATTCAGTTAAATTAAATTATTTACTTTAGAAAAACGTGGATATTTATTAATCATCTGGTGGTTCAAATGGCAGAGATATCTGATTGTCTACCGATATCTAATATCTACTCTCTCCTTCTTCTATGGCAATAACTTTTTTTTTTCCTCGCCAGCACCATGGGGCTTGTGGGATCTTAGTTCCCCACTGTGCCTGCTGCAGTGGAAGCATTGTATTAACCACTGGGCCACCAGGGAAGTCCATAGCATTCTTTTTTTTATTTTTTGGCCCTAACATTCTTGAATTTTAGCTAGGCACATGAATACTATTGTCTAGTATTGTCTATATTTCCCAGTTTCTCATGCATCCGCAGGTGACCAAATGACTAAAGAGACATAATATGTTCAATTTCCCAAAAAAGTGACATTTTCTTCTCTTTTTAAAAAATATCCTCTCCTCCTGACTGACTGTAGATGTAGTGGCTGGAGTTAACGCAATCATGTGAACTTTGTGAGGTGACTGGGAGTGGAAGAAAATGTTTAGGAAAGCAAGTAGAAGAAGTCTGGCTTTGATACTCCAGAGAGTACGGTATTGAAGTGCCTGCCTTTAAACTCTTCTATGAGAATGAAATAGAGTTCTGCTTGTTTAAGCTACTGTTTGTTTGAGTTTGATGTGGTTTTGTTTCTTGCAGCCACACCTAATCCTAACTTAAATAGCTTCCTCCTGCTACCCATCCTGACATATCCTTTGCCCCCTCCACATCATTTATTACTACTCAGAGAATAAAAACTAGGATTTCCCAAGCAAATAAGATTAATAATAACAATAATAATTAGAAGGATAAGTACATTGCAAAACCTTTACTTCTTCCTTCCCCATCCAAAAATATCACCTTGTGAATTTCATGGCCACTTTAATTATTTTTGGAATGTCTCATTTGCATTCTACGAATGTAGAGGATAGAGTCAGTCTGTGAGTGGGAGGGGAAGTAAAGGATAAAATATGTGGAAAAGGAGCAGAAACATTACTGAAAAAATTTAAGCAGAGGAATACAGACACCAACAGTGTATAAATTATGATACAGCCATAATGCAATGCTACGCAGTGATTAAAGATTGTGTCATAGAGTAATATTTATTGTTTTGGGGAAATGTACAGGATATTTTGTCAAGTAAGGAATAGATTCCAGAATAATAAATAAAGATATATTTATATAGACTTAGGAAAAAAAGACATGAAGTACAGACACCAAAATGTTAACAGTATTTATCTCTGGCTAATAAGATTATAGATGATTTTAATTTTCTTTCATTTTGTTTATTTGTATTTTATAATTTTCCATGATCAGCACTGATAATTTATATACATTTTAAGTTATCTAAAAAGCAGTTCTTGGGTGTTGGCAGAATAAACCTCCACACTTGCGTGAGTCAGAGTGATGTCAAGCTATGCTGTGAAGACAGAAAAGCCCCTAAAATTTCAGTGCCTTAACACACCAATGGTATATTTCTTATTCATCTAAAAGCCAGTGTGGGTCAGTGGGGACCCACTGTCATTAGCTGTGGCTCAGGGAGCCATCTCAGCACGCAGCTCTCAAGGTCAATGCAGGGGAACAGAGAGGTCGAAATGATATTTTCTTGTCTAGTTTCTAGTTTACTGGCCAGAGTGTGCACATAGTCCTCAGCTACCTGCAAGGGAGGCTGGGGAACAGGGGGAGCATCTGGGGCTTCTCATGAGCACTGTCTCTGCCACATACACATATGGTGATTACATTTCCTCATCCAAAACCCCTAGTTTACAGCATGACAAGTAAACAATAGACTTCAAACCCAATTTTTAAAAATACACACACAGGGACATCCCTGGCAGTCCAGTGGTTAAGAATCCACACTTCCACTATGGGGAGAAGGGGTGGGTGGGTGGGAGTGGGTGGGGAGGCAGGGGTTGGGGAGGCAGGGTCGGGGTGGGAAGGCAGGGCCAGAGCAGGGAGGTGGGGTGGCTTTGACTCCACTTGCTGCACTGTGTGGCCAAAGTAAATAAATAAAATTTAAAAACAGACACATAACAGAATACATGGTTGCAGGCTTGCTACAGAGTTTTAAATGATCCCCAATGGCCTTGGCTATGAGGAAGAGGAGGAAACTGGGAAAAGGTGAGGCCAAGATTACAGGTATCCTCCTCCCTCTCCTGTGCTCTTTAGTGCACCAAGTTAAGTCTCAGCTGGAGCCAGAGTGGAGGGAGGAAAGACAGGACTGAGACAGGACATGGCTGCCAGGAAAAAGAATGAGGATTTCTGAGGGAGTGGGAGGTAGAACCTGGACCTGTCCCCCAAGATCAGGGAAATACCAGGCGGACGCATGAGCTGGCTAGAAATTGGGGAGGAGAGCTGGTCCAAATAGGATGGAAAAAGTTAGGAAGACCGCCAGGGCTAGACAGTGCCAAAGGTGGGAATTCATGTCAGAATAAAAAGCCAAGAATGTGGAGTGCGGATCGAAGTGAGACTGGAACAACTCGCTTCAAATGTGCACCACCGTTTGGGTCTTGCTCTCAAGAAAAAGCAGACTGTGACTTGTCATCAGTTTTACTTAAAGGGTAAGACATGGGAAGGTCCCCTGGAGAAGGGCATGGCAAGCCACTCCAGTATTCTTGCCCATGGAGAATCCCATGGACAGAGGACCCCGGAGGGCTACAGTCCATGGGCTTGCACAGAGTTAGACACAACTGAAGCAACTTAGCACAGGTAAGATAGACAACAGAAACCAACTCAGCAGCACCATGGCCCACAAAAAGAGCCCACAGTCTAAACAAGGGGCCAGAGCTTCGTGGGAAACTGAAGGCTGGATCAGGCATTGTTCCAGACATACACTGTGGAGGGAGTGGGGATACGTGGCTGACCTCAGGAAGGCAGCAGTGACTGCCGGTGACCTCAGTGGCTGGACCAGGACCCCAGCAAGTGGCTGGGGATGGTGAGAGTTTGCGACCCCATGGACTGTAGCCCACCAGGCTCCTCTGTCCATGGGATTCCCCAGGCAGGAATACTGGAGTGGGTTGCCAGTTCCTTCTTCAGGGGATCTTCCTGACCCAAGGATTGACCCCACGTCTCTTTTGTCTCCTGGTAGGTGGGTTCTTTACCACTCGTGCCACCTGGGAAGCCCTCGTCTATGACTCAAGTAAAATGTTTCCTTTGAGACTGTAAAGAAACACATTCACATTTTAGAAGCCACTTTGCAGATATGATAGGATGTCTACCAAAGCAAGTCAGGCTGGTTCCTCAAGCCTTTATCCGCAAATGTTTTATCAGTCATGCCTTATCTGTTAACACCTCTGTAGGAATTAATTAGCTGAGTGTCAGCTGAAAGTAAGAACTGTCAGAAGTATAGGAGGAAGTAGTTGGACAAAGGTCTGTTGTACTGACAAGTGCGTCTCCATATGCTTATTACGATCTTGCTTGCCTTGGTCCTGAATATGCCACTGAAAGTAGTTCCCTCCCAAACCAGGGGGAACCATCGGATGAAGATGCTTAAATATCAAATGATATTAACTCATTCTCATTGTAATTCCTTGATGCCCCAAATTACCCATTTGCAGAATATGTCTGATCTAGAAAGGTATCCTAAAAATCAAAGTATGAGAATTCCTTGTTTGTCCAGTGGTTAGGACTCACTGCCAAGAACCAGGATATGATCCCTGGTTGGGGAATGGGGATCCCAGAGGCCATGAGGCTTGACTATAAATAAATAAAAATCAAGGTATGCCAGTTGACATTTATTAAATGTCTCTATCCTCAGAGATTAGGCATTGGGGGATGACTGGTGGCCCAGTCAGTAAAGAATCCGCCTGAAATGCAAGAGACCCAGGTTCAATCCCTAGGTCAGGAAGATCCCCTAGAGAAGGGCATGGCAACCCAGGAGCCTGGTGGGTTGCAGTCCATGGGATCACAAGAGTCAGACATGACTTAGTGACTAAATAACCACCATGTATAATTCCTAAAGAGTTTACATGCTAGGATTCAGATTCAGCTATTATTTACCAAGCTCCAATGATATGTCAAGCATACATCATCTCATTTAATCTTACAAAATACCAATATAATAATAACACAAGTGTTATTATCTAGTTTCATTTATTTGGCTGCACCAGGTTTTAGTTGCAGCACGAGGCATCGTCAGTCTTCATTGCGGTATTCAAATTCTTAGTTGAAGCATCTAATTCCCTGACCAGGGATCAAACCCAGGCCCCCTGCTTTGGGAGCGCATAGTCCTAGCCACTGGACCACAGGGAAGTCCCTATCCCAGTATTTATTCCCAGGGCGTTCAAGTGCATGCCAAGCACTGTCTCTAATATGTGACAGGGGGAAAGTAAATATAGTTAGTACAGAGAAGCTCGAAGAGCTGAAATATGTAAGCACACTCATGAGTCACTAACACAGTTTGAGACAGTGTAATTAAGTGTCACATATTTGGGAAGATGAGCGACAAGGATAAAAGCTGGAAGAGAGGACTGGACTGAAGATGGGGAAGGCTGAGGCAAGGTGGGGCTCCTCTGAGGTTTCCCTGATGAGGTGAGGGTGGAGTCGATTATCCTGAGGGAGAGGTGGTGGGGGCGGAATGGCCTGCTGTTTGAAATAACAGAGACTGTGAGTCAGTCCGCGACATCCTTTTAATGTGTGGTTATGGGCGGTTGCTCCCAGCCCACGGATGCAGGTAACCAAGGAACTCCCCCACAGCTCCAGGTAAACTGTACCAGCACTAGCCTTCAGTGCAGACGCTGGTGTGCTAACTCCAGCCTAGACAGGCAGACAGCAGGGGCTTCACTTGGGGGAGCTGGGGACACATGGAAAGGAGGGGAAAAAAAGCTCTGAGCTATTTTCAGTTCTGCATCTCTGTGCAGAGCGAACTTAAGGCACGTGCATGCCTGGGAATCCATCAGATGGAAATATATGCATGCATACAGGCTGCTTGCTAACATCCTCACCGGAAGATGCCTTTCTACAAGCTAACCTGCGGTGACGTCATTCCCTAGCTACTGTCATGGACTGATTCTCTGCTGAGCGTCGTCCCAAGGCCTCTGCTGAAGGTATGTACAGGAAAATAGCCAACCACTGAGGAATCAACAACTTTTGACAACAGGGAAAAAGGAAAGTTTCTCAATTTCCCGAATTTTTAACAAGTGCCAAGTATAAACTCAGCTTGGTTGGAAATATAAGCACCGTGGAATTCTGTAGAACCTTAAAGGAAGCCACAATTTTCCCCTGAGCTTGCAGTGGAAACTCTACACCCTCACAACACCTCAGAGCCTTCCCACCAATAAAATTTGTTGGCAGAGCATGACATCATCAGAGAAAGCTCTGATTGGCTGAGTTCTATCCTTAAGGAAAGACCCATTTCTGGCAGCCAAAGAAAACTTTCCCAAAAACCTTTAGGAGCATCAGACACCATATTTAGCTTCCTTCTTTTAGAGCAAAACTTTAGTACAATAACCAGCACGTTTCCTTTGGGAAGCTGCTTCTGCCAGAACTTATGGTAAAAACCCTGAAGGTGCTTCTGCCTGAGTGTCTTGGTGCTGGCCTCTAGGCTGGTGGTACTTCCCCTAGTAGGTGGGAAACTGCAAAAAAGGTTTAATGAGGACCCTCGCTACCCCTTCTGTCACAAGCTTCCTGATTAGACATGGCAAGGAGGCTAAGAGCCTCTGCCAAGGAATGTCATAACAGAGGCTACTATGAAACCAAATAAGAGGAGCCCAGGGAGCCCGGAAAAGTCAAGTCAGAAATGTTCATTAATGCCTTGTATGCAATGCACTAGGTTAGGCAGGCGGGCCTTTGCCTTCAAGGAAGCCAGGAACTTGTATTCAGGCTACCTTTCTCATGAAGAGATGTAAAGATAAAGCTGACACAGAACAAGTGCTACACATTTCCTGAAAGAAATCATTAAGGGTTTTTCTGAATGGTCTTTGGCTGGGAAATAAGTCAAAGGAGGTACAAAGTGAAAGTGTTAGTCACTTAGTTCAGTTCAGTTCAGTTCAGTCGCTCAGTCGTGTCCGACTCTTTGCAACCCCATGAATCACAGCATGCCAGGCCTCCCTGTTCATCACCGTCTCCCAGAGTTCACTCAGACTCACATCCATCGAGTCGGTGATGCCATCCAGCCATCTCATCCTCTGTCGTCCCCTTCTCCTCCTGCCCCCAATCCCTCCCAGCATCAGAGTCTTTTCCAATGACTCAACTCTTCTCATGAGGTGGCCAAAGTACTGGCGTTTCAGCTTTAGAATCATTCCTTCCAAAGAAATCCCAGGGTTGATCTCCTTCAGGAGGGACTGGTTGGATCTCCTTGCAGTCCAAGGGACCCTCAAGAGTCTTCTCTAATACCACAGTTCAAAAGCATCAATTTTTCGGTGCTCAGCCTTCTTCACAGTCCAGCTCTCACATCCATACATGACCACAGGAAAAACCATAGCCTTGACTAGACGGACCTTAGTCGGCAAAGTAATGTCTCTGCTTTTGAATATACTGTCTAGGTTGGTCATAACTTTTCTTCCAAGGAGTAAGCGTCTTAATTTCATGGCTGCAATCACCATCTGCAGTGATTTTGGAGCCCAAAAAAAGTCTGACACTATTTCCCCTGTTTTCCCATCTATTTCCCATGAAGTGATGGGACCGGATGCTATGATCTTCGTTTTCTGAATGTTGAGCTTTAAGCCAACTTTTTTGCTCTCCTCTTTCACTTTCATCAAGAGGCTTTTTAGTTCCTCTTCACTTTCTTCCATAACGGAATCAAGCTGGAATCAAGATTGCCGGGAGAAATATCAATAACCTCAGATATACAGATGACACCACCCTTATGGCAGAAAGTCACTCAGTCGAGTCCAACTCTTTACAACCCCATGGATGCTAGCCCACCAAGCTCCTCTGTCCATGGGATTCTCCAGGCTAGAACACTGGAGTCAGTTGCCATGCCCTCCTCCAGGGGATCTTCCTGATCCAGGGATCGAACCCAGATCTTCTGCATTGCAGGCCATCTTTACCATCTGCTCTTTACCATCTGAGCCACCAGGGAAGCCCCCAAACAAGGTATAACACCACTGTTTTGATCACACACGCACCCCAGCTAGTCTTGCCCCCCCCCCTCGTTTTATTCTACCCTATTAGTTCCCTCTCAGGTGAAAGTTGCACCTTAAGAAAAGGCAGACAAGTTAGAATCCTGCAGCACCCCAGCTACCCCTGCTCTCTCTCTCTCTCTCCCTCCCTCCGTTGTCCCTTCCTTCCTTCCTTCCTCTCTGCCTCACTCTTCTTACAAAACAAACAGATCTCTTTGGTTCTCCCTTAGAGAACACCTCTCTTTCTTCCAGATGAACTTCCACCTGACTGACTGGGGTCCTGAAAGCTTTTGCTCCAGGACATCCTTGTGACCAGTCCTGAATTCAAATATCCTCAGGGTGGAGCGGAGGCGGAGCTCGGGGCAGAGAGGTAAAACCAGTTTCCCAGAGACCAAACAATCCCTACTCAATCTGGAGGCGTATTTACTGCAGATCAGTTTCCAGGTAACCACAGCTCCCTC
The DNA here is from genome assembly GCF_014754425.2 of Oryx dammah. Lineage (NCBI taxonomy): Eukaryota > Metazoa > Chordata > Mammalia > Artiodactyla > Bovidae > Oryx > Oryx dammah. The sequence continues at coordinate 31,267,856 of NW_024070199.1, forward strand.
GTCCAGGGGGCCTTGAATCCAGGTAGTAGTTTCCTGCTACACAAGGAGATGGAGAAGGAGGCCATGCATCCTCCCCCAGGAAGCAGGAGACGGATTACATCACTGCTTGTAAAATGAGGGTAAAGTGTGGATTTTAATATGGTTAAATCTTTCATCTTCACAGTTTGGGTTTCAGAGGAGTGAAGATGAGAATGGAAGGGTGCGAGTTTCCTGTGACAGAAAAGGATAGCACTTAGGTGGATGGAGACTGGGAGGGACCACAGGGGCAAATGGAGCAGCACGTGAATTCCTGGGCCTGAGAGAGCAGTGGGTGAAAGGCAGACTCAGCCTGAAACATCGAGAGAGGCTGCTCTGTTTCTGGTTCGGTCTCGTTTTTTTCAACTGAACAATCCCAGATGACAGCGGGCAGCCAGCCTTGGGTCAGAATGGTCTGCACCGAGCCTGACTCCCAGCCTTCCTTCGGGGCCAGGATGCTCTGCTCTCGGACTTACTTCCCATCCCCTGACTCCTGCTCCTGCCACCATCAGCTCCCCCAGGACAGATCTCAGCTTGCTTCTGTTAGCTCGGCAACTGGCCCTTTAAGCACGGTCAGCTCAGCAGGCCCCGGCTGGCACAGAAAACCTTGTGGCAGACAACAGTGTTTATTCTAGGCAATTGTCCCAGACTGGTTACTCCCTGCTAACTCCCCACCTGCTGCTGCAGGCCGCCTCTTTTCCCATGTCTCAATTCATCCTCCCCAAGCCTTGGCTAAGAGGCTCTCCTGGTTCCAGTCCCACCCAGAAGGACCCAAGCCCCTGAGCTGGGGGAAGGGAATGTCAACTGCAGGTGAGAAGTGATTGATGGTTGCGCTCTGGCCCTTCCAGGTAACAATTGCCCTGGGTCAGAGCAGTCTCAGGGCTCCACCCAGCTCCAACCTGCTGGGCCAGGTGTGCCTCAGCCCTCGGGAATGGACAAAAGGTGAGGCTTCCAAGCAGCACCGGCCAAACACTGGATCTCTAGTGATGGCCCAGAGGGGAGAAGAGATGGAGACGTACCACCATCTAACCGGAGACCCTGGCTGTCTGCTCATCCTTCCTGCCCCGAGACTGCGGAGCGCCTTGCCCTGGAGAAGGCACCTGTCAATGCGGGTAACCAACTTCAGCTCTGGAAGCCGGGCTGTGGTCTGCGGACAGAGCGTGGGCTGTGGTCTCACCCTGCATGGGTCGGCTGCCCCTCCGGGAACATGCCTCTGAGTCCCACTTCTGGATCCCTGGTCCCCATCCTTCTCATGCTCCCCAGCCACGGCTCTCCTCCTGTCTCTCTCACCTCATTCAGAGCTCTTCCCTTCCTAGAGGCAGTTGTTTTTCATCTTTGAGATAAAGGCAGAGTAAGGACAGAGACAGCCTGGGGTCACAAGGGTGACAACAGCAGAGTGGAATGTCTGTCATTAAAAGTCTAGAACAGGGTGTAGTTTGAGGAGGAGGAGAGAGAATCTCACTTCAGGTTTCTCTGTAAGTCTGGTTATCTCCAAACCACCCAGCCAAGCGGGGCTTCAGTCCCACAATGGAGTGGTGATGGGCAAGAGAGGGAAGGCTAGAACTTAGGATATTTTTGCTTTACTTTGACGTCACTTGTGTCTATGTTAGATGGAGCCTTTATCTCTGATCTCACCTCACCTCCTGAGGGTAGTGAGTGTATCCTGGAGGTCCAGGGGCTGTCCGGAGCAGTGGAATCAAACCATTTAGTGTCTGTGTGACCACAAGCAAGTCACTGGAAGTATTGGTCTCTCAGTCTTGTCCAACTCTTTGCAACCCCATGGACTGGGACCTGCCAGGCTCCTTTGTCTATGGAATTCTCCAGGCAACAATTCTGGAGTGAGTAGTCATTCTCTTCTCTAGGGGATCTTCTCAATCCAGGGATCAAACCTGGGTCTCCTGCATTACAGGGAGGGCATTGAGCCTCCATGAACCTCACTCTTCATCTGTAAAAGACTAGTATTAATAAATAGAGTAATAGGGAATTCTCAGTGCAGGGGGAATGAGTTTGATCCCTGGTAAGGGAAGATCCCACTTGCCACATGGCGAACCCCCCAAAATAAATTTTAAATAAATTTAAAAAAATAAATGGAGTAATAATAACTTCATTTTATAGGGTTCTGAGGACTACATTGAAGACACATTAAAACCCTGCCACATCATAGATACTTAGTCAGTTCAGTCGCTCAGTCGTGTCCGACTCTGTGACCCCATGGACTTTAGCATGCCAGGCTTCCCTGTCCATCACCAACTCCCAGAGGCTACTCAAACTCATGTCCATCTTGTCAGTGATGCTATCCAACCATCTCATCCTCTGTTGTCCCCTTCTCCCACCTTAAGTCTTTCCCAGCATCAGGGTCTTTTCCAATGAGTGGGTTCTTTGCATCGGGTGGCCAAAGTATTGGAGTTTCAGCTTCAGCATCAGTCCTTTCAATGAATATTCAGGACTAATTTCCTTTAGGATTGACAGGCTGGATCTCCTTGCAGTCCAAGGAACTCTTAAGAGTCTTCTCCAACACCACAGTTCAAAAGCATAATTTCTTTGGCACTCAGCTTTCTTTATAGTCCAACTCTCACATCCATATATGACTACTGGAAAAACTGTAGCTTTGACTAGACGGACCTTTGTTGGCAATGTAATGTCTCTGCTTTTTAATATGCTATCAAGGTTGGTAATAGCTTTTCTTCCAAGGAGCAAGCATTTTTTGATTTCATGGCTGCAGTCACCATCTGCAGTGATTTTGGAGCCTCCCCCAAAATAAAGTCTGTCACTGTTTCCATTGTTTCCCCATCTATTTGCCATGAAGTGATGGGACTGGATGCCATGATCTTCGTTTTCTGAATGTTGAGTTTTAAGCCAACGTTTTCACTTTCCTCTTTCACTTTTAACAAGAGGCTCTTTAGTTCTTTGCTTTCTGCCATTAGGGTGGGGTCATCTGTGTATCTGAGGTTATTGATATTTCTTCCAGCAATCTTGATTCCAACCTGTGCTTCATCCAGGCCAACATTTCGCATGACGTACTCTGCATATAAGTTAAATAAGCAGGGTGATGATAGCTATGTTTATTATTATTATATGAGATACTTAATAAACATAGCTATTACAGTCAGGCTTCTGTTTCCTCAACTGTAAAATAGGGACCATAAAATACCTATGTTGAAGATTAACCAACTTCATATTTATAGAGTTCTTAGAGAGATGCCACACACAAGATTAAACTCTGTCCAGGTGTTAGTAAGTAAACTTTATCCTCCTGTCACTTTCTTCAACACCTGGACATCATCTTGTCCAGGTGAGGACTGTGCTAAGTGTTGCAGACACAAGTCCACTGCAGCCACAGGGCTCAGGAGAGATGAGGGAGGAGGCGTTGATTTCACTGGGGAACACGCTTCTTTTTTTTTTTTTTTTTTTTGTTCTGTTTATTCTAATGTTGCTGATTCCTTAGTCTGCATCCTCCTATCAGCCTTCTCCCCTGTTCCCCATGCCTAGTATTTCATCTCTCATGAAAGGAACAGCAGCTGACTCCAGGCTTCCCCTATCAACTGAGAAAGCATGTGAGCATCCAGATCTGTATCTGAATTTCCTTTTGTGACCTCAAATCGAAAGACCCTGAGCACCACTATAATGCTGCATCTAATCCTCATTAAGCACGTGTTTATTAAATTCGTGTGAGGAATTCAAGTGCATATTCCAGGACATGAAGTCCAGCAAGGAAACAAATCCAACAGAAACAATGTTAAAACAGTCCAAGTAGTCACTTGGTTGACTTTCTTTCTCCCCGATTCATGGGTTGCCCTGTTCATGTTTAACTTCCCTGGTGGCTCAGTGGTAAAGCTTCCGCCTACCAATGCAGGAGATAGGGGTTTGATCCCTGGGCTGGAAAGATCCCCTAGAGGAGGAAATGGCAACCCACTCCCGTATTCTTGCCTGGGAAATCCCATGGACAGAGGAGCTTGGCAGGCTACAGTCCATGGGATCGTAAAAGCATCAGACACAACTTAGCAACAAAACAACAGCCCCAAAATCCATGTTTAAGATAACATTTATGGTGCCTTTACTATGTAAGCTGTTCTCATCTCATCCTCAGATCACCTCTAGAATAGCTATTGTGATGTTTATTTCACAGGTGAGGAAACAGAAGGTTTACAGAAGTTAAATAACCCATCCCACATCACACCTGGAGAAGGAAATGGCAACCCACTCCAGTATTCATGCCTGGGCAAGAATCTCACAGGCAGAAGAGCCCGGTGGGCTACAGTCCATGGGTTCGCAGAGTTGGACATGACTGAGTGACTAACACACACACATTATACACACATCACACACACACACACACATACACACACACATCACACAACTAGTCAGTGGCAGAGCTGGTCCTTAAAGCTGCTTCCAGAGATCTTGCTTCCTCTGTTACATCCATAGGCACCAACACATTTCCATGGAAGTTAGACTGGGCTGTTCTCTTGGCTTTGTCTAATCCGCTCTTTAAAATATACAAGGTGGGACTTCCCTGGAGATCCAGTGGCTAAGACTCTGCACTCCCAATGCAGGGCGCCCAGGTCAGGGAACTAGATCCCACATACCACAGCGAAGAGTCTGCATGTTGCAACTAAAGATCCCGTGTGCCACAACTAAGACTCAGTGCCGCCAAATAAATAAATACATATTTTTAAAATGCAAAATACAATCCATCCGTCGTGTTTGCTGGAGTTTTTGGCAGAGAAATCATGTGCATAACTGTCCTGTAAACAAAGGGTCTTTCGCCTCATCCTTCCTTTCCATTCAGAAAGCATCTTTCCTGCCGGACTCCCTCCTCAGGACCAGCCCCTTCCTAGTCTCAGCTGCACAACCTGTCACTGACTCTAAGAGGGTTTTAACAAAAGAACTGGAACAGGACGGGTTTTAAAACCGACTGTCCCTTTCTCTAAATAATTAAAGAAGATGCTATCTGGGAGATCAGGTTGTTATTAGCTCTTCTCGAGTTCGCTGTCACTTGCTTTCACCCGAGGCAGGATTGAAGGCTGGGCTGAACGGCGGACACGGAAACATGCTCTCATTTGGACAGAGCTGGGGAGCCCATTGTGCAGGCTGGCCATTCACCTCGCGTCTTGATTCTTTGCCAGTGGAACAGAGGGTGGGCTTGAATGGCAGGTTATGGTCCTTTGGAAACAAATTCAGAGGAAATGAACGAAGGAAGGAATGAATGAAATGCTTGTTGAACCCTGACAATAGCGGGTGGATTGTGGGTGGCAAAGCTTTGAGAATGCTAGCTCCAGGGCCCCGAGGGTGCAAAGCAACTAGAACACTGGAAAATAAGCCTCAGGAAAACAGTTTCTAAACTGGGGAGTGGGAACACAGCTCCCATTCAAACATGTCCCTGAAATCTCAGTCTGGGCAGGCGGTTCTCAGCAATTCCTCTTTCTGCGGGGATAGGGGTGGTGTGGTAACAGCCCAGGAGCCCACCCTACACAGCAGGGTGTATCCCAGCAGCCTGTAGGACGATAAGGAGGAAATTGGTTTTCCGGGAGCAATTTCTCCATCAGCAGAGTATCAGCATTTGCATAGAGGAGAGGTTAGGCAGACTCTTGGAAGGGTTCCATCTGCTGCTCAGAGTCCTCATTTGGATGGCCACGGTGTTAAAAGGACACGACAAAATGCACTTTTTAATGTGGGAAGGAATGTTGATCTAGAGATTGAGGGCCTCCAGGCCAAAGGAACTAGCTGGGAATGGACTCACCCTGAGTGCTCGAGCTGGTTCTTTGGTCTCCTTTTCTGCTACTAAATATAAAATGAGGTCATGCAGTGCACGAGGCAAGGGTTAGGGGCAAATTGAAGATTTAATAATACATATTTATAGTGCCTCGCTCATGACAGGGCTTATGTAGATCCTTATTAAATATGTGTCAACTTGACTTGTTTCTTTGATTTACACTAGAATTTAGAAAGCTGGAGGAGTGATTAGCTATATCTTGTCATTTTAACATCTTGTTTCTAGGAGGAAATTAGAAAAAAAGAAAACCCCAGAAAGTAGCATCTCCTTTCTGTCAAATGGTACCCCCTGAAGGAAAAGGACTTTTAGTTCTCTAGATTCTTTTCGGCCTTGCTGCCCAGGTCTGGAAGAACTCAAGACCCCAAGTTTTATCTGGCTTTGAATGTTATTTCTCTGGTGTGTAGGGGACAGCCGCACCCACTCTGGCTTAAGGCAGGCACAGTGGGGTCAAGTCAGTCCACTGGAGGGCAAGCTGCCTGGAACAATGGACCCTTCTTTACTCCCCCACCCACGCCCTGTTGACTCAACCTTCAGAGTTGAGAAAACAGAAAACGTTTCTGCCTACGACCTCCGGCAAGTCACTGAGCCTCTTTGGGCTCCGGTCGCCTCCACTGTGAAATGAGGGGTACTGGATTGGATGGTGTCTAAGAACCACAGCCATACATCCCCCTTTTTCTGGGCCATCACCAATTCTAATAATGTGTTCTCTGCCCCCATAAGGGCACTTAGGTTTGCCAAACTAAATGTCCTAGTTTTGGGTTCTGAAAATATGGTCCCTGTTCTCGTAAGATCACTTTCAGCACAGACATTCTATGCCACTAGGAGTCTAAATAGGTAATAACCTTAAGTGACTGTTCTAATTACTGGAGGTGTGACTGTGGGCAAGTCGGTTAACCTCTCTGGGATTCAGGCCCTTGTCTGAAAAATTAGGGACAATAAAATCTTATCTCTAGGCAGGGAGCTGAGCTAGACAGAATCCCTCCCTGCTAAGGATTTAAGATTTGAGGACTGGGGCCCATCTGCTTCAGCCAAGGCAGAGTTGTACTCCTGGATGTTTAAATGAGGTCTGTTGTTGTTGTTCAGTTGCTAAGTTGTATCTGACTCTTTGTGACCCCATGGACTGCAGCAAGCCAGGCTTCTCTGTCCTTCACTATCTTCCAGAATTTGCTCAGATTCATGTCCATTGAGTCCTTGATGCTGTCTAACCATCTCACCCTGTGTAGACTGCTCCCTAAAGGATTGAATAGAGGGAGTAATGGCGACCCTGAGGACAATGTCCCTTTGCAACTTGGAGAAGGACCAAGAGCACCATCCTTGCTGCTCAATGCAGAAAAAGGAATTCTTTTGATGAAATATTGGCGGCCTCTACCAGTGGTCCCCAACCTTTTTGGCACCAGGGACTTGTTTTGAGGAAGACAATTTTTCCACAGATGGGAGTTGTGCCGGTGGATGGTTTCAGGATGATTCAAAAGCATTCAATTCAGTTCAGTCGCTCAGTCGTGTCCGACTCTTTGCACCCCCATGAATCGCAGCACACCAAGCCTCCCTGTCCATCACCAACTCCCGGAGTTCATTCAAACTCACACCCATTGAGTCGGTGATGCCATCCAGCCATCTCATTCTCTGTCATCCCCTTCTCCTCCTGCCTCCAATCCCTTCCAGCATCAGAGTCTTTTCCAATGAGTCAACTCTTCGCATGAGGTGGCCAAAGTACTGGAGTTTCAGCTTTAGCATCAGTCCTTCCAATGAACACCCAGGACTGATCTCCTTTAGGATGGACTGGTTGGATCTCCTTGCAGTCCTAGGGACTCTCAAGAGTCTTCTCCAACACCACTGTTCAAAAGCATCAATTCTTTGGCACTCAGCTTTCTTCACAGTCCAACTCTCACATCCATACATGACCTCTGGAAAAACCATAGCCTTGACTAGACAGACCTTTGTTGGCAAAGTAATGTCTCTGCTTTTGAATATACTATCTAGGTTGATCATAACTTTCCTTCCAAGGAGTAATAAGCGTCTTTTAATTTCATGGCTGCAATCACCATCTGCAGTGATTTTGGAGCACAAAAAAATAAAGTCTGACACTGTTTCCACTGTTTCCCCATCTATTTGCCATGAAGTGATGGGACCGGATGCCATGATCTTAATTTTCTGAATGTAGAGCTTTAAGCCAACTTTTTTACTCTCCTCTTTCACTTTCATCAAGAAGCTTTTTAGTTCCTCTTCACTTTCTGCCATAAGGATGGTGTCATCTGCATATCTGAGGTTATTGATATTTCTCATGCTCAAAAGCTTTACACTTATTTTATTTGTGTTTTATTTCTAATCTAACGTTACTGCTGATCTGACAGGAGGTACTGGTTAATGGCCCAGAAGTTGAGGACCCCTGTCTTAAGCAGTTTCCTGCGCAACCTTCTTTTGGAAACAGAGGAAAGCCAGTCAGGAACTCAGGCCAAAGTCCTGGGTAAGTCAAAGTATTGCCTCGCCTTCCCTTATTCAAGAAGATTCTAGAGAGAGAATGTTGGGACTTCCCTGGTGGTCCAGTGGTTAAGACTCCATGCCTCCAATGCAGGGGGCCTGGGTTCTATCCCTGGTCAGGGAACTAGATCCCACATGTTGCAACTAAGACCCAGCATAGCCAAATAAATAAATTTAGAGAGAGAAAGTTGAGGGAATTCAAGTACTTTAAACCCTGGTTCAGTATGAGTTTGGGTGAGCTGAACCAATCACATCATCTCTCTGGGTCCAGTGTCCTCATATAAATAATTAGAATATCAGATTCCATGCGTTCCAAGATCTCCTATTTGGAGGGTCTAAGGACTCATATGGAGGATTTCAGGCATCAACGAGGGGACACTTGGGGGCAGAGAAAACTTCTTCCCATTCAAATGGTAAGTAGGCCACCATGTCTCTCGTGGACCTTCTGGGCTATCAATAGAGCAGTTTTTTTTTTTTTTTTCTTTTTGAGTACTTTCAGCCATGTCTTCTCCCATCCTCTCTACTTCCTAGCACTGTGTGTGACATATGCCTCCTGGTAATTTCTATTTCTGTTAGAAAGAAAAATAATAAAAGGGTGCATTATAAGTACTCATAGTTGACTCACCATTTGGTAAAGAAAATGATGTCAGCTGTGTGCAGAATAGAATTTCGGTTGAAGAAACAAGAGTCAGGCGGTCCAGCCAGGAGGATGCTCTGGTAACCTCTGAACAAGGCAATAAGTGCTGTGCAAGTGTTGGTCGCTCAGTTGTGTCTGACCCCATGGACTGTAGCCCGCCCAGCTCCTCTATCCCTGGAATTCTACAGGCAGGAATACTGGAGTGGGTTGCCATTTCCTCCTTCATGGGATCATCCTGACAGCGATAGAACCCAAGTCTCCTACATTGCAGGCAGATTCTTTACCATCTGAACCATCCAGGAAGTCCAATAATCACTGAAGGGCCCCCAGTCCAGCCTGACCACTGGGGGTGAGTCTTCCTTCTCCTTCCCCTATTTCTCACCCCAATTTCAACCTCAGTCCCTGCTGGGTCTCCCTCCTGGCTCGTTCTCGAATCTGCCCACTTGTCTGCCTCTTCCCAGCCTCTGCCTGAATTCAGGACCCTGTGAGGACATCCCTAGGAGGGGTCACCTGCAGCAGCTTCTCCCAGGTTCACTGCAGCCAACCTGTCCCCTTCCAGTCTGCCAAAACACAGTCACAGAATATCTTGAGCACAAAGAAGAGTTTAGAGAACAGTATGAAAATTCTCAGGAGAAGCACAATAAGGCTCACTTGGGAAATACCATGAGAGGATCACTTTAGAAACAGTTTCAGCTCTAATCCTGGTTCTAGCACTTTCCAGCTAGGTCACGTAGGGCAAACTCCTTGACCGCTCTGTACCTTAGAGTCTTCACTTGTGAAATGGGGGATGATGAGAGTGGGCACAGGTAGGGCTGTGAGAATGCAATTAATTCATTCATTTACGGGCTGTGTGTGTTAGCCTGAGCCTCTAACCTTCTCTGATTTTGTCAAACAGCCCAGTTAATTTGGTACCCTTTCTCTGGAGCAGGCCATCATCAGCACACATTAACTGCTGCCACACACCTTCCTGTATCCTCTGATTGCTCTCTGTGGCCCGCCCAGCAAAGTCCAAACTCCTCAACAGGGCTAACTAGAGCCTTCAAGGTTGGACCTAGTCTCGTCCATTTTCTGCAGTGGAACAAGGTCAGGGAGAGAGGGCCCTCCAGCTGGGAAGGCTCCCTGAGAAGCAGAGACAAGCAGGTGGGTGCAGAGGCAGGCAGCTGTGGCTGCAAGAGAGCTTTGGTTTGGCAGCTGGGCTTGAGAAGTTCATACTGTGGCTCAGCCGCTGTTAGTCTGGTGACCTGGGGAGCGTAACTGAACTTCTCTCTATCTGGGTTTCCCATTTGTCAAGTTTTAAAAGAGGCTGTAGGAGGGGTGAGATTGAATGAGCTAATAGAAGTAAAGTGAGATACTGATGAACCTATCTATCTGCAGGGCAACAATAGAGACACAGACATAGAGAACAGACCTGTGGGCACAGAGGGGCAAGCAGAGGTTGGGATGAATTGAGAGAGTAACATTGAAACATATACATTACCACATGCAAAATAGATAGCCAGTGGAATTTGCTGTATGACTCAGGGAGGTCAAATCCAATGCTCTTTCACAACCTAGAGGGGTGGGAACAGGTGGGAGGTGGGAGGGAGGTTCAGGAGGAGGGGTCATATGTATACCTATGGCTTTGATTCATGTTGATGTGTGGCAGAAACGAACACAATATTTAAAGCAATTAAAAACAAATACATTTTTTAAAAAAGAAGTAAAGTGAAAACAGTTTTGTGTACATAGCCCTCCAGAAATGTTCATTCTTATTTTGGAATAAGACTAAAGGAAAGCTGATGGTTTTGCAGGATCTCAAAGGCAGATGGAGGAGTCAGGCAGGGCTTGGTCAGATAAGGCATGAGGAACATGTCGAATAGAATTTGGGATGAAGAATCAGACCCAGGCAGCCCAGCCAGGCGGTGGCTGCTGGGATCAGGGTGTAAGGATGTGGTGACCACGAGGCAGATCTCAAGACTGAATGACAGATCAGATACAGGGATAAAGGATTGCTTCTGTGATGTTTCAAGGCCGAGTTTCCAGAACTCTAGATCCAGAAAGCACCCCAAGAAAGGACCCATTCATCTAAATTGGAGAAACACCACATATTTCTCTGTTTGGAAAGTCATAATGTACATTAACAGAGTAAATTGGTCTAAGAACTCTGAAGTAAACAAACAGTTAAAATTTTGCTGAATCTAGTTATTCTGAAATAGTTTGATTACAGGACATCCCTCCCCTTCTTCCCCCAGATGAGTAATTCAAAGAAGAAGAGCCTCTGTTCAGCAAGACCCCTCTGGAATCCACTGCCCTGGTAACACGTGTGAACCGTGTAACAGTTCACAGAAGGGAGAACACACACACACACACAAAGCCCAGAATGTTACTGTTTTCCCTTCCACTGTTTGCTGGTGGGCTCACACAGTGGGGAGCCCAGGAGGACAGCTTAAAATTAAATGCATATTTTCCTTTCTGTGCTTGGTGTGAAGCTGCCTTTCTCCCCTGCCTCCTACCCACTTCCTTCTCCAGCAGACTTTGCATGCCCTAGAGAGAGCCATCTGGGTATTAATGCTGCAATATTGACTCTTTCAAGACACCTCCTTTTGGCATCCATTCTAGTTCGTGGTGTTTTACTTCAGCCTCTCTGTGTTAGAAAATCATCTGACTTCTCTAAGTGGTTTCTTTGGGGGTAGTATTATTAGTACAATTTTTCTTTTTCTCCAGAATCAAGGCTATTTCCTCCCTCTGCAGGACTTCTTGGCATTTCCGTGAGGTGTATTATTCTGTTGTGCCTGAAATAGGTGGCATCCTGTTTGCACGACAAACAGTAAAATAAAATCCCCGCTCAGGATCACTAAGGAGCCTTAGGGTCACTTCTGCAGAAGGAATTTCATCTGTCCTTGGTTGGCATCTTGACCCAAGAGACGTGTCTGGACTGGAAAGGGAAACGGGACCGGCAGAGGTGATGTTGACTTTGCAGGTTCAGGTTTGCACTGTGATGTGAGTAAATGCAGGTAAGGAGGGCCAGAGGCCACAAGATTGTGTTAACCACTGACACTCAGAAACTGAGAATGAACAGCTGGGGCTGGTCGCACTTCCTAAATCTGGGCAAGAAACTCTCATGCATAAAGAGACTCCTCCTGAAAATCTTCCTCATCCTTCAGACCTGTCTGTTCTCTTATCCCTCCTTAGCAGCATGGTGTCATCAACATATTTCCGTGTGTTGAATCACGCAGTTGTGTCTGACTCCTTTGTGACACTATGGACTGTAGTCTTCCAGGTTCCTCTGTTCATGGAATTTTCCAGGCAAGAATACTGGAGCGGGTTGCCGTTCCCTTTTCCAGGGGATCTTCCTGACCCTGGAATCGAACCTGTGTTTCCTGCTTGGCAGGCCCATTCTTTACCACTGAGCCACCTGGGAAGCCCTCTGTTCTCATCTCCCTCCTTAGCAGGTCAGTGTCATCAGCATATTTCTGCTTGGTTGGCTAATGGGAGAGTTAGACAGACAGATCCACGGCTATCCTTGGCTTGGAAACTGTCTTCTAAACAAAGCTCACCACTTCGGGTGCCCTTCTTGGGTACATACTTCTCCCCTGTGAATCCAACTTTTCTTGGCCGCATTTTTTGGGCAAACCAGGTCTTTTGGGGGTTGGGATTCAGATACCAGATCAATTCCAGGTCAAACTGCATCTACTCAGCCACTGAACTCTGAAACTCTTTTTCCACCCTGCAAGTCTCCTGATCGGCCTCAAGCAGGAGCCTCCACTCCCACTCGAGGTACCAAGCAAGCTTCCCCCTGCAGCTGTGACTGTCACTCTGGAGCTTGCTCTACGAGGATTGCCATGGCTTTCCATTGTTAAGGCTCTTTTCCTTGTTGGCCAGATAAGAAAGCTTTATCCTAGGAGACTAATTGGAGAGACACTTCAAGGAGGTTTATTTCTGGAATTTAGGCAGGTGGGGCATGGTGCTGGAATAAGTGTAGCATATAAAAAGTAAATGGGATCTCATTCTACTATAGGCTGGTGAGGCCAGTGATGTGAGTTACTTGGGGGCATTGTTACTTGTTGATATCTCTTTCTTACCTGGTTGAAACCATACCTTACTCAGTTTTACATCCTCAGAAGGTAGCCCAGTGCTTGACAATAGAGAGTATTCAATGAATGGTTATGGAACACATTTCTCTCTTTAAAAATAACTCCTCAGTGTGACTGGTTAACTCTGTGTGATTATCTGGAGCCCAGACAAGTTTCTCATCTCAGAGTAGACCATGATGAAACCACCCTACCCAGATGGGACTTGAACCAACCTGCCAGACTCGAACCCAGCCTGAACCCAGATCAGGACTTGAACCCACAGTCTTTTAACTGAAATCACACACCTGGGGTCAGGATTTAACGAAGCTCAGATTCTTTATGTCAAACTTCCCTGGTAGTTAGTGGCTAAGACTCTGTGCTTTCCAAGCAGGGGGCACAGGTTCCACCCCTGTTCAGTGAACTAAGAGCCCACGTACTGTTGTGCATAGTCAAAAAATAAATGAATAAAATTAAAAATTAAAAAAAAAGATTCTTTAAGTCTCATGTAGAAAGAATTCAATAAAAGACAAAACAACAGGTAAGAAGAGTGTTTATTGAGAGATGCACATTCCACAAACAGAATGCATGGAGATGTGTATCTAGTAAAAGCTATGGTTTTTCCAGTAGTCATGAACGGATATGAGACTTAGACCATAAAGAAGGCTGAGCACCAAAGAATTGATGCTTTCAAATTGTGGTGCTAGAGAAGACTCTTAAGAGTCCCTTAGTCAACAAGGAGATCAAACCAGTCAATTCTAAAGGAAATCAACCCTGAATATTCATTGGAAGGACTGATGCTGAATGTGAAGCTACAATACTTTGGCCACCTGATGCAAAGAGCTGACTCTTTGGAAAAGACCTTGATGCTGGGAAAGACAAAGGGTAGGAGAATGAGGTGACAGAGGATAAGATGGTGGGACGGCATCATTGACTCAATGGACATGAATTTGAGCAAACTCTGGGAGATAGTGAAGGACAGGGAAGCCTGGCATGTTGCAGTCCATGGGGTTGCCAAGGGTTGGAAATGACTTAGCTACTGAACAATAAGAGACAGAATGTGGTCTATCTCAAAAGGAGAAAACAGCCTTGGAAGAAATGCACTCCACAGACAGTGGGCTATGTCGGAAGGCCAGGGGGCTTGAAATGTGAGGTGATTAGGTTTTACAGGCTGTGTAATTTCACAGTCTAGTAAGTGGAAGGATTAGTCCAACTATTTTGGGGAAGGGGCAGAGATTTCCAGGAATTGGGCTTTTAGGGTTGCCCAATTTTTTGGTCTTTTAGTGTTGGCCTAAGAACTGTTGTGGTGTGTCATTTAGCTAATGCATTATAGTGAGTGTATAATGAGTCTTAAGGTCCACAGGAAGTTGAATTTCCCACCATCTTGGACCTGGTTGGATCTAACCAGTTTTTGTCAGGTCCAGTGGTCATGTCATTCTTTCAAAGGCTGTGCCCTATCCCTCTTCCCTCCTGTTTCAATTCCACTAACAGGTACTTCTTAATGTTTTCAGAGATTTTTCTTAAATGGAATTGAAATCTGCCTTTATTCTTTCTACTTTCCCTCTGGAGTCAAAATTACAAATCAGATACCTCTTCCTGGGTTTTCTAAGAAGCTTCTTTTCCATGTTCAGTTCAGTTCAGTTCTGTTCAGTTGCTCAGTCATGTCTGACTCTTTGCGACCCCATGAACTGCAGCACACCAAGCCTCCCTGTCCATCACCAACTCCCGGAGTTCATTCAAACTCACGTCCATCGAGTCGGTGATGCCATCCAGCCATCTCATCCTCTGTCATCCCCTTCTCCTCCTGCCTCCAATCCCTCCCAGCATCAGGGTCTTTTCCAATGAGTCAACTCTTCACATGAGGTGGACAAAGTACTGGAGTTTCAGCTTTAGCATCAGTCCTTCCAAAGAAATCCCAGGACTGATCTCCTTTAGAATGGACTGGTTGGATCTCCTTGCAGTCCTAGGGACTCTCAAGAGTCTTCTCCAACACCACTGTTCAAATGCATCAATTCTTTGGCACTCAGCCTTCTTCACAGTCCAATTCTCACATCCATACACGACTACTGGAAAAACCATAGCCTTGACTAGATGGACCTTTGTTGGCAAAGTAATGTCTCTGCTTTTCAATATGTTATCTAGGTTGGTCATAATTTTCCTTCCAAGGAGTAAGCATCTTTTAATTTCATGGCTGCAGTCACCATCTGCAGTGATTTTGGAGCCCCCAAAAATAAAGTCTGACACTGTTTCCACTGTTTCCCCATCTATTTCCCATGAAGTGATGGGACCAGATGCCACGATCTTCGTTTTCTGAATGTAGAGCTTTAAGCCAACTTTTTCACTCTCCTCTTTCACTTTCATCAAGAAGCTTTTTAGTTCCTCTTCACTTTCTGCCATAAGGGTAGTGTCATCTGCATATCTGAGGTGATTGATATTTCTCCCGGCAATCTTAATTCCAGCTTGTGCTTCTTCCAGCCCAGCGTTTCTCATGATGTACTCTGCATAGAAGTTAAATAAGCAGGGTGACAATATGCAGGCTTGACGTACTCCTTCTCCTGTTTGGAACCAGTCTGTTGTTCCATGTCCCGTTCTAACTGTTGCTTCCTGACCTGTATATAGGTTTCTTAAGAGGCTGGTCAGGTGGTCTGGTATTCCCATCTCTTTCAGAATTTTCCACAGTTTATTGTGATCCACACAATCAAAGGCTTTGGCATAGTCAAGAAAGCAGAAATAGATGTTTTTCTGGAATTCTCTTGCTTTTTCAATGATCCAGCGGATGTTGGCTATTTGATCTCTGGTTCCTCTGCCTTTTCTAAAACCAGCTTGAACATCAGGAAGTTCACACTTCATGAATTGCTGAAGCCTGGCTTGGAGAATTTTGAGCATTACTTTACTAGCGTGTGAGATGAGTGCAGTTGTGCGGTAGTTTGAACATTCTTTGGCATTGCCTTTCTTTGGGATCGGAATGAAAACTGACCTTTTCCAGTCCTGTGGCCACTGCTGAGTTTTCCAAATTTGCTGGCATATTGAGTGCAGCACTTTCACAGCATCATCTTTCAGGATTTGAAATAGCTCAACTGAATTCCATTACCTCCACTAGCTTTGTTCATAGTGATGCTTTCTAAGGCCCACTTGACTTCACATTCCAAGATGTCTGGCTTTAGGTGAGTGATCACCATCGTGATTATCTGGGTCATGAAGATCTTTTTTGTACAGTTCTTCTGTGTATTCTTGCCACCTCTTCTTAATATCTTCTGCTTCTGTAAGGTCCATACCATTTCTGTCCTTTATTGAGCCCATCTTTGCATGAAATGTTCCCTTGGTATCTCTAATTTTCTTGAAGAGATCTCTAGTCTTTTCTATTCTGTTGTTTTCCTCTATTTCTTTGCATTGATCGCTGAGGAAGGCTTTCTTATCTCTTCTTGCTATTCTTTGGAACTCTGCATTCAGATGCTTGTATCTTTCCATGTTAAACATTTCTAAATACTTGAATTTTCTCTTATATGACAAGCTTTCTTAGTGCTCATTGCCTGGGTGACTCTCTTCAAATAATTGATCCTATTTATGAGCATACATTAGAGTATTTGCCTCTGAAATCACTCCTGTTTATTAAGAACCCTTTTAAGGTGAGCACCAGGAATTGCCCTCCAGGCTTTGGGGCAGAGGGCAAAGTCATCCTGGACAGAGTCACCTCCTCCTTTTCCCCCTGCTCTCCTTTTCTACCAATGCAGCTGCAGAGCATTCAGGCCTTTAGGAGGCCAGCACAATCCACTGCAAATTCTCAGGAATGCAGCCCTAAGGAAATGGAGGACAGGGCAGCTGAGTTTTGATGCAAATAGGGTGGAGGGCTATCTGGAGAGCTGGAGTTTTGGGAGAATGACAAAGTCAAGCTGGGAGTTATCACAGGTGGAAAAATGAAGGGAGGGAAGGTTCCCCTTCCCCTTCCCTTTCCTCAAAAATCAAATATAAAATAGGAGTGGGGGTGACTGGGGAGGTCATTCCAACCTGGAGGCTAAGAAGAGAGGCTTGGGGTGTGGCGGGGAAGGGAGACAAACTCCCCCTACCCAGACCCCTAATCCAACCCCCACCTATAGTCCAGTGCTTAAAAATAACATCTTATGGAAAAACCCAAATGAACTTTTAGGCCAACCCTATAAATCTGAGACTAAAGTTATTGAGCTTAGCTGTCAAAGAGAAAGGATCCCATTTTAATTTCATTTTAATAGACTTCTGCTCTATGAATTTTGCATCAAAATGTTTTACATTTGCACTTATACAAAATGTATGATCGAATTCAGAATGAAAAACGATAAATTACAGAGATACATGTTAGATCTTCTATTCTAATGTCAGCCTATTAAACCAACTCAGTAGTTAAGCAAATTCAATCTTCAATTAAAATAGACAAGTATTTTCACTAGTGAAAAGCTGAAATATAAATGACTGGCTTATATCTAGAGCTCTTTTCCTGGTCAGTAGGTAAGATAATTTGTTGTGAATTGGTCTCTTTTCATCAAGAGAAAGCAGTGAGGCTGTAATTTCCTATCTATCACTCCTTCTTCTCCTTTGTCTTGAAGATGTTATTTTTCTTCAGAAAAATCTCGGGATGGATTAGCAGAACTTGGCTTCCATAGCCAGATGAGTCTCTTGGTGATCTTAGAGTTCAACATCTTATTTTGTTGCAGATAAAAGCATCAGAGAGGTTGCTGATTAGCCTGTAGTCATACAGCTAGTTGCTGACAGACTATTAGCCCCTTAAAGAGTGTTATATTCTGCCTTTTCTTGGACTTCCGGTATTTATTTGGGCAGTTTGTCTTCTGGCCAGGACTCCCAGTTTTCCTCTCTCCTCTTGAGCTCCACTGTTGCCTCTCTTAATTCCAACTGTACACACTTGGAATGAACACAAGCGTTCCCTCCTCCATGAGAAATGTGAAGACATGTGTTAACACAAGTTTGTGTTCCCAATGCACAGTGAGGCCAAACAAACAGAAATGTCGGGACTTTGAAGCAGAGAACGGTTTACTGCAAGGCCATGCAAGGAGATGGGTGCCTCATGCTCTATAAAGGGTTTCCCTGGAGGGTTTCAGCAAAGGATTTTTAAAAGCCAGGCGAGGGAGATGGGGGTCGAAGGGTACTAGATGGATCTTATTGAACCCAATTCTCTGATCTGCTGATGGTGAGGGAGCAGGGTAGAGTTACAGGGGTGAACATGATCAGTTTTCAGGCTTCAGGAGGCCTGGGGCTGTGTGCTCAGGCTCATCAAGTAGTTCTTTCATTTAGTGGGTTTTTTTTTTTACATCTGCAAAACAATTCAGGAAATGTGCATCAAATACTATTATCTATTCAATAGGTACTTCAGAGAAAGCAGATGGTGCTAGGGTGGAGGGAAGACCCCATAGGGTCCTGCTCAGTTACACACAGAGAACTTTAGGGACTATTTCTAACACATTGTCCAAATCAGGTGGGGAATATTGGTGTGGAGGACTCCCGAGAGAAAAATACAAGATGGACATAGAATAGGCTGGTTTGCATCTGATTATGCTTAATCAGACCTTTCTCTGTGGCGAGATAGTAAATAATCTGCCTGCGGGAGATTCAAGAGACACGGGTTTGATCGCTGAGTCAGGAGGAGGAAGAAATGGCAACCCACTCCAGTATTCTTGGCTAGGAAATCTCAAGGACAGAGGAGACTGGTGGGCTATAGTCCGTGGGGTTGCAGAGAGTCTGATGAGACTGAGCACGCGCGCGCATGTGTGCGGAAACACACACACACACACACTTACTACATTTACTGAGTTAACCCTGCAGGGCTAAACAGAAGATTACATAAATTAATCCTAATTTTGCTAACTAAATGACTCAATTTTACACTTCCATGCATTCACATTAAGAGAAAGAGAGAGACAGAAAAACATGGAAAGGAGATTTAGGAAGAACAACTACATTAACCTTGCTGGTCAGCGTCTCTGGTTCTCTCCATCTGGGTCTTCCTTCTGCCCACAGGGCATGTCCGCATGGACAGCCTTGGCTCATATGGGACAACAGCCTTACCATGTCCCACCGAGGTGCATTTACTGAATTTTGTTATTTAAAACAAATGGAGGGACTTTCCTGGTGGTCCAGTGGTAAGAACCCCTCACTTCCTCTGCAGGGGGCACAGGTTCAATCCTTGGTCTGGAAAATAAGATCCCACATGCCGTGGGGCAACTAAGCCTGTAATGTGGCAACTACTGAAGTCTGGGCACAGTAGAGCCTGCGCTCTGCGACAAGAGAAGCCATCGCAATAAGAAGGCCAAGCACCACAACCAGAGTAGCCCCGACTCACTGCAACTAGAGAAAGCACATGCACAGCAACGAAGACCCAGCGCAGCCAAAAATAAAGTAAATAAACAAAATTTTAAAAAATAAAACAAATGGGAAAAGACTTACTCGGCAGTTTCATACCTGACATTGAACTTAACGACAAGTCAGGGGTACACAGTAGCCATGCTGGTTCCTCTTTTTCTTCCCATGTCTCCTCCTCTACAGCCTGTTCTCTCCTTTCCATCTTAATCTGCTTCTTTTTCTTCAGTTCCTATCCTTCTTGTTTTTTCCTCTTTTCTCTTCCCCCATGTTTTTCTCTTGGGCAGATGAGAGATAGAGAAATTAGGAGTCAATTGAGAGTGACCCAAGAGGCCACAGGGAGAAGTGTGGAACACTTCAGCTCTGGACTTGAGGCTGGAATCCTGGTTTTGACCTTTGCTAGCTGTGGCAGTCCCAGCAAATTATTTAAACTCTCTGAGCTTGTGGTTACTCATTGGTAAAATGAAGATGAAAAGGACAGCTTCCCTCATTGGTTTTTGTGAAAATTAGAAAAGATAATGCATGTAGAGGGCTTAATACAGTGGTTGGATGTTAATGGTAGCCATTTATTTTATTAAGAGAAAGAGAATGTATATTGTGAAAGCCATGCCTATATTTTCTGTGTTATCTTAGGGATATGATTCTTTAACAAAACTACATGTTTCAAATGTGTATTTGAGGGCTATGGGACAAGACTTTCCATGTAATTGTGTCTCAGTTTTCTCATCTATTAAATGGGAATAATAACAGTGTCTGTCTTCCTCATAGGGTAGGTGTGAGAATTGAATGAGTTGTACATAAAGCATATAGACTTCTGCCTGGCACAAAGTAAGTGCTATGTATGTGTGGGCAACTATAATTATTTTTACAGATGGGCACACCATGTGCTGGGGTTGCCCAGGTGGCGCTAGTGGTAAAGAATCTATCTGCCAATGCAGGAGACATAAGAGACTCAGGTTTGATCCCCTGGGCTGGGAAGATGCCCTCGAGGAAGGCATGGCAACCCACTCCAGTATTCTTGGCTGGAGAATCCCAAGGACAGAGGAGCCTGGCGGGTTAGAGTCCATAGAGTCGTAAAGGGTCAAACACAGCTGAAGCGACTTAGCAGGCATGCATACCATTTGTGAGATGAGCAAGGTGGAAAGAGCAGATGATTCTGGAATGTTTTATGGAGAAGGTAACATTTGACTTAAGTCTTGATATAGTTTGGTCTTCCCTGGTGGCTCAGACATTAGAGTCTGCCCGCGATGTGGAAGACCCGGTTTTGATTCCTGAGTCAAGAAGATCCCCCAGAGAAGGAAACTGCAATCCACTCCAGTATTCTTGCCTGGAAAATCCCATGGAAGGAGGAGCCTGGTGGGCTACAGTCCATGGGATTGCAAAGAGTTGGACACGACTGAGCAACTAACACTTTCACTTCATATAGCTGTTTGCTGGCAGAAATAGGGCAGGAGGAGGTATAGGAGAGAGTGATCCATGCAGGGAGAAGATCACTTGCATGAACAAAGACTCATGAAAGAGGATGGGGAGACTGGAAAACACAGTCCACGGATTACTTGTAGGTCCTTAAATACATTTCCTTTCTTTCAAAGATGCAGTAAAGGGAAAATGACCAACTTACTTTGAGAAAATACATCTTACTGTGTTTTGTGCTGCTGTTGTCTTGAAAGCACTGAATGCCTGTGTGCATGGGAAGACAACTCCCATAAGGGGATGAAAGTTGTCTTTATACCTACAAGAGTAGAGAGGACATCTGTATACACAAACACACCAATGTCTATGCACAGAGACAATTGTCCTTTGTGGCTGGTTTGGAAATCATCGTGTTCCCGGTCTTGCAAAGTTCAGACTTGTATTGATTGTCATGATCACAGACTTCTAGACCACAGAGATGACATCATCCAATGACCTCATTTTATAGCCAAAGCCTGAGGCCCAGTGAGTGACTTGCTCAACATGACTACACTGCCCAGTTACTTAGTGGGAGAACCAGGATGAGAACTGGGGTGTTGTTATTGGAGGAGCTGTGTCAAACAAGTCCATATGCTGAAGTCCTGACTCCCAGGACCTTAGACTGTGTCTGTATTTGGAGATATGGTCTTTAAAGAGATGATCAAGTTAAAATAAGGTCATTAGGATGGGCCCTAATCCAAAATGAGTGGAGTCCCTTTACAAAGAGTATATATACATTTTAAATTTTATTGATTTTTTGAAGTAGAGTTGATTTACAGTGTAGTGCTAATCTCTGCTATACAGCAAAGTGACTTAGTCATGCACAGACATTGTTTTTTAAAATATTCTTTTCCATTATAGTTTATCACAGGATATCTAATATAGTTCCCTGTGCTATACAGTATGTATGTGGTCAGTCTTTTCAGTCGTGTCCAACTCTTTGTGATGCCATGGACTGTAGCCCACCAGGCTCCTCTGTCCATGGACTTTTCCAGGCAAGGATACTGGATTGGTTTTCCTCCTCCAGGGGATCTTCCTGACCCAGGGTTCAATCCCGTGTCTCCTGTACTGGCAGGTGGATTCTTTACAGGGAAGAATTCTTTACCTGGGAAGCCCTGTGCTATACTGTCAAAACTTGTTATTTATCCATTCTATATATAAGAACAAGAGTCCACATGCGACAATTCAGAGTCTGTACTAAGACCTGGGTTTCCCTGGTGGCTTAGGCGGTAAAGCGTCTGTCTGCAATGCAGGAGACCCAGGTTTAATCCCTGGGTTGGGAAGGTCTGCTGGAGAAGGAAATGGCAGCCCACTCCAGTACTCTTGCCTGGAAAATCCCATGGACGGTGGAGCCTGGTGGGCTACCGTCCCTGGGATCGCAAAGAGTCGGACACGACTGAGCGACTTCACTTTCACTTTCACTAAGACCTGGTGCAGCCATATTAAAGAAAATAAAAATAATGCTGATTTAATTTTTGTACAGTGACTCTTCATAAATATTGCTGGTGTATTTGCATGTCTTCATCTTTTTAAATACTTATTTTTATTTGTTTATTTATTTGGCTGCTCTAGGTCTTAGTTGGCGCACATGGGAACGAATTCCCTGACCAGGGATTGAACTCAGGTCTCCTGCATTGGGAGCATGGCGTCTTAGCCACTGGACCATCAGGGAAGTTCCCAGTGATTTAACTGTTGTACAATGACTATCCATAAATATTACTGATGTATTTGCATGTCTTTATCTTGATTGCATGCCTTGGCAAGGACTATAATAATGTACACCTTTATATGTTCTTTGTGTCAATAAAAAATCCTCATTAGATAATAAAAAGAAAATTTATCAGCAATAATTCAAACAGACAGTGCCTCTGCTTTGGCATCAGCACAAATTCCTGCAATTGGTACCTCTTGGACACGCTGTCTGACTCCCTGTTGACACACTGCCATCTGGTGGAGCAGGGCCTGTGGACCGCCTTTCACAGTCTGATGTTGCCTGTGTCTTGACATATGTTTGTTTCCTTTTCCTGCTGATTTTCCTGACAGCTGTCCAAATCCAGGGGCGAGACCCAGGCAGGCCCAGGCCTTTGCAAAATACCACAGGAGGCAAAAATTGTCTTTGATTTTCTCTTGTTTTGCCTTTCAGTTATGCTAACAGCCTGGTGTTCCCCGGTTTGGGGATGAAAACTTGAATTCCACTCACCAAATTAACATCTCTTTCCCTTCCTTAAATCCCCTTTGTTTGCATAAAGCTCACAGTTTAGAAATTTCTTCTGAAGCTACTCTCTCATTGGCTTCAATTTTTTTGAAGTAGGCATGTCTAGAATATTGCTTTCACTCAACAAAAATTTACTGAGTATTGACTTGCTCAATATTAGAACTAAGGGTACAGAGATGGTGGAAAGACCAAGGCCAACTTAATTCACTGGATGCAGAAGGCCCAGTGCCTGGAGTCTTTCATATTTTTAGGGACCTATAAAAATGTTTCAATTTCTTTTAAAATCAGAAAAAAATAAACTTTTAAGTGGAATAAACATAATTTGATTATTATATATGATCATTTTAATGTATTGTTGAGTACATTAAACATAATAAATTCAGTTTTCTAGTATTTTGTTGAGAATTTTTGCATTCATGTTCATCAGTATGGGGCTTCCCTGGTGTCTCAGATTGTTAGGAATCTGCCTACAATGCAGGAGACCTGGGTTCGATCCCTAGGTCAAGAAAGTGCCCCTGGAGAAGGGAATGGCTACCCACTCCAGTATTCTTGTCTGGAGAATTCCATGGATAGAGGAACCTGGTGGGCTATAGTCCATGGAGTCACAAAAAGTTGTATACAACTGAGTGACTAATGCTTTTTCACTTCATCAGTATATGGGCCTATGATTTTCTTGTACTGTCCTTGTCTAATTTTGGTAATGGGGAAATACTGGCCTTATAAAATGAGTTGGAAGTATTCTCTCCTCTTGTATTTTATGGAAGAGTTTGAGAAGATTGGTATTAATTCTTCTTTAAACGTTTGCTAAAATTCAACAGTGAGGCCATCTGGTCATGGTCCTTGTTGGGAAGTTTTTGATTACTAATTCATTCTTCTTATCACAGATTAGTCTGTCTAGATTTCCTACTTCTTCAAGATTCAGTCTTGATAGATTGTGTATTTCTAGGATTTTATGCACTTCTGCATTATTCAATTTGTTCATAGTAGTCTCTTACGTTCATTTCTATTTGTGTGGTATCAGTCATACGACTCTTTTTTCATTTCTAAAACAGCATTGGACAATCACCCCTCTGCAGACCCACAGATTTGGAGATCCAGAGAGCTAGTTGTTCTCATTGATGACTCACTGATTTTTTAAAAATGTAATTTTGAATTCATAAATTTAAACCTGTTTGAGGAGTTCCAAAAACTTGCAATTATTTTCATTTTGAAGCTCCAGTTGGATTTTCTTTGGCCAGTGAGTGTCTCTTTATCTTGGTTCTTGATTCTTTCTGGCAAGATCCTAGGAATATTTGATAGCTTCCTTATTATCTAGAAAGACAGGATGTTCTAGTCTTGCAACATTTCCTTCCCTAGACCTGAAAGTCAGCCATTTTTTCAAGAAGTACTAGTTTCTTTTATTTTTTTTTAACTTATTTTATTTTTTGGCCACATGGCATGTGAGATCTCAGTTTCCCAACCAGGGATTGAACCTGTGCCCCCTGCAGGGGAAGCACAGAACCCTAAGCAGTGGACCACCAGGGAAGTCCAAGAAGTACTAATTTCTTCAATTAATAGTGCAAATGGTATCAGGTTTCAATTGAATGGTATCATGGGCTTCCTTGGAGGCATGAGTTCGATCTCTGGGTTCGATCTCTGGGTTCGATCTCTGGTGGAGGAAATGGCAACCTACTCTAGTAGGAGAAGGGGATGACAGAAGATGAGATGGTTGG
This sequence comes from Oryx dammah, assembly GCF_014754425.2. Taxonomy (NCBI): domain Eukaryota; kingdom Metazoa; phylum Chordata; class Mammalia; order Artiodactyla; family Bovidae; genus Oryx; species Oryx dammah. Next base: position 31,292,529 of record NW_024070199.1, read on the forward strand.
ATGGCCTCACTGACTCGATGGACATGAATTTGAGCAAGCTCCAGGAGCTGGTGATGGCTGGCGTGTTGCCCGCCACAGGGTTGCAAAGAGTTGAACATGACTGAGTGACTGAACTGAACTGAACTATTATTTTTGCCTGAAAAATCCCATAGACAGAGGAGCCTGGCGGGCTACAATCCATAGGGTCACAAAGAGTCAGATACCACTGAAGCTACTGAGCTTGAGCACTAGGTACTATGGTCTGAATTGTGTCCACTTACTTCCCCAAGTTCATGTGTCAAAGCCCTAGCCCCCTAATGTGACTGCATTTGGAGCTAGGACCTTTCAAAGGTAACCAACATCAAATGAGGTTAAAGGAGTGGGCCCTACTCTGATGACCAGACAGTTGTTTCTCTCTTGTGAGGTCATAGCAGGAAGGTGGCCATGTACAAGCTGGGAAGGGGCCAGCACCTGGATCTGGGACTTTTAGCTTCCAGAACTGGGAGAAATAAAAGTCTGTTGTTTAAGCCATCTGATCAGTGCTTTTTTTTTTTTTTTTTCTTTTATGGCAACCTGAACAGACTAATATGCTTGGGATGCTCATTGTTACTGGATTGGTGAGTACTTTTAGCTTCTTTAATGGACAATACAAAGTAAAGTTTATCCCTCATTATATAGTTTACAGTCCCAGGATAACAACACTGAAACTACCAACTGTGTTATATAATGGAATATTTTCATCATATAATCACTAAAAAGGCTGAAAGCTCTTCCTTATACTTTCCTCATATAGCTCTACTATATTTGTATAGAGCATATTACCATTACACAATGTTCTCTCTCTTTTAATTTTCATTTAGCCTTAAATTTACAAGTAAGCATAGGCTTAATGTTCATCAGTTTTGGGGTTACTTTTCTGTGTTCATGGTGCTGAGGACCTTTATTTTTCCCCAGCTTTATTGAGGCATAATTGACAAATGAAACATATGTATTTATTTTTAATTGGAGGATAATTGATTTACAATGCTGTGTTGGTTTCTGCCATACAACAAGAACCAGCCATAGGTGTACACGTGTCCCCTCCCCCCTGAACTGTTTATTTTTAATTAATTTATTTTTTGGCTGCTTCATGCAGCATGTGAGATCTGAGTTCAGTGACCAGGGATAGAACCTGTGACCCCTGCAATGAAAGCGTGAAGTCTTAACCACTGAACCTCTAGAGACATCCCCAATATGTGTATTTATTTGAAGTGTATAATAGGAGGATTTGATACATATTTATATATAATATCTATATATATACTGTGAAATGACGGTGACCACAGTGAAGCTAATTCACACATCCATCACCTCACATAGTCATCTTTTGCATATGTATGTATGGGAACACTTAAGATTTCCTCTCAAAGGTGGCTGTCTGAAAGCCAGAAAGAGGGGTCTCACCAGGAAGTGAATCAGCCAGCACCTTGGTCTTGAACTTCCAAGCTCCAGAGTGGTGATAAATAAATGTCTGTTGTTTAAGCCTATGGTTAATCTATGGTATTTTGTTATAGCAGCACAAGCGGACTAACATGTGCCTGTGTGACTGTGTGTGTACGTGGGTGCACAGGGTCACGCACACACACACACACCTATATTTACATATTCTGTTTCTACATAAACCTGTGAGTGCTCATCAACACCCCCAATTCTAATCCAACAGCAGAGTATTCCTTTCGCCTTGCTCTCATTTCAAATCTCAGACAATGAAAACTATGACTCTTGCTGTCCTCATTATTTTTGTCCTCAGTACTACTTTATTTGCTCAGTCACCCTAGGCAATCAATCTTTTCACCCCCAACTCCTGGGTCTCACTTGGACATCTTTCTCACTCTGTCCTAACCACCTGCTAAGCCACCTCTCTGCCCAATCTCCTTCTTTGCTTGGGTCCCCTAATGGCTCTTCCCAGGTGGAGCTAGTGGTAAAGAATATGCATATAATGCAGGAGACACGGGGTCAATCCCTGGGTCGGGAAGGTTCCCTGGAGTATGAAATGGCAACCCACGCCAGTATTCTTGCCTGGGAAATCCCATGGGCAGTGGCCCTGGCAGGCTACAGTCTATGGGGTGGCAGAGTCAGTCACGACTGAACTCCAGTGGCTCGTCTGTTCAATTCTTTAAGAAGGAAATAAACTTGTATTATTTTAAAAATGAATTTAAATTTATCTTGAAATAGAGATTCACTGTTCTCTGTTGTAAGATTATGGCATGTTCTTATCTGTAAGGATGTTATTTTACTCCTTATTCTTTTTTTTTTCTTATAAGAATTTCCATAAGATTTGAGTTTGATACTTTTATATTGCTATTTTTTATGTGAGGTTAGTTTCTCTGAATTTTTAGAAAAAGACAGAGTTGAGAGAGGCCCATCTAACTTTCAAAAGCATTAACAAACATGATAGCTTGCTTTCTGAGGTTTCCGGTCTCTTTTCCTCCACCCCAACTTTGGGCCTTTTCTTCCATTGTCTTTTTCATCCCTGTCCTGTGAAATCTGATTTCACTCTTGGGACTTTCTCCTTAGTAGAGGTTCTGTTCTGGAAGTCAGTCTTTTTTTTTTTTTTTTTATTGTAGACCCACTTTTTTTTTTTTTTTTTTTTAAAGCACTCTTATTTATTTATTTGGCCTCACTATGAGACATACGGGATCCTGGTTCCCAGATCAGGGATTGAACCCATGCTCCTGCACTGGGAACTCAGAGTCCTAACCACTGGACCACCAGGGAAGTCCTTGGGAGGGAGTCTTGGAAGTCAGTTTTGAGACTTACAGAGGCTAGGCTCTCTAGACCTTTTCACGTTCACCTTGGACTCCTTGCACTCACCTATTATCCATGTAAATGGTACTACCATGCTGTTAAAACTGTTCACGTCAGGTGCTGCTCTCAAGTTAGACCATCACAGATTTTAGGGAGTACTAGTTGCTCTTTTGGGGTTCATCTTTTGTCAACTTCTCAGATACCCCATTGCCTCCATCTGCACACGTGCCAATGCCCTACCAGCCTCTGCCATGGGTGGGTTGCCCTCACTGCTTGCATTTTGTATTTCTTGGGGACACTTTATCACTTAGTTTCCCTGTGAAGTCGTGTCAAACTCACACAATTCCATGGACCATAGCCAGCCAGGCTCCTCTGACCATGGGATTCTCCTGGCAAGGATATTGGAGTGGTTTGTTATTTCCTTCTCCAGGGATTTTGGCCCCTGGTTGACAACTACCGATCATACCTCCAAGCCCCGCTCCACCTCCACTCCTATCAGAAAAAATAAGCAGAAGCAGCCTGCCCTCACCTGAGCGGAATGAAGGAAGACCTTTACAGTCTTGTCTCAGAGCCTCGCCACATCTTCAGCTCTTTGACATGTAAAATGCAGAAGGATTTGACCGTCCTGCTCTCCTGTGGAACATCATGCTGGCCCCTGACATTGATGACATTTTTTTCTAGTTGAATCTGGAAGAAAGAATTAGGGAACACTCTGACAAGATGCATGCATGCTAGAAGGGAGCTCAGAAGTGCTTGCTCCATCAGTGAAAGTTCCAGTGCTGCTATGGTCTGGGACTTAACAGCCACGGCTAAGTGAGGCACAGACTCCTGTACCTTGCATGCTCACCGCAAAGGAAAAGTTTGGGTTGTGGGGCTTCGTATCTGACATTTGGCTGTGCTACTTTGACTCACACACTGGGTCCCCTATTAGGCCGCTGATTTTGAGTGGAGCCTGATACAAGAACCCTTGGCAGAGCTGCAGGCTTCATTTCAAACTGTCTTACCAGTTTCACTGTAAAATCCAGCGGACCTAAAATTATGGCATCCCTGGTAGACAGAGATGCAACCTCCACCCAGCTCCCACAGGAGACCTCAGGGGCAAAGCCGTGCTTGTTCTGTGAACAACTACACTGTATTTGCAAATGCAGCCACCTCACAGCTGGGTCCTGGCAGAGACGAGATGTCTGACGATGGGACACGAGATGAGTTTGTAACCTGAACTGTTTGACTAAACTACATTTGTCATACAACTAAATGCAACCACAGAGCAGCATGTCAGCATAGGATGGAACCAATATCTATGAGATCAGGCCTGAACATGTCCAGCAGGCACGTTTTCTATTGCCGCGCAAGAAATTAAGTGGTTCGAAACAATGACTTGTTATTTCTCCTGATTCTGTGGGCTGGGAATTCAGACAGGAACTGGCAGGGGAGTGCGTGAGCTCCCTGCCGTGTCTCCATGCTGTGAGGTCATGACCATGGTGGGGCCAGATCATCCAAAAGCATTTCATTCACATGCCTGGCTCCTTGAGACCCCTCTGCATGGCCACACTCCTTCCAAGAATTTGAGATTCCTCACAGGTCTGTGGTCTGTCAGAGGAGCTGGATTTCTTGCATAGTATGTGCTTTCCAAGGGACAAAAAGTGGAATCGCCAGTTCTCTGAAGAGCCAGGTCCAGAACCATCACTTCCGCTGTGTGTGTGTGTGTGTGTGTGTGTGTGTGTGTGTGTGTGTGTGGTAGTCGTTCAGTCGTGTCCAACTCTTTGCGACCCCATGGACTGTAGCCCTCCAGGCCCTCTGTCCGTGGAATTCTCCGAACAAGAATACTGGAGCGGGTTGCCATTTCCGTCTTCCAGAAAGGATGCCTGATCTTCCCTATTTCAGGACATGATAGGGATTTGTGGTACTTCTGAGACAGCACTGAGGTCTGGGAGCCCCTGGAGTGGAGGACAGGGGAACTAGTTAGCCAGGGAGGGCATTCCTTAAACGTCTGCGTTGAAGTACAATAGAATGGCATCTCCTGAGGACCTCGGGTGCTGGTCTGGGCCCAGGTGATGCTCTGAGCCCACCGGCGCCTCTCTGAAGCCAGTCTTGGGCGATGGGCGATGGAGATTTTTCTGCCAATAGAGGGAGACGTGGCACCACAGCACAGACGCAGTTCTGACTTTCATCCGGGAGGGGGCAGTGCCGGCCGCCGCCCGAGACACCGCGGGCTCCCGGACAATCCGCTGCTGACTCCCGGCAGAGTCTTCCGAAAGCCAAGGCGATTGGGCCCTAAAGCCCCGCCGGGGGCGCCGGGAAGGACTGCTAGGAGGTGAAAAACTTGTGAGAACTCCGAGAAAGCCCGCTGACAGTCTACCTTCTACATGATTATCAACTCATTTTCCTTGCTCATGAAATTTCTGTTAACTTTCAACAGGTGATTGGGACTGTCTATATTTAGAGTAACCGAAGCTGTAGGACACATGAGATGCTTCGGCTTACCATCCGAGACCAACTTTGCTATTTCCTGACTTTAATATGTTTTCATATCAGCTTCCTTAGTATTCAGTACATCTCAGTTTTATAAAGTGCTGAGCATTATTAATGTGGAAGATGAAAAATAGATATTGTATAACTGTAATTATAACTCTTCCCACCCCCTTCTCTCCTGTTTGCAAAAATAAACTGGGATTATTGAAGAATCATTGTCCAGTGGGAGGTATAGTGAACTTGAACTCAAAAGACCTGGGTCTGGGTTGTTTCGTCTCGAAGTCCTGTCAGACTCTTTTGTGACTCCATGGATTGCAGTCTGCCAGGCTCCTCTGTCCATGAGATTTTCCAGGCAAGAATACTGGAGTGGGTTGCCATTTCCTTCTCCAGGGATCTGAGCAGCCAAGGGATTGAACCCTTGTCTCCTGCATTGGCAGGCGGATTCTTTACCACTGAAACCCCTGGGGAGCCTGAGGCTCTGAGATTAGGGTCTACAACATTCTTAGCTGGGGGTGGAGTCCTCAGGTAAAACACTGATTGCTCATAGGTGAAACACAAATGATGAGATACGTCCCTTTTCATTCATAGGACTTTGTAAGCTTCTAATGAAATAAGCTATTTGGAAATTTTCTGTAAATGTAAGTGTTCTGCACATGTAAGATGTTTTAAAAGTACACAATATTTTTGAACTTAAACGCTTTTGAGGAAAAATGAGAAATGTTAATTGAAAAATAATTCAAACAATATGCAAAACTACAGAAAGGAAAGTAAGTCCCTCAAAATTTCACTATCAAGAAATTATCACTGTTAGTATTTGGACATGTTTTCAGACAACTCTGCATGTACATATTTATGTATGTATGTAAACAGTGTTTCAAAAATTAAATTGTATTCCACATTCTTATTTAAATGCCTTTTCCTCCACTCAACATTGCATAATATCTAATATTTATTGATCTTTAATAATGTGTCAAGCTTTATCTAAACCCTATAAGTGAATCCTTATTTAATCTCACAACAGTGGCATTGAGTATCCACTTTTATTATAAAGACAGGAAACTGAGTTTGAGAGAAGTGAAATAACATATTTTCCAATTTCCTGCCACTTTAAGGAGTCTTACAACTAACATATTTGCTTCTGCTTATGGCTTTTTTCTACTTTTATTACTATATCTTCAGCATCCTGTTTATTGGTAATCACATCAAGCGAGCTACTTATTTAATAAGTCGATTCTCATACCTGTGAATCTCTGGGGAAAGAGACTTAGGGGTTGAGAATTTTTTAAAACAAGCTCTCCTTGGAAGTTGTTATGTGTACAGTCATGTTTGAGAACCACAACCTTGGTTTAAATTCCTAGGTTGGGTTTGCTGGATCAGTTTTAAATCTGAGACATAATGCCAAACGGCCCTCCAGAAATGTCAACCAGTTTACATTCCCACAAACCGTGTGACTAATTTAAGCTCTTTTGCTTGGATCTCTTTTTCTATTCCACAATATTATCTTATAAATTGTTTCCTAGTTTGTCACCAGGACAGTAACCTACTTGTTGGCTATTTAGCGTGTGTGTGTGTGTGCGCTAAAGTTTCAATTTGAGGTTGAGCACTTGTTTTGAAATATGTTAATTATTTTGAAGTTCAGGAACCTTTGTTCGTATTCTATTCAACGCTACCTTCTCTTCCTGTCTCATCTCTACAACACCTTGCCTCCTGCTGTTCTCTTTCTGGTCTCCAAGCCATTGTCTTCAGGGCTGTAAAACGTATTTTTCTAAAATCCTACTGGATAAATGAAAGTATAAACTGCATAATTAGTACCTCCAGGTGGAAAACAGATTCTTGTTATTTCCACAAGAAGTCAACTACAATCTACCTTCTGCTCCCGTTTGATCTCCCTAGTTTATCCTATTCTTAACCCAGAATCCTTCTGCCAAATTCTCCAAAACGTCTTGATCTTACCAACCTGCAGCCTCCCCACCTCAGAACTAAAGTCCTCCCCCTTGGCTACGTGAACATCACTCCTTTACTGGATCCCAGAGTTTATGAAGCAAGATTCTCCTTGTACTAAAGTTCTAAATAAAACTCCTTTTCTCCTTTTCAAAAACTATCTTCTTCCTACCTAGGAAATTGGATTTCTTTGAATTTCTTCATCCTCAAAGTAAAGAGTTATTTTCTCTCCTAAAGAAGATAGACTTTTTTTTTTTTTTACCCATTTGTTAACTATTAACCTTTAACAATTAAGATAGAGACACTTCACAAGTTATACACAGACAGCCCCTAAGTGACCATGTACTGTGGAATATACAGTAGGAGGGTGAGTCATCTCAGACTTAAAGTTTACGTTATTCATTTATGACAGTAATTGTTTCTAATTGTCTGTATCTTATAAAAAAAAACATTTAAATTTATACGCAGAGAATAAAGCCCTATAAAATTAGACATAGGTAAGTTATCTGGATTTCATTTTGCCCAAAAGAACATAAAAATGTCTTCTTTTTCTAATGCATTTATGCAAGTGAGAGCTTTCATTCTCATACAGTTTTCTGAACCAAATTATTTTGTAAACTGTTTCAAATTAGAAGGTTTTTAGTCTGTGAATAAGAACATGAATGTGAAAGGAAGACGGGTTAGTACAAGCAGAATGTTGGGCTGAGGTCCTGACACTTTCTCTTCCCTTCTCCGAGCATTTGTTTCTCCTTGGGGCTGTCTCTATGTGATCTAGAAAGGTAGTAATTTGAAATCACAAATATTCGTTGACAATTCCATATAGGAGGCTGAAAAAAATAAAAGGATTTCATTGCTTTGATGATTTTACAGAGAAGCATTCTATGAAGCAGTGATTCAAAGAAAAGGCTGTATTCTCATATATGTGGTCGTTCAAATAATGTATCAGATTTCCTTTAAGTGAGGACATAGGCGGACAGGAATGCTAGTAAATTCCAGGGGAATAAACACTATTCAGTGATTTCTAATACTGCTGCTTTTATTTTTCAACATTTAATAAACACCAGTCTGGCTTAATTCTGGCATGATCCCAACCTTGAGAACGTCGAATTCATATGAACACAGAATCGTCTCAGAGACATGGCTAAGCCATCTTCATACCCATGACATTTTGGACTGAAGATCTGTCAGAACACCTCCCAAACATTAACCGATAAAAATCGCAACCTCCTTCAGGAACCGGTTTCAGAAGAGAAAATTAAAACCTTTTGAGCTGTATCCACTTACTGTCTACTCTGAGAAAACAACCCATTGTTCTGCTGTATAAATGACTAATTTGACTAATTTTTTCCCCTGACTTGGCAGAATCTTTTATTGAACTGATTGAAATGACCAGATGTTTTGGCAGCTTATGTAGACATAATCTAAGAAACTCAGTAATTGACTTAAGTAAACGTATCAGGATGTGGACTGGCAATAGAATTGGGGATTCTCTGTTCTATGATGACTTCAAATCCCTTTTTAAAAGGAAGGCTGCTTGTGTAATTGAAATGCACAACAGAGATTGGCACCATCTCATTCATTTACTTTAGTAATTTATAGCCTATGTAGATCTGAGCATCTCTGTAACTTTCAGAAAAAAGGCAAGGAAAAGCTTCAGCATTAGAGAGCTATAAAAATTGTCTGTGAGGCTGTCTGCTCAAGTGAAATGAAATACTTCTGTGCATAAGAATCCCCAGATGAAAAGATTGAAGCAGAATTTCATTTGACTCAAATTATCTAGAAAATGATACAGTTGCTTGCCTTAAGTTTTTGAGTGTTTTTTTGAGAAAATATTTAATACTAGAATTTTTCATGTTATTTTTTGATTCTCCATTTTGCTTTGAGCATACTTCTGTGTTCTAATCTCTACTGATAATAAAAATATTCATCATAAATAACTCACTAAGGTCAACTTTCTCTTAAAAGCCTATAACCAAAAGAAAGATTTTAAATTGTGGTTTATTCCTTAGAAAAGGAAACAGTCTAATTAAAAGAAAAAAAAAAAGGAAACAGTTTACATGTCTTTCTGTGTCTAAAAGCCTGCCAACCTAGGAAGAGCACAGGGGAGAAGGAAAACAAACGTCAAACTTTGGGCTGGAGAGTTCACTTGGCCTCGGTTTCTTTTTTTTTAAGCCTGTTTATTCCCTTTCCTCTAAGATTAAAGGTTCTTCTTGAGTTTGTTTAGGAAACAAGGTTTTTGAATATCTCTTGTTTCCCCCTTTTCCTGTTGTTTCCTACTCATTCATTCCTATATTTAAAAAAATGTATAGAACCTGGGCTCTGGCAAGTGTGCACACTCACCTCCTCTACACTTAGAACTAAGTGGGTGATTAGCACCTGTGTCCAGGAGTCCAAGCAAACTTCCTCTTCCTTACCAGCTTGGAGAGCAGAGGCCATTACGTTTTGATTGGCACTCTGCACCCAGTGTTCTTGGTAGATATTGTTCTGTAAGAGCATAATAACAAACCCACCAGCAAGTTAATCATTCGAGTGTTGTTTTCCCTTCATGTGGTCAGAGGCAGACTGGCTCCACAAGTCTTTCCCTGTGCTGGCTGACACAGGAACCTTCCTGTCCTTGATAACAGCCCATGCCAACAACCAAACGACTGATCGCTCTCTTTGAAATCTGGCCTCTCTGGGTTGGTTGCTGGCCGGCCCTATATTAGGGCAGATTACCGAGAATTCACATGAAACCTAACTGAGGCCTGCTTGAGGCAGAGGAGAGAATAAAAATACGTTATGAGATGATTTGGCTGAGCTGTCACCCAGTGGGTGCAGGATCCTAGCATTGTTTTTTGCAGAGAGAAAACAGCAACGATAAATGAGCCAGTCTCTCGTGAAGTGCTGGTTAGGATGATTGACACCTACAGATGTGCTGAGTCTGGGCTGCAGGTGCCAGATGTTGAGTAGCACTCAGGGACGCTTGGTGGCCAGCGCCATTCCCCTCAGTTAACGATAGTCCCTTACTCTTAGACCGGTTCCTCCCCTCTTCATTTCTTGGTTGATCCTAGGTTCTGAACGTTGAACAAAAGCCCAAACCAGACATATATGAAACTGCAGTGGCTCTGACTCTTTTTAAAATATGCAGTTGTATTTTGTGATGGCTTTTTAGTCTAATCCTTGTTGTTTATCTATTTAAAAAAAAAAAATTTTTTTTTTGGCTACTTCACAAGGCGTGTGGGATCTTAGTTCCCTGACCAGGGATCTAACTTGCACTCCCCCTGCATTGGAAGCTTGGAGTCTTAACCACTGGACTGCCAGGGAAATCCCTTTGTGATTTTTAAAAATATATAAATATATATACATATTAGTTCATTTATTTATTTTTAGTTGCACTGGGTCTTCACTGATGCACAACAGCTTTAATCCAGTTGCAGTGAGTGGGGGCTACTCTTTACTGGGGTGAGCGGGCTGCTCACTGCAGTGGCTTCTCTTGTTGCCAGCCACAAGCTGTAGGGTGCATGGACTTCAGTAGTTGCAATTCCCAGGCTCTAGAGCACAGGTTCAATATTTATGGCACATGGACTTAGTTGCCCCGAGGCCTGTGGGATCTTCCCAGATCAGGGATCAAACCCACATCTCCTATATCAGCAGGAGAATTCTTTACCACTCACTGAGCTTCCAGGGAAGCCCTGTGATGGTTTTTGAAAGCAAATTGCTTCCTAGGTTCTGAACATTGAACAAAAAACCAACCAACTCCCCACACACATGAAACGGCAGTGGCTCAGATGCTTTTTGAAAAATGCAGTTGTAAAAAAAAAAAAAAAGAAAGAAAAATGCAGTTGTATGTGTGATGGTTTTTGAAAGTAAATAGCTTATTTTATTGAACTCAGAGTAAAGGCAGTGGGAACACCAGCTTCTCATAAATTAGTACAGTGCATACAGTCCTCCATGGAACCCTCCAGCAAACCCGAGTTGGCTATCATCATCCCATGTTGTAGGTGAAGACCAGAGGTCAGGGAGATTACTAACTGATTGGGCTGTGAATGGAACACACATTTGCCTGACTCGAAAGTTCTTTCCACTTACCCCAGGCTCAGAGCACTGCTCTCTGACATATTGAAAATGATTCTCCTCTCTTGTGGCAGCTTCCTCATCAGTGAGGGATATCATTTACAAAAAAAGAACAAATCAAAACCAGTGGTGTCCCAAACATCAAAATCCATTTCTCCAACATTATGAAAAACATAGGAGTGCTTAAATTTTATTTTCCTGGCTATATCCAATGGGATAATTGAGAAAAATAGGCAGAAACAAGACTGTTTAGCCTGGATGGAAGGGCAGGTTGGGGGAGAATGGATAAACATATATGTATGACTGGGTCCCTTTGCTGTCCACCTAAAATTATAACATTACTAGGTGGATATACTCTGATATAAAATAAAAAGTTTAAAAAAAAAAGAAAAAGAAAGAAGACTGTTTAATCTTAGGATAGAGCAATTTTAAAAAGGAAATAATCAACAAATGTTTTTTGAACTTTTTATTTTATACTGGAGTATAGCTGATTCACAATGTTGTGATTGTTTCAGGTGGACAGCAAAGGGACCCAGCCATACACATACGTGTATCCATTCTCCCCCAAACTTCCTTCCCATCCAGGCTCCCACATAACATTGAACAGAGTTCCCTGTGCTATACAGTAGGTCCTCAAAACAAATGTGAGTGTGTGTTTTAATTTTTAAATCCATATACCAAGCTTCTAAAAATTTGGAAACATTTGGATGATTCACTGCATTTTCACTTTTCACATAAATGTTAGCTGCCCTGTAGATACAGCAATCGTCTTTTTTTTTTTTCAGTTAAAAAACTTTTCCACCAGAAAGATGTTTCCAGAAAGAAGGACCTATTCAGACATTTCCAAGCCCATTTGTCAAGTGCATTGCATTTGTACTCTCTCTTAAAAAGATGCTTTACAGAGTATGAGAGCAGTTTTTGTAAATTAATATCATCATTAAAAATAAGCTGGCTTTCTTGTCTGCCTCCTTTGACTTCTTGTGCAAGACTGCTGGACCGGGCTCTGCAGGCAGCAGTTTTGGCATGGCCCTGGAGCCCAGGGGAATATTAACTTACAAGGCTTTCCCTATTTTGCTTTTACATGTCTGAAACTATTTCAAAACTTAGCGACTGAAATACAAGTTATTAAACACACTTTACTGGAGTGTAAGGAGTGCTTTCGCTCCCCTCCTCCTACTTGGAGAAAAGATGATGGGGAATGAATTCGTTTACTCAGAAGACTTATTTATGCACTGGCCACTTCTGTATCTACCTTGACACATTGCCCAAGGTTATAAAATGATAGTTACATGAAAAATGAAGCTGAGCTCATTTACCTAGGGTTAGCTCCTAGAGGCAATTTAAGTGCCACCCTAGGATTTTTAAATACCATTTTGTTTTATTAAATTTTCATGTATTCTAGTTGAGTAGAGACACGGGGTGTCAGCTGAAATGGGAAAGAGCAGGTCTTTGGTTTCTAGTTGTCAAAACCTTAAACTTTACACAGGTGTCTTTGCCCCTTCTTTCTGGCTGGCCCTATCCCCAGGAATGAGACGCCAGATGGGGGAGGGGAGCTGAGCTCCTGAAGCCTCCTGGGGGTGTGCATTTTTATCCCCTTCCCTGCCTGCCTGAGCAAGAATGGCTGGGTACAGACGGGTCTGTTTCTCTCCGTGTGTGTTCCTCCCGGTAGAGGGGCAGACACCACCGGGGCACCGTCGTCACAGGAGGCTGGGAAGTGTCTGTGGGTCTCCAGCAGCTGGAAAAGGTTTGAGGCTCTTTGGCAGATGTTTGCTGTTCCAGCCACTTCATTAATGTTGGAAACTAAACCCCGGACTATTCCTGACCAAAGCCCCACTTTGTGATTGACAGCTGGGGTGTGCTTCCTTCTACGGAAGCCCTTTACAGTCTGAGATCAGGAGAAGGGGAGTGAAAAGAGAGAGATGAGAGCAAAATGGGAGCTGGGCTAGATGCCATTGCTGAAAAATCAAAACTACAAAGGAAGGAGAGATGGATTTAAGGAGAAAGACAAATTCAGTACAACTAGTGAAGATTCTGAAGTTCCACCAAGTTCTCAAGTCTTAAACACATTATACAATGATCTAAACTTTCATGCATTAACTTATTCATGACATGTACTGAGAACCTACATTGTGCCAGGTGCTATGCTGGTCTTGGTGATACAAGATGAATTGTTAAGTGGGTGACACTAACACAGAGAAGACAGTGATTAGGTAAAGAAACCCCTAAGATAGGAACACCAACCCCAGTCTTGAGAAGTAGGGGGTATTTTTCCAGAGGAGGTGACATATGAGATGGGCCCTGAATTACTTTTTCAGGCAGAGAACGAGGGATGGGATGGGGTGCCTTGGGCATTCTCATTGAAGGCAAGAGCTGTAAAAAGGCACGGATCATGAAACGCCAACCTTGTGAAACAGATGTTATGATGGTCACGTACAAATGAGAAAACAGGCTTTTCTTTGATTATAAGCAACACAGAGCTGGAGGCTCCAGACTCCAAGATTCGGCATCCCTCTCCACTCTACCTGGAGACTTGTGCCCTCAGACCCCTTCTGAGATTTCTCGCGTCTGTGGTAGAAAACAGAAAAGACGGAAAGTCCAGGAACTATTAATTTATTATGTAGCTATTTGAATACGCTGCAGATTTCCAATCGCAGGACCAGTTGCGGGAGAGTCTGAGCGAACGTTGTGCAGTGCTCGTGTGCACGCTGGGAGGAACGCGGGCTGGAGGACGCGGCGGGCAGAGGCGAGGCCGTTTCCCCCCAGAACGGGCGGCTGGGGCTTTGGCGCAGTCCAGTCCCGCGAGCCACCCGCAGCCGTCCGGGTGGCAGAGCGGCGATGCAGGGGCACAGGAGCGCGGCTTCAGATGCGTGTCTGAAGAGAGGGGGAGGGAGAGGACAAGAAGGAGCAAGGAAATGAAGAGATGAAAGAAAGAAAAGGAAATCAGGCTGGCAGATGGGGAGAAGGGGAAAAGCGGGAGTTCGATCGAGCAGAGGAGGCCCAAAGGGCTGGGAACAGTGGGGGAAGGAGAAATGGGCGCAAGCGGGGGAAAGGGACGGTGGCGGTGGAAGAGCCAGGAAGAGCCGACTAGGGGAGGACCCGGCAAGAGGTGGAGGAAAAGACCGGCCAAAGGGCGCGCGCGTTCCGTGAAGGCCCGACAGAGGGTACAAGCGGTTAACGCTTGATCCCTCGCCAGGGTCGCTGGGTGCGATGCAGAGGCCCACCCCCAGCACGCCGCGCCCTCGGCTCCCACCAAACACTGTTTCTCGTCGCTGCAGACAGCGCTGCACTTTCCAGCAGGAAATTTAGCTCCGCACTCAACAATGTCCTCTGCTTCAACGCCTCACCCCTGGGACTGTCCCCAGCTCGTGGCGCAGCGTGTTCTGAAGGCGCCGGGTGGCGCTGCCCGGACTGAGCCCGGAGCGTCCTTGGCCAGGCTCGGGGAAGAGGACAGGCCTTGGAACCCGGAGCCACGGCCGGGGGCGCACCGGGGCCCAGCAGGGCGACCTCCAGGCCTTGTGGCGGGACGCGCGCCGCCACCCGGACACATGGCCGCAGCTCCCGCGGGCCCTCGAGCTGTCTCTCCGGGGGGAGAAGAATGAGCATAATGAGATATGAGAATAAACGAAAATCGTACTAAATGCAGGGGAGGTGCGGAGGGGAGGCAGGGTGCACGCAAACACTTTGGGAATGAAGTTCCTCAAAGGCGCGTAGCGGGCCACGCCTAACGTAAGGCTATAATTCGGTTTATTACTACTTATTTTCTAAGTGCCTCGTTATTAGTTCTCCAGGCGTGGCTCTTCCCTCGGAGTCGAACCACTCGCCCAGGCGCGCGCGTTCACTTGCTTCGCGGCGACTCCGGCTCTGGGACAAGCAGCTCCGCTGGGAGCCCGCCGCGATCGAGACCGCGAGATGTCAACAGCCACAAACTCGGTCTCGGCGAAGGCCATCCGCATCTATAATTCTTAATGCTCCTTACGGCCCCGCGCAAACCCATTTCCAGACAAAATCGCGGGGAACTAGCAGCAACGACAGCTTCTGCCGAGCGCGGGCTCGAGGGGAGGATGCAGGCAGGACTGTCAGTCTGGGTGCCTAGGCTGGGTGGGGTCCCCTCGCCCAACAATTTCAACTGAAAACAAAAGTTCGTTCAGCTACTAATTGGAGAAGACTCAGAAGTTAGGCACCCAGGAGGCAAAAGACAAAACACTTCATGAACGCGTGTCCTCAAAGAGTCCCCGAACCCTGCGTGCCTCCAGGGACCTGGGGGAGGAACGCCGCGGTGCCCGAGTATTCGGCGCCAGGAGCCACCACTGGGTCGGCTGCCCGAGGACCGAGCTCACCCGGGCTCACGCTCCGCTGGTCCTCCTGGAGACGAAAAAAGGTTTATAAACAGAGTTAAAGAATAAAAAAAAAAAAAAAAAAACTTTTTTTTTTTCTTTTTTTTTTTTTTTTTTTTAGTTTACTGGTGGGATAACGGACAGCGCTAGGGTCATTGATGGCTTGGGATCTCCGTGGAACCATTAAGTCCGTGATCCCAGCGCACACTCCGGGTGCTGGAGCGCGCGGGCTGGGCGTGGGCTGCGAGCCTAAGGAACGCGAGGGGATGCCGTGGTCCTCGGGAAACGGCCTCCGGAAGTCCAGGTGGAGAGGGAAGAAGGCAACCAGATGCTGGGGGTCGCCGATTCTGGGGTCCGCAGTCTCGGGAGCCACGGCGAGGTCTCCACTTCTTTCTAGTAACAGATCAGGACGTGCCGGCCGGCTGGGTGCTGGCGATGGGAGCGGGACAGGGAGCGCATCTTGCCCAGAGCGTCGCGCTCGGCGGGGGCAGCGGCCAGCTGAGGCCTGGCCGGCAGGCGGGGGCGGCGCGCGCTCCCCTCACCGCGCGCACACACGGGCGCGCACACTGCACACACACCTGGAGCTCTTCCCGGGAGGGGGGCGGGGAGGAGAGCCAAAGCAAGTGTCTTAAAATAGGCAGGCAGAAGAGCGCTAGACGCTGAGAGGCGGGAGGAGGCGATCGCGAGCGGCAGGCACTAGGCGCGCAGGTCCGCGCCGGGTTGCACAGGCGGGCTGGGCGGGGTGGGCGCGGACGCCCCTCGGCGGCCAGCCCTCGGCGCTGCTCCGCACCCGGCCCCGCAGGAAGCGCGCGCTGATTGACAGCTGCGATGTCCCCAAAAGGCTCCGCGAAGATGCTGATCCGCGGGTGGGTCTAGACGCGCGGCCGGCGCGCCCGGTGCCGCCTCGCCTCCGCACGCCTGCTGAGCCCCGCCGCCTCCCGGCCGCGGAGGAGCCGGGCCGAGGTCCCCGCCGGCGCGCCAGCCCCACGGCCCCGGCTGGCGGGAGCTCGCCCGGGCTCACCATGCACTGCCACGCGGAGCTGAGGCTGAGCTCGCCCGGCCAACTCAAAGCAGCCAGGCGGCGCTACAAGACTTTCATGATCGACGAGATCCTCTCCAAGGAGACCTGCGATTACTTTGAGAAACTTTCCCTCTACTCCGTGTGCCCGTCGCTGGTCGTGCGACCCAAGCCCCTGCATTCCTGTACCGGTAAGACGGCCCGCGGGGGCTCATTGGGGTGCGGCAGCTTTGGCACCGAGGTCGGGCGCTTGACCACCTCTCGCACCCGAGGGCGAGAGGAAGGAACCCGGGAATTCTGGGCCCTTGCAAGGGAACTAGGATTCTCCGCGGCTAGCATGGCAGAGGCCTCTGCAACTTGGGGAAAGGCCCCGCAAGGTGTCGATGGCCAGGTTGGAAACGCAGTCACGGCAGCGCGCCCCCGAGAAACTGCGGCTCCGCAGCGCCTTGGGATCCGCCGGCAGAAGAACCTTCCTTCTTCCCAGCGCCGCTGTGGTTTTCCGGCAGAAAAGGCTTGTTTTCGGGCACAAAAGGCACCCCCTGACCTGGTTCAGCGCCTATATCATTGTTTCTCACCTGAGTTAACTCGTCCAACCCCCTCCTGTCTCCAATGAGAATTTTACATGTAAATCAGTAGTATCCTGAGGTTCCCAGAAAAATCGCGAATCCACTGAAGTTTGCTTTAAAGGATCGCCTTCTGGGGAAGTAGTACTGGGAAGTGTGGCGTTGTGCGGCAAGCACAACCCCCTGAGTTCTAAGCGAGGGAGAAACAATGCTAACAATAAAAACGGTCCTCAGGTCTGGTTTCCTTTCTCCATAAGAGCTAAGACCCTCGGGAAAGATAAGGAGCACTTAATAAATATATTTTAAAAGTCGTAGGTTTATGTAGAAAATAAATCCAAAGGTATTAAAAAAAACAACTTTACCTTAAGAGAAGCTCCAAGTTTCATAGTGCCCTGGTATTATAATTATAAAATCATTATAATTTGGATTTAGACTATCCAAACGTGGGTGTAGCAAAAAAAAAATTTTTTTATCAAAAAAACCTGTTGACTGTGCCTCAACTGAAGGTAAAAAGTTTAGTATTTCCAAACTGAAAGACCGTTTGAAGTTATGTTTGTTGCATGGGTGATATGAAATAAATGAATTTAATTGTACTAACATTGAAAAAGTAAAGGGAAGTGTTAGCAATGGTTTTCAAAGACAATTTTGTAATCTTTGGGCCAACTGCTGATACACAGTGCTTGGAATACTACATTTTCTGTTGGCTCCATTGACAGGCTCTTTAGGGAAATCAGTAAATAAGTGTATGAATAGATACTGTAGTTCTTTCACAACCAAGTTGTTGCTACATGTGTTTGGTAATAAATGAATATTCTATTCAGTTACTCCTTTGTAAAATACAATTTGACTGTAAGGTGAAGTTAGATCTGATAGCCCAGAGCAAGACTTGAAATACTAAATTTCAAAAGCCAGGAAATTTACGAAACAAGAAATGAAGAAGAAATTTTAGAAACAAGACAGATATGGTTGATGTTGATGTTTTTACTTTTGTGTATCTGCTGTGCGTTAGCCCTGGGATGACTCGTCCACATAGATCTTGAAGAGAGGAGGTAGGCTGAACCTTGTATTGAGTATGAAGAATCATTTCCTGAAAAAAAACTCAAATCCCTTAAAGGAAAAAGAGAGGATCTATTTTAATCATAAATCTCCATGCACCCTGCAAAGACATTGCATACTTGGGGGTCCCTAGGACAAAGCAGAACAACTTCTCCTAAGCACCTTGGCATAGGCTGATGCCTGCAGACTTTTTAGTGACTTTGTACCATGCGTTGACTTGAAGGCAGCTTTTCCTGGCTTTTAGCAGTCACAGAGTTGGATCATAGAAGAAATCATGCCAGAAAAAGAGTAATAAATGGCCTCCAAAAACAATGATCCAGTCATCAGTCAAGGCTGAGTAAGTTCTATGTTTCATTGAACCTTGTGCGGGACACAAATCAGAGGAAAATACAGTGATTCATATGTACTTTTGTGAGTGTTAAGAGTGAATTGCACATATTTCACAAACTAAGCATTTTGCTTAGTCTTGTACTCTTGAAGTTCTTTTATGGTTTGTTGGGAAGCATGGTTGTTGGCACTGACATTCTTTCCCTATCATTCCCATGCTTGATTTCTTTAGGTTGTTCTTTTGAAAAGTGTGTTACGATTTTGCTTTAGTTGAGATTTAAAATATAGAAACTGGGATTGGCCAGTGGAATTAAACCCAAGAAGACTGGCTACAATATACAATAGTCCATCCTTTCAGATCATAAGCTTTCAGTGGGTTTACGATTACAGTTAAAGCCTTACATGTATTAGATCATGGGAATACCATTAATGACTTCTCAAAGGCTTTGCAAATACCACGCTTTGAAGGTTTTGCTTTTAACAGTAATATTCAGGTTCACAAATCTTAGATTGGATGAACTTAGGTTTTTTTTAACTTAATTTTTATTAATTGAAAAAAACAGCAATAAGTTGCTGGCATCCATAAGGAAACTATATATACATATATATGTATATATAGGATAGAAATAAATACCTTAGCACTTTTGGTGGAACCAACGAATAAAATATTCAAATCAAGTGAAAGGCGTAATTTGGAATTAAAAGTTACTGAACTGTCTCATCCTTTGGTTTTGCTGTTTTAAGGTTAAATAACTAAGAGAAGTGAACTTTGTCAGATAAAATAATGAAAACTAAGATAGTAAAGTGACCAGGCTCCACAATAAGTACATAAAATTGTAGAGAAAAAGCTACAGTGTTTTAAAAGCCTCTACATAATTAAGCAATCTGTGTTGTTTAGATTTAGCAATCCAAATGTCAATTTATGATACCGATCTCCTCAGGCAGAAGAGCATGTATTCAAGTAAACTGAGAAATGGAAACATTTTTCATCAGGCAGATAATCACTTGACAGTAATTTATTGTTAGATACTCTAACCTTGATGGAATACTCATCTTCAAAAAGAACTATTTGTTTGAACAGGTCTTTTCTTATTAAAATATAGTAATTTTAGTTTTAGGATGCAATCTCTAAATGGATTTAAGTTTCCTAATAGATTTCTTACATCATATAATAGATATTGAGTGAAGCAATCCTTTTCTTAAAGCCAAACTAAAGGAACATTTGTCATTAAATTTAAAATGAAATAACTTAAAGAGAGTCTCTATTTGAAAAAAAAAATTGTTATTCCAAGCATTGATGAATGTGGAACATGTTTAGAATTGAGTTTATAACATGTTGTTCATATTTTAAAATCTGATAACAGTAATCTTTATTCAGAGGGGAACGATATTGCCGTTTAGAAGCCAGTGATGATCTCTCATAAATATTAGAATGTTGACAGTGATTGAAGCGAAATACGACTTGCAGTGTATGATATCATATTTAACTCTTTGGTGCATTGTTTTATTTTTCTGGTTGTGATGACTGTTTCTTGGTGGGAGAGTCGCTTGAACTGGCCTCTCAGGACAGAACATTGCAGAGGTATCGTCACGGTTCCTTGGAAGAATCTCTCTTTCAGTTTGATCTTTAGAAATGGGCAGGGTTTCTAAATTTGAGGAATGTTTGGAAAAAATGAGTAATTTGAATCACAAAAATGAGTTGTTACGATTTACCCTAGGAGTTTTCATATGAGGATACTGAGAAACCAATGCACTGTGCATAATTACATATAGCATTATAATTATTGATATTTATAACCTAGAATTACCCTAGGTCTTGGACATGCGCATTTAGGGGGAGCTGACTATGATATCTGAACATTTTACAACCCGTGACCACTACATGATTTTCAGTGATCTTACTGAAACCTATAGTTTTCCTTTTTCTCTTCTCTGGGTTCTGTTGACTGTCTCCGGGACCTCCAGTGGCCAGTATTATAGAGCTGACTGGTGAGTTTTAGAGCTGGAAGGAAACATACCAATCATAGACCAAGCTTCCCAAGTAGACATACTTTTATTTTTTGCAAAGTCCCCAAACTCCCCTCCCATCCAGGCTGCCACAGTATGGAGAAGAGTTTCATGTAATGTATGGCTGAGACCCTTCACTTCACCTGAAGCTATCACAACATTGTCTGTTAATTGACTATACCCAGTGCAAAATTAAAAGTTAAAAAAAAAGTGCTGTGGTCACATCAGTGACATATGACAGCTTAGACGTACTTTCAGCCCGCACTGTACACTGCTGCCTTTCATATTAGGGTACTCAGAACTCAGGAAGATTTTTCCAACTCAGTTACACACCCGGGATAAATCCGCACAGTCACACCCAAGAGACAGTCAACCAGTCAATTAAAAGGGGCTTGTGGGGAAGGGTGTTTATCATAGGAGGTGGCTTTGAGAACATTTTATTCTTTGGTGGGTCTAAAAGAAACAAGTTCTTTTGGGTGGTGTCCTCAGGTTCATTTTTTTTTATCATAAAGATTGAGTGTCATCCTGGTTAAGAATGAAATGAGGTGTGGACATGTGTGATGACTTCTTTGGGAGTTAGGGAGCTGGCTGCTGCTTCATGAGTTGGCTCCAGTGAGTCCCCAGATTGTAGCTCAGTTTTTTTAAATTAGAGCCCAAAACTCATTGGATCTTGGGAGCCTGGCTCCTGGGCCCTGAAATGTGGATGGAGAAATATAAGCTCTGGGTTTGGAAAATGGTCTTTATCAACAGGCATTTGTATTTCTGCCAGAGGCGAATGGGCTTTTATTAGCAATTACTCATCTCTGTCTTTCCTGTTCCCATTTTCAGGGTAAATAAACTGAGGAATGCATGGGGTCAGAATATATTTGGAGTGGAGCTCTTTTGGGATCCTCAGCTGTCGTCTCTTTCCTCCTTAAATTTTTTGTTTTTTTTTTTCCTCCTTAAATTTTATAATGCCTCTGCAAAATAGAGAGGTTAAGGGGATTCCTTTGGAGTCAGTTTTAAGGAGTTTATTAGCAGTTTCTTCTCTGGTTCTGCTTTTTCTAATAGGAAATGGGAAAGTGATTCCAAATTTAGCAAGTTAAAAATGCCTTTCCAAAAGTCTATAATCTTCAGTATCATTTAACTCAGTAATTTAATTCAACAAATACTTACACTTGGTTGGTGACGGTAGTCCCATTATTTTTAAGTTTATTTTAAGTCTTGACTAACAGTGGGGATATTTTAAACCTTTCTCTGAAACACCTGTAGAACCACTGCGTAGTTTTCTTTGTGGTCCTCTGAAGTCTTTTCGGACAATTTAGAACTGTGGACATTAAGGGCATAGCAGCCCACTCCAGTATTCTTGCCTGGAGAATCTCATGGACAGGGGAACCTGGCAGGGTTGCAGAGAGTCGGAGATGACTGAACTTCATGGCTGAAGCGACTGAGCACGCACGCATAACAATTAAATCCTTTTGCTTACCATCTGGAATTTTCTCTTTGAACTCCACCTGAAGGGTATTATCAGCACCTAAATTGTCATATTAACCTCCTTAAATGCAACTCAACTGACACTGTATATATAATAAATCTTTTATGAAACCAGTTTCCTACAGTGTCAGTTGTACCTCTGGGTTGAAAATAGAATTTGTGATCACAGTATAGCCAGTATACAGTTGCTAGTTTTAACATACCTCGGAAATCTAAATGAAAAGACTGTTACATTTTTACATCCAAGAAATCTATGTGAAAAGTAGTAATGATGGTAAGATGTTGTTGAGATTGTAAAGAGAGATGAAAATGAGAAAAGAGACAGAATAGGGAAAAAGAAAAAGAGTAGGTTTCTTTGAAACTCTTGAAGCCACTTGATTCCACTATATGTAGCACAGCGCCCTTCAGGATGACTGTAGGGGTGACACAAAGGTGGCTTCTAAGATTCTTCTGTCCCTGAGTGGAGAGGAAATGACCAACGTTGATTTTACTTAGACACCTCCCTGGGAACCCCTCAGGGAAGAGCCTGGCGCCAGTGCCCTGCCTGACATTTAGGCCTCACGGTGCAGGACTGAGCCTGTGTGAACTCAGAGCATTTTTAGGTGCTGTTTGCACTTTGTTTTGAGGTCAGAAGGAAGAGGATCGGGGTGGAAGTTAGGCAGGGCACGGACCAGAAGCACCCTGCTTTCTGGGGACTTTGGTGTTGGAGCCTACATCATCTCTATCTATCCAGAGTGAAAACACTTTGGGTCCCTTGGCGACACCGTTGCTGACCTCCTAGCTGGAATATGATTAGAGGCCGTGGGGCTTTGGTTAGATGGATAGATAGAGGTCTCATTCTGTGTTCTCTTGGGGAGTATCAGTGTCCATTCTGATCTTGAGACGGTGGCGTTTTTCTAATGGACCCCCGACTCTGCTAGATTCACCCCCTTCTAACCCAGAACTTGCCAAAACCAACAGGTGCTCTCTGGCCTGTTACGAATCACTGGGCTGCAGGTCTTTTGGGAACAGTACGACAAAGAGGAGGAAGGAGAGAAAGAAAAATAGAGAGCCTTCGGGTATAGACTTCCCATGTGAGGCAAAGGCCCTCCGTCCCACCCGGCATGCCTGCCTCTGTTTCAGCTGCTGTGATGTTGGAATGGTTGTTTCTTCTTCCATAACACAGATGACAGGATTAGAACTGGCCTTAGGATTGATCAAGAATGGGGTTCAGACTAGGACCATGTACCACCTTAGTGATATTAATAAAATCAGAAATACTCTTGGTCCAGGAGGAGAGCTGTTTGTTTTTCACCAGAAATGCCTTGCAAACCCTCAGAATTTAATTTATTTTTATTGCAGTTTAATAACAGTTAGAAAAAGAAATGTCTTGTTAAAATGAATGCTCTAAATAAAAACAAAGTTAATTTTCCATTACAGTGTCTAATTACTTATCATCACCAGGGCATTTTTATACGGCGATTTAACTTCTTGGAAGCGGAAACTTGGCACACATTTAAGGAAGAAAGCAGTACACCCAGATAGATATCAGAAGAGGGTCTAATTATATTTGAGCTGGAGTTGACGCTTACACATGATTGCTCTGCAGAAGGCAGGAGGAGGGTCACTGAGGAAAGTCTCTGGTTTCTTGAGTGCTGGTGGAAACTGAATCTGGAGGGAGAGATGAGGTGCCAGTCACCTGTTGAAGCTGATGTCAGGACTTCTTGATCAGCCTGGAGGTCAGCTGTAAACGCTCCCCAGCTCCCCTGGCAGAGTTCATGAGGATGAACATGGCCCTTCTCCAAGGAGAAGCCAAGATGCAGCTGAGTAGAAGCCAACCTGGGAGGCTCTTGGCACAAAATTAAATATGTTAAGAGTCTGAGCAGAGAGGCTTACGTGATTCCTTTTTATTACATCTCTCTAGCTCACCACCATGCCCTTAGAAACATGTGCTTCTGGATAGTAGGGATACATAAGTATTTTCACAGAGTGCTTGCTACCGAGGTGATGTCAGTGTACTTTTGGTCACTATTAAAAAAAACACTTCTGTGTTTGATACGTGATAGGATGATTGTCTTTTTGCTATTCTTCTGTGAGGGACATGCAGAGGTCTTGGGCTTGGTGGCATCTCATGAAGTCAAGGCTGTGCTTCCATCCCAGGAACACCAACAGGTCTCTAGCACTGACTTACCTGCCAGTTTCTACCACCTCCTGCCCCCCTGCCTTTTCATGCAGGTACTTGAAATTCAGGGTCATGGTCCTTTTGCAGGCAAGATCACAGTCGCTTATAGATTGGAGGATGTATCACTTTGATGTCTCGTTTAAGCTGTCTGGGAGAATCAGCACTGCACACGTTCCTCACAGAAACTTGTAAACAACAGAATTCTGTTATGTTCTTGTATCTAGGGGAAGTCGGAATAAGAGATGCTCAGAGTCCCCTTCCTGAGTCCTGCAGCATTTATCCCAAAGGAGCTGTGAACTGGGGATGAAGGCTACAAATGCATACTCTAAACCTCATTCTTCATCTTCATCACAATAATGGAAATAGTGACTTGTTTTGAGGCTCTATGTGTAACAGGCACTGGACTCAGTGCTTTTTGATCTGCTTCCGATTGTTCCTAAGAGATGTTATCTCTACTTTTCTAATGGGAAGCTGAGAAATTAAGTAACTTTCCCAAAGTCACAGAATGTATAAACATATCTTCCAGACCAATGAAGAAAAAAAAATGCAAGTAGGACTTCCCTGGTGGCGCAGTGGGTAAGAATCTGCCTACCAGTGCCGGGGACTGGGTTCGATCCCTGGTCTGGGAAGATCCCACATGCCAGGGAACAGCTAAGCCCATGTGCCACGACTACTGAAGTCCGAGCTCTAGAGCCCGTGGTCCGCAGCAAGAGGAGCCACTGCACTGAGCAGCCCTTGCACAGCTAGAGAGTAGCCCCTGCTCGCTGTGACTCGAGAAAAGCCCACGAAAAGTAACAAAGACCCAGCTCAGCCCAGAATAAATGTAAAAAGACAGGAAAAGGAAAAAATGCAAGTAGAAAAATTGGCAATTCATAGAAATGAAGATCTATGTCCAGTGAACATGAAAAGGACTTTCCTGGTAATCAAGAAAACACAAATGAAAACGAGGTACCGTTTCATACCCATCGGACAGGCAAGCATGAAAGAGTCTGATGCTATCGCTTGATGACAAGAACAATAGGTACTCTCATCCCCTGATGGTGGGAGTGTTGTTTGGTACAATTACTTTGGAAGCCATGTGGCAGGACCTGAAACTGCACATACACACAGAAGCCCTCGATCCGGCACTTCCACCTGTGTTCACACCCTGAGAAATCACTGCATGTGGGCAACGGGACAGTGGGAGAGGAATGTTCATGTCTCTGTTGTTTATGCTAATGAAAAGTCTCAAACAGTCTAACTGCCTTCAGAGGGAAAAATCATATGTATTATATTCATGCAGTTACATTCATGCAATAAGAAAATGAGTGTGCGTGTGTGTGTATGTGTGTGTGTGTGTTCGAACATGCTCAGTTGTGTCCAACTCTTTGCGACCCCCTGGACTGTGGCCCACCAGGCTTCTCTGTCCATGGAATTTTCCAGGCAAGAACACTAGAGTGGGTTTCCATTTCCTTCTCCAGGGTATCTTCCTGACCTAGGAATCGAAACCTCGTCTCCTGTCTCCTACATTGCTGGGCGGATTCTTTCCTACTGCCCCACTAAGGAAACCCGAAAATGGATGACCCAGACTTAACTGTATTAAGATAGATAAGATTTAGAAATACAAGTCTGAGCAAAAACAAGCTGTAGATTGATACCATGTATATAATGTTGGAAAACATGCAGATTGATACTGTTATGTTGTTTAGGAAAGCAGGTGCATGGAATTGGGAGGGCTACACACAGATTTTTTATTTTCCTGTGTAGTAATTTATTTATTAAGGAGAAGAAAGGGCCTAATGTCAGTATGCTGCTGCTGCTGCTAAGTCGCTTCAGTCGTGTCCGACTCTGTGCAATCCCATAGACGGCAGCCCAACAGGCTCCCCCGTCCCTGGGATTCTTCAGGCAAGAACACTGGAGTGGGTTGCCAGGCATAAATATTGGACAAAGTTTAGTCATGGGCACAAAAAAGTTCCTTACATTATTTTGTGGACTTTTCTGCATGTTTGAAATTTTTTATAGTATAAACTTTGAAAATGATAGTACAGGAGACTCCACATATTCATACACCTCTTGGTCTTGGGGACTTTTGATGGTTTTCTTAATAGCTTTCTATCCTGAAACAGAAACTTTTAAATACAAGCTTCCTGTATTCATACTCATAGTAGGGAAAGAACTTTATAATTAGACATGTGTGTACGCTCACCCTGAAACAACCAAAGAGGCTTCTGAAATTGGGTTTTGGATCTCACTTACCTACCCTGGCTGGATGGGGATGTCGTTTATCACCAAGGACTGCTGTTCCCCCAAGTAATGCTTTGACATCTGAATAGATGGGCTCTGAGTTGGGCTTGGAGGCAGGAGGGAATTGCTGATAAACTGTGTGTTTGTTTTCTCTAAGTACCCATCAGTGATCATGCAAGCAAGAGCCGTGAGGTTCTTTCCCCTCTTTCTTAATGATGTTTCAAAATCCCAGTAAATTGCCTTTGATTGCATCCTGCTTTGCTATTTATCTGCTCAAATGATATGCCACCCTTGGCTTTTGACCAGCGGTCATTGCTATTAACAGTTTAACTTAAAATTTGTCTAGGGACATTGGTGAATACCAAAGAATCAAAAACTGTTAAAAAAAACATAACTCCTTAGCTGGGAAGAATCATGTGGATGTTGGCACATAAGTGGGTGAGTTCTCTTTATAGTCTGTAACCATGATTTGATTTTAAAACTTTGATGTGTGGTGTCAGGGATTGTTAGGAAGGAATGAGAACTGTTACCATGGTAATCACACAGAGAGCTGTCTGTTAGGGGTGATGGATGGTCGTCCTGTGGTTTGGAGAGGTTAACCTAGACCGCATTACTCTCCAGTGACAACTGTGGTGGCAGGTGCTTTGTTCAGCCTCTCTTAACAGCCCACACATTCTTCTTTTCTCTGCAGAATAGTTGCAATGTATAAATGTTGCTTTAAGGTACTGTGACAAAAACCTGACACTTTGGGAGCTCTATCTTTCTATGTCCCTTCAGAGGGAACGTACTCCTTGGTATAAATGAAACAGTGTACAGTCAAGAGTTTGCCAAAGCATTTCTCCTTCCAAAACCACCCCTCTGTCCAAAGTAAGGTACAGGGTGCTTGGGTGCTAAGTCATGTTTGACTCTTTGTGACCCTGTGAACTGGGGTCCTCCTGGACCCCGGCCAGGCTCCTCTGTCCATGGGATTCTCCAGGCAATAATACTGGAGTGGGTTGCCATTTCCTCCTCCAGGGGATCTTCCAGCCCCAGGGATCGTACCTGGGTTTCCCTACATATCTTCCATTGGCAGCGAGATTCTTTACCAACTGCACCAGCTGGGAATCCTCTCTCCAGAATCCATATATAAATGGAGAAGCAAATAGATCAAAGCATCCAGAGCCCACATCCCATCCCTACCATCCATAGCCAGGGTCACTGTGCTGTCTTTGGTACTTGGCAGTGTGGCGAGGTCTGCAGGAATTAATGACCACATCTGGAGGGTGGTGGCCAAATTGGACATGACTGAAAGGCTGGTGGATCTAGCAGACCTGCTGCCAGTGGACAGACTTTCAGGGCTACAGGAGCGAGGCCTTCTGCATTTGATCTTATCTGTATGGAAGCACAGAACGGCCACGGTGAGAAGACTAGATTGAAACTTCATTTGTGCCACACTCTGTCCCCTTCCTGGGTCTCTCCAGAGAAATCTTATTCCTTCAAGATGGGCTTACCAGGCTTGAGGCTCTGAACGGAGTAATACTATTGAGAAACACCCTCCACGGGCTGTGTGCGGCGTCCAAGGAAGATAAAATGCCAGTCTTGCTCCTGCTGCCCTGACTGCCCATTTACTGGCAGCAAATCTGACAGCTCCACCTTTGATCTTGTCTTTGGAATGACTTGGGAAAGGACGAGCAACGATTTGGTGTATTTATGGTAACTTTGAACAAGTTTCACTGACAGAAGGGGATATATCTTACTAAGGTTCCAACCCAGGTCCTTTCTTTGTCACCACTGAACATTTGATTGAAATAATTGGTAACTCTTCCCAGAGGAGATTTTTTTTTGGGAGAGAATGTTGTTAATTTTGTTATCCCTGGATATCATGGCAAGTCATTATTGCTCTTAGCATGTTAGACAGCTGTGTGTCTTGGAAGCATGCTCTCAATCATCAGTTTGGAGGATGGCAGAAAGGAATGTCCTACTGGAGGGCTGGATTTTTACTTTTTTTTTTTTTTGACTGGGACATTGGGCCTGGACAGTTAGCTGCATAAACAAAATGTGTTTCACTTTTCAGAGAATGGGAAAGTAAAAATAATAACAATGATAAATGGTAACTGTGAGCCATTTGTAGAGGAGCCAATGGGGCTCCTCTATACTGAGTAATTTAAACTTAAGTGGAGACTCTATAGGACATAGTTATGGTTATCACTGTTTTTCAGAGGAGGACAGTATTAATAAAACTCAAAGGGTTTAAGAAAATCGTAACACGATCCCATGAGGAAGTGGCAGAGTTGAGACTGGAACTCAGGTCTGTCTCTTTCAATATCAAGTTCCATCCTGTGATCATATGTTGTTGTTGTTCAATCACTAAGTCGTGTCTGACTCTTTGAGACCCCATGGACTGCAGCATGCCAGGCTTGCCTTTCCTTCACTGTTTCCTGGGGTTTGCTCAGACTCGTGTCCACTGAATCGGTGATGCTGTCTAACCATGTCATTGTCTGTCACCCCCTTCCCCTTTTGCCTTCAATCTCTCTCAGCATCAGGGTCTTTTCCAGTGAGTCTGCTCTTTGTATCAGGTGGCCAGCTTCAGCATCAGTCCTTCCAATGAATATTCAGGGTTGATTTCCTTTAGGACTGACCGGTTTGATCTCTTTGCTGTCCAAGGGACTCTCAAGAGTCTTCTCCAGCGCCACAATTCGAAAGCATCAGTTCTTTGGCACTCTGCCTTCTTTATGGTCCAACTCTCACATCCATACATGACTACTGGAAAAATCGTAGCTTTGATTATACAGACATTTGTCAGCATAATGATGTCTCTGCTTTTTAATATGCTGTCTAGGTGTGTCATAGCTTTCTTTCCAAGGAACGAGCGTCTTTTAATTTCTTGGCTGCAGTCACCGTCTGCAGTGATTTTGGAGTCCAAGAAAATAAAACCCATTACCTTTTTTGTGATCATACGAAGGTGTGTCAATTAGGAGTCAAGTATGTCTTCTTGCGTGGAGGCACCATGCTCTGTGTAAGGAAAGGTCCAGTGAATGCCAGCTCCCTAAGGATTTATTTTGAATGTATTAACTCCTTTACACATGTATTATACAAATGTATTTATGATCATTTCACATGTTTCTGAACAATTCCAGATGAATCTTAAGCAGCAGTGCCTTCTTTGGAGGAAGTGAGTGGTGGGCAGACTTTGGGCCTGCTGCAATGGCACTCCACTCCGGCACTCTTGCCTGGAAAATCCCATAGATGGAGGAGCCTGGTAGGCTGCATGCAGTCCATGGGGTCGCTAAGAGCTGGACATGACTGAGGGACTTCACTTTCACTTTCATGCACTGGAGAACGAAATGGCAACCCACTCCAGTTTTCTTGCCTGGAGAATCCCAGGGACGGGGGAGCCTGGTGGGCTGCCATCTATGGGGCCGCACAGAGTCGGACACGACTGAAGCGACTTAGCAGCAGCAGCAGTCGTCTGGCTGGGTCACCCTGAACACATGTCACCGTTTCTGGACATCAGTGTTCCCTGACCAGGGATCAAACTGACACCCCCTGCATCAGAAGTGCAGAGTCTTAACCACTGGACACCAGGGAAGCCCCTGGAAGCTTCTTCTTCTGGATAAAGCTTTTCTGTGGGAGTCCAGAGTGGAATTCACAGGCATGCCTGTGTTCATTCATTTATTCATTCTTCTGAGCCAGAGAGAAAGTACTAAACAATGGAATGCTAGCCAACTGCCTTGAGAGTTAAGATTTTGAATATTTTTTTGTGTGTGAAATACTCATTATTAAGTTCAATGGGGAAAAATAGAAAAATCTGGGACTTCCCTGGTGGTCCAGTGGCATCTGCCTTGGAATGCAGACCTGGGTTTGATCCCTGGTTGGGGAACTAACATCCCACATGCCGAGGGGCAACTGAGCCTGGGCAGTATTACTGAGCCAAGAGAAATTCAAAGAGAGAGAAAAAAATCTGGCCGTTTTTTTGGCATTGTTTAAAACAAAAGAATAAGAGATTAATTTCTTTCATATTCTCTCCAGTCGGGTTGGGGTGAGTTCTGGAAATCTCTATTTTGAAAAAGAGATTGTAATGAAAAAGTCAAGTTTGGGAAACACTGTAGTAGATGGCAGCTTAAGGATGAGATTGAGGTAATTTATATCTATGACTCAAATATACGAAGCTGTTGAGCAGAATGATCCTCCTGGATGGATTTTGAGTCAGATGGTCCTGGATTTGTTTGTGTTTTATTATTGGTGTGACCTTAGGCAAGTCATTTAGTCTTTCTGACACTCAATTTCCTCATCTGTAAAAGGAAGATAGTAATAGCTACCTAATAGGGTTAGTCATATAGGTTAAATGAGATAATGTGTATAAAGCACTTAGCATTAGTTCCTGGCACGTAAGTACTTGGTAATTGATAGCTTCTATTACAACTAATTATCTTATAATAATAACCTCATCTTGGTTGGCTGAAGCACAGCCCTTTAGAGAATGATTACTATTCCTGGTGAATGAAACTCAAGAAAAATTAAATATCCTTTAAAAACCACTTCACTCTAGGGCATTCTTGTGGGTTATGTCATTGCACTGCTGCCTTGGAAGGCCTCTGCAACCTGGGTGGTCTGTGAACTGTTGAAAGTCTTCATGAGTAGATATGTTTCATTCTCTCCACCATTCTGGTTTATAGTGTGAATTCAGAATTTTGTGAATTCATACATGAGTGGCACAAACAAGTCAAACACTACGGCATCACAAAATGTGCTTTGTTACTTTACTTTTTACAAGAATTGCTCGGGACTCTTTTACCCCTAGGAAATGTTTCATCATACAGCTGTGCATCTCAAGAACTGTTTTAGAAAAGTGGCAGAATTTCTCAGCATTTTTTTTTTCCTTTGAAGAACAGAGTTAGGAAAAGTCTTTTCTTCTGAAAGAGAATATGAGTGTTTTTATTTTCTTATCTCAAAGTACTAAGAGAAGGAAAGAAATGCAATTGATATTCTAATTGGTGGTGTGGAAAGAGGTGGCAGGTTGGGGGGTAATCCTTGTCTTCCTATATTATTGAGTCTGTGATTCAGAGGGAGTTCTAAAGAAAACCCCTGTGTTACAGCTTTCAGTTGCTCATGGGGATCTTTTACGATTGCCTTCTGATCAGTAATGATGACCATTGTATAGAAGGGGCTCAATGCACATGGTTCTGTGTGGATTTTTCCTGGAATTCTGTTTCTTAACTACTCACTGGTATCTTAGGAAGCCAAGTATCTGCCAGTGAAACTAAACTGGTGGATCCGCTTCATAGGGTGAGAAAAATCCTTTAGATTAAGAAGGGTGAATGAAATTCTCCCATGGGCTGAAGGAAGTCACAGTGACCAGGGCAGCAGCTCTGTCCAACTGTTTATAGTGGCGATTCCTGCAGGCAGTTTCTAGTGATGTCATCCAGGTTCAGAGGGGATGGGGGCTGGCTGGAAGCAGGTGGGATAGGAAGGAGGAGGTGCCTTGAGGTGGTATTAATTTGTGGAGAGAATGCCAAAGTGGTCCCTTAAGCTCCTCAGAACCATTGTAGAAATAGGACTCAGTTGGAGATACGGATCTTTCTCCCCTCTCTTTATGTTTACTTTTTAAGACCATTATTTATTTATTTATTTGGCTGCGCTGTGCCTTAGTTGTGGCATGTGGGATGTAGTTCCCCAACCAGGGATTGAACCTATGCCCCCTGCTTTGGGAACGAGGAGTCTTAACCATTTGGACTACCAGGGAAGTCCCTATTTTCATGATTTTTTTAAACCTTTTATTTAATATTGGAGGATAGCCGATCAACAATATTGTGATAGTTTCAGATGGACAACAAAGAGATATGAATCTGTGGCAGCCTGTTGAGAATACTCTGTTCCCGGTGAATTTGGAGAAGCAAAGTGTTTCTTCTCTGGTGGGAGGGGAGCAGGCAGGGATGGGTGGGGGATGAGAAAGAATGAGGGGGCTGGGGAGAGTGGAGTCAGCAGAAGGCTTCAACAGGCTACTATTCTCCTGACACGTGGATCCTTATGTGCTTGTTCAGCACTTGTTGTCCAGATTTGAAAATGAGAATGGGACATTTCATTTGGGAAATTGCCCTGTGAGTACGTGCTGCTTCTCAGAGGCGTAACTCAGAACTGACAGCAGCGATGACTTGGGGTTGGGCCAGGACTTGCTCAGCCACATAGGTTGCCTCATTATCATATATATTATGATAATATATATTAATGATGCATTAAAGAGTTTCACCATCCTGGGTCATGGAAGATACTATTATCCCATTAGAATGCAGTAATAGTGCTCTTGCAGTGCTCTGCAGGAGAATGTGTGTACTCGAGATGAGCAGGCAACAGGGGCACAGAGTTCAAGGTGGAATTGCTCTCAGATAGCCTCCCCTGGGACTTCCCTGGTGGTTGAGTGGCTAAGCTTTCGAGCTCCCAATGCAGGAGGCTGGGGTTTGATCCCTGGTCAGGAAACTAGATCCCAAATGCAGAAACTAAGAGTTCACGTGCCGCAACTACAGGATCCTGCATGCTGCAACAAAGACCGAAGAGCCTGCGTGCCATAACTAAGACCCAATAAACATAAATTTTTTAAAAAAGAGAACCTCCTCTCGGGCCCCCTTTCCCCAGGCTCACTGTGGGTCGGCTCAGTGCCTCAGTTTCTGAATTGATAAGACAGACCTGCCTCTCTGGTATGTGGGCAAGAGTGGTTGATTAAGGATTATTAACTTAATGCCCTGAGAGGATCAAGGTGCAGTGAACAAGCACAGTCTCCACATGAGGGCAGCTGTTCAGTGTCAGGATCATTCTGTTTTTCTAAATGGCTGGACCCCAGGAGGCCAAACCTGGACCAACACCTGTCTTCCTGTTGCCATGAGCTCACAATGGCTTTTACATCTGTTCACAGAAGTCAGAAGAACAATATTCCATGACGTGTGAAAGTTATATCAGGTCCAGGTATCGGTGTCTATGAAGTTTTACTGGGGACAGCCATTCCCCTTTGTGTACATATGGAGTCCTTTCGACGGAGAAAGTGTGGTCCACAGGATCTAAAATATTTACTATCCTGGCCCTTCGTGGGAAGAGTTTGCACACCCTTGAATGAGACTGTTGGAAACAGGGTCCCTCGATTGTGAAATGAGGTTGTTACCAATACACCCGTGGGATGTCCTTCTAGGGTACAATCTAATGCCTCACACACCAGGCTTGTGTAGTCATCTTGAAATGTGTGGAGGCCAGAAAGTGGGAGCTTAGTGGGGAATTTTACACAGACTCTCTGGACTTGGGATCAGGCTCTTAGCTCTACGGAGACATTTCCATGCCTTTCTAGAAATAACACTAGATTATTTTCTGCACAGAGACAGGGGTCAAAAATATTTACAGGAGAGTGGTTGGGATTCCGCTGAACTGGGGGTACTTTTCTTTATAGTTCTAAAGAGGAAATCTTTAGATTTCCCAGAGGAAATATGAAAATGACGACTGATGAGAGGCTGGGAGCAGCAAAATTACTGGCCTTTTTCCGTTTGAGGTTTGGGTGACTTTTATATGCTGCTTCTCTGACTTTAATTTGTTGCCTGGCCCTTGAAGTAATAGTAATAATGATAAACATTGTGCAATCACGGTAGCACAACCCCACCTGGAAGGGTGTGTATCGCTGGATGAAGTGCTTAATTGCTGTGGTCCTTTCTGCTGTGGTTTCCACACACATCTGTGTGTGTCCATCGGAACCATGAGCTCACCAGGGTCAGGGCTGCCAGGCCTCTCTGGAGGGACCAAGCGTGATTCTCTCTTAAGGATTCTCTCATCCTTGCTTTTGTCTGGGCATTTGAATTCCAGTGAGGCTTCTGGGTTCTAAAGCAGCCATGAAATGTTAGGGGAAGTGGGAGACTGAAATTAACCTAACTTCCTATTTGTGTTGGGTTGCTCCAGCCACCAGCCAGAGAATCATTTAGGTTTAACCCTTGCCACTGGGATGGTGTGGAGAGTGTGAGGGCAAGTGGAAGGCAGAGTAACTTCAGAGGAGGAAGTGGTTGATGTTGCAGGTAAAATTCTACCTGGAAGAGAAGTATGTGTGGGACACACTTCATCTGACTTTCTTATACCAAATCAGAGGTGAAGTCACAAAGCAACAATAATAACAATAATAAACAAAAGAACTGTAAAAACAAATACACATGATAGCAGACACTTAGGTAATTGTTCCTATATACCAGGCACTGCTCTGATGACTTATGTGAATTAACTTATTTAATTTCAAATACAATCATATGAGACTATTTTTTTCTCTTTTTTTTTGGAAGTAAAGTTGAATTACAATGTTGTTTTAATTACTGCTGTACAGCAAAGTGATCAGTTATACGTATACTGTTTTTCATAGTCTTTTACATTATGGTTTATCACAGGATATTGGATGTAATTTCCTGAGCAGACTAGTTTTCTTATAATCCCTGTTTCACTTGCAGTTGAGAAATGAAGCCTAGAATGTGGGAAGGGTAGAATCATGACTTTCCCTCCTAATTTCTGTTTTCCAGCCTCATTGCATTTGAGACACTATTATTCTTGCTATTTAATAGTCATGTCCGACTCTTGGGACTCTGTGGACTGTAGCCCACGAGGCCACTGTATGCATGGGATTTTCTAGGCAAGAGTACTGAAGTGGGCTGCCATTTCCTTCTCCAGGGGATCTTCCCAACCTGGGGATAGATCCCTTGTCTCCTGCATCGCAGGCAGATTCTTTACCAACTGAGCCACCAGGAAAGCACCTAATAGAGGAGGAAGCAGATAGAAAGAAGTAGGGAGATAGACCTCTTCTTGGGTGGGAGATTATGGGAGAGAAGTGGAGAGACAGCAGGATTCTAGGTTGTATAGAGATTGACTACATTAAGGGATAATCTCTGAACTCTATGATGCTAATATAGAAAGACAAAAACTCTACTAAAAAAATATGTGAGGGAAGGCAGAGGAGGAATCAAAACCTGTGACGCATAGCGAACTGTGTTGCCTCATTTGGAGCTTAAACACCTGAAGAACTTAATTTCAAAAGCATGCTGCTGGGTACAAAGTAGGTCTTCAGCAATATTTAGATTTATTTTTCTTTTATTACAACCAATTTGACTTTCCCTTACCTAGTTCTTTATTTGTAGGCAATAAAAACACCCCTAGAGTGATGAGGACATGTTTTTTTTTTTGCCCTCAAGGAGGAGTAAAGTCTAGGGAATGTCTGGATGCCCAAATATGCCAGGTGTGCTAGTGATGGACAAAGTTCACTATTTTATCCATTATGCTTCACTTCCTTAGGTATTGTTCCAGGGTGAGTACGATTTAAGTAAACTTCACCTGATTGTTGGACACCAAGGTGGGAAAGGAGGGGTGGGATGTATTGAGAGATATATACACCCCTATGTATAAAGTAGATAACTAATGAGAACCTACACGATAGCACAAGGAGCTCTACTCAGTGCTCTGTGGCGACCTAAATGGGAAGAAAATCCCAAAAAAGGGGGATATATGTGTATGTATGCCTGATTCACTTTACTATACAGCAGAAAATAACACAACATTGTAAAGTGACTATACTCCAATAAAAATTTTAAATAAATAAATGTCACCTGATTATAAATATTGTTAATATAAACATCAGATAAAAATATTTATATAAGATATATAGGATAGAAAAAATAACAATACAGAGGGGTAGAAGAGGGAGGGACTGCAAATTTGGGATTAACAGATGCAAATTATTATATACAGAATGGATAAACAAGGGCCTACTGTATAGCATAGGGAACTCTATTTAGTATTTTGTGGTAAACCATCATGGAAAAGAATATGAAAAATTTTATTTTATTTTTTTATTTTTTTTTTTTTTGAAAAATTTTATATATATATATATATATATACACACACACACAACTGAATCACTGCTGCGCAGCATAAATTAATACAACATTTAAATCAACTACACTTCTATAAAAAAGAGGAACAGTGAATAGCTGCCACTCAGTTTAAGAAAAAGGGCATTTTGTCTCAGGCTGCCTATGCTCTGGCCTGACACTATCCTCAGCCCTTTGCGCATTAAGGAACCCGCATCTCAGCTCGCTATGCACACCTTGTGGTTTTCTGTAGTTTTACCATGTATTTGATTGCTCAGCTAGTAAAGAACCAGCTTGCCAATGCCGGAGATGCAAGAGATGCATGTTTGATTTCTGACTCTGGACAAAGTGAAAGTGAAGTCACTCAGTCATGGCAGACTCTTTGCAACCCCATGGATTGTAGCCTACCAGGCTCCTCCGTCCATGGGATTTTCCAGGCAAGAATACTGGAGTGGGGTGCCATTTCCTTCTCCAGGAGATCTTCCCAACCCAGGGATTGAACCCTGGTCTCCCTCATTGTAGGCAGACATTTACCATCTATCTGGACATGGAAATGGCAACTTGATCCAGTGTTCTTGTCTGGGAAATCCCATAGACAGAGGAGCCTGGTGGGCTACAGACCATGGGATCTCAAGAGTTGGACACAATTGAGTGTGCACACACGCACATCATATATTTATATCTCTTAATCCCTTTAGTTTTACTGTATATTTATCTTTTTTTTTTTTCTTGGAAAAATTTCCTCTTCCCTTTTTATTTAAATGTAAACTGCAAAATAAAATCACCAAGTCAGTTGATTGATTATTCATCAGCGACTTGTGACAGGTCAAGAAATCAATTACTTATCATTTTAATTGTGAGAGAATGGTTCATGGAAAGAATAAAATAAAATTGTTAAGAGAAATACTGTTGGGTTTCATACCCACCATTCCCTTTCAAATTACAAGTTTTACAGTTAAACCACAGTGCAATTAAAATGTGAATGAACTGATTGCACAAAGAGTCCATCATCTCTTAATCACATATTGTTTAGCTCTGCTGGTTTTTGAATTTGTTATAAATGTGTTTTTGTGACTTGTTTTCTCACATAACATCCAAGATTTGGAATCATGTAGATTCCAAGAATCACCTATGCTGTATGTAGCTGCAGTTCACTCATGTTCATTACTGTATAGAATCCAGTATATAAATATTATATAATATGTTTATCCACTCCATTGACTTTTGCATTGTTTCCAGTTCTTATTACCAATATTGCTGCTTGAATATTCTTGCTAAAGTCTTTTTTAAAAAACAATGACGAGGAGGACTCATTTAATTTTTTTTAATTAAAAAAATAGTCTTAGAGCTTAATGAAAATTATAATGTCTGTTCTTTGCACAGATAAATGTAGTTTTCATTTGGGGGCACATATTACATATTATATGGGTTTATTTTTAGTTGCTTTTTGGGTTAATATTTTTCCCGAATTGACAATGATCTGTGTATTTTATTTGATAAACAAATCGAAGCATTGATTGTAAAAAACTCTGCCCAATTTTACAGGAAAGGCTTTGTAAATATTTTGATAAACAAGTTTGAAAATAGTTAAATTAGAATGTGAAGGACTTTCTTCTCTAAATTAAACATGAAATAAACTTTTGTCATCCAGAGCAACAAACAATGTTCTATTATGTAGCTCAGAGGGTCATTAGATACAGTTTCTCTAAAACAGCATTGTGAGCTATAATTTCATTTCTAAATTAGAAGCCACAGCTTCTTTTCTTTTCTTTTTAAATTTATTGACCGTCTTCTGTGCTTTTTTTCTTTTTTTAAACTTTTGGCTGTGCAACATGGCATGTGGGATCTTACTTCCCTCACCAGGGATTGAACCTGCGCCACCTGGATTGGCAGCAAGATCAGGCTGCGATCACAGGCAGTGGATACCGGGTGTTTGGGGCTGGATGTGAGGCTTTTTGTGTTTCTGGACTTGCCCCTGCCCTCCTGTCACTCCCCAGAGCCCCACGGAGCTCCACCCTCTGCCCTATCCTGAAATAGTCATAATTCAGCAGAAGGGGGGCGGGAATTGCTAATGAGCCCTGCATTTGCCCCGGGGTGGCTTTCGACTTTCTTTTCCTTTCAGGAGAATCTGAAAGCTTAAAATCTGTTTAAAGACCTGATAGGAATGTAACAGAGCCTGGCGGCCCACCGTGGAGACTAAGGGTCCAGCCCGGCGCCTCTATTGGTGACTCTGGACCAGCCAACATCCTTTTCCTGGGTCTCTCCTTTTCGATTGTGAAGCAGGTATAATAGCACCAATACTGCTTTTTTGAGCTGAATCACCATCATTTTATACAAATAATTTCACCTCTAAAATAACATTTGAGGGAAAAAAAACACAACCCTACATATTTCGTTATGTTTCTACATCAAAACCAGGAACATATTTGCAAGAGGCCAGAGTGCTCGTGGTTGGTTGCGGGGCTCATGACATGTCCAGCCCGGTCACACACCAGTGCCCTCCTCTTGCACTCCAGCAGCACTGACTCAGTGGGGATATTATACTGAAACTGTCAGACTGTCCCTCCTGTGGGGCTCTGAGCTTCCATCAGGCACGGTTTGTGCTTCTTTCTTCTTTGTGCTTCTGGAATCTAACATATTAGTGGTGCATGGTAGGTACTAAGCTTCCCAGCTAGTAAAAAAGAATTAGCCTGCCAGTGTAGGAGATGCAAGAGTGGAGGGTTAGATCCCTGGGTTGGGAAGATCCCCTGGAGAAGGAAATAGCAACCCATTCCGGTATTCTTGCTTGGGAAATCCCATGGACAGAGGAGCTGGACCATGGAGTCGCAAAGAGTCGGACACGACTGGGGCAGCTGAACAACAGCAACAAACTGTTTGAGAATTGTCTGTCCCTGGTGTTTCTTTACAGGAACTTGTTTTTTTCCTTATCATTTTCTTGTCCACACTTTCGGGCATGTGAGATCTTAGTTCCCTGGCCAGGGATTGAACCCACACCCCCTGCGTTGGAAGTGCAGAAGTCTTAACCACTGAGCTGCCAGGGAAGCCCCTACAGAAATCTTTCTTACTGTATGTAATGGGTTTCTCTCTCACTCAGCCTTCCCTGCTTCCTCCACACAATTGACTATTTTACCCAGTCTGGGACCACCCAGATCCTACACATGCAGGTTTCACACATTGCTGCTTCTCCGTACACCCCCTTTTTTGGGGGTGGGGTCTAAAAATTTATAATATGTAGCTTGCCACACTTAGCTAATAGGCTTTATTATCTGGAATGGTCTGCTTCAGCATGAGAATCCTTTAGTTGAAGGCTTTATTTGTCTATTTTACTGTGTCTGCTGTTTTTTAAATTCTCTTAGTTCACCCTAATTGTACTTTACCATGAGGGATAACGGTTCATTTCAAGTTAATCTACGAGACTAAAGTGTAGCCTATTTGATGGTAGGCTGGAGTTAAATGGCAGCTGTTAAGCAGTGCATAGCAACTCCTCACAAGGGCTTAAACATGAAAAAGGAATCAGAGTAATAGAATATGCTGGAATTTGATGAGGACACTGAATGCTACAGGACAGGGGACGTGAACTTGCAGTTCCAGACAGTGACCATGCTTCCAAAGCAAGAGCTCCTGAGCTCTTCAGCCCATGGTGCCCCCAAGAAGGGCTGCTGGGGTTACCAGCAAGTTTCCGGTGTAGCTCCCTGGAACTTTACACTCTGTCGTCACACACCGACCCGTTCCTTTCTTCCTTCCAGTTCCCTGTGATAGACATTCAGACTTGCCCCCTTCATGAAACCTTAAGGTTGATGATCAAACCAATTGCAAAACCTTTTAAAACTTTCAGAGATGAAAAGTGGTAAGAAATGGAAAGAAGTCACCGAGTGCATGTAATTGGCATTCAACATTTTTTTCATGAAAGAATCTAGTCTCAGTTGCTATCAAAATGCCCTAGTTGAAAGTATCATTTTAAGAGTGTGGACGCCCTAGCGGGGTGGGAGGGAGACCCAAGAGGGAGGGGATATATGTATACTTATAGCTGATTCACATTGTTGTACAGCAGAAACTAACAGCACTGTAAAGCAGTTATACTCCAATTTAAAAATAAATTTAAATAAAGAGTGTGGATCCATTTGGAAATAAAAATTATTAATAAGCTCTCTTGTCTTTTTCTGTGCACAGGAAATTTTGTCGATGGCTGTTATTTTTTGGATTTTATACAAACTTAGATTCTAA
The DNA here is from genome assembly GCF_014754425.2 of Oryx dammah. Taxonomy (NCBI): domain Eukaryota; kingdom Metazoa; phylum Chordata; class Mammalia; order Artiodactyla; family Bovidae; genus Oryx; species Oryx dammah. The sequence goes on from NW_024070199.1 coordinate 31,332,998, forward strand.
ACAAGTTTATCAAAAACTTAGTGTCTACATTGAAAACCTTAGTGAAGTCAATCTAATCCTTAATTGATGGAGTGATCCATACTTTCTGGCTAAAACAAAGAAAATCTAATAGCGCTTGTTGTTTCAACTAGAGTTCATTAAAAACAAAACAGGTGTTGTGCTAAGACTGTGGTTATGATGGGGACAGAGCCTCAGAGCTCTGCCCTTGTGGTTGTGGGAGAAAATTGCGGAGGAATAAATATGGAGTCACCAGCGCAACAAGACAGGACACGTTCCATGATGGGGAAGGTCGGTGTGTGGAGGGGTGTCTAACCCAGGCTGGGATGGCGTAGCAGTTACGGAAGGCAGCATTAAGATGAAACTGCAGGATGAAGAAGCAGGCTGAAAACAGTGCCCCAACAGAGGCAGAACATTGCTAAACTGAGTTCATGTTCCTGAAAGCTGTAATGAATGTAATTGAACTTTTTTTCTTTGATGGTTGAAGATCTTATGACCTTCAGGGTAATTTTTTTTTTTAGTATTTTTAAAATTGAAGTATAGTTGATTTATAATGCTGTGTTAATTTCTGCTGTATAGTAAAGTGATTCAGTTACACATGTTTATATGTTCTTTTTTATATTCTTTTTTGTTATAGTTTATCACATGATATTGAATATAATTTCCTGTGTTGTACAGTAGGACCTGTCTAAATATACTTGTTTGCATCTGCTAAACCCAAGAATAATATTTTTATATCAGTATATAATATTGCAGATGAAATTGTATCAAATGTGGTGATATTAATGACAGCATGGTCTGAAATGCATCTTTAGAAGTTGTATTTTAAAAATAAAACTCAATACTAGTGTGGTAAGACAATGAAAACCATTAGGGTGAATTGTGTGTTTTTGAATCATGACTTATTGTTGCTTCATAAATCTATTTCCCTCCCCTCCTTTTCATCGTTTTCCCCTTGGAAGGTCAGAATATTTTTCATGTCTCTTGATGAAGTAAGGACTTCGTGTTTTACCAGGAATGGAGGTTCATTGATGTACTGGGTTTACTTTTAATTTTATAATGAGCCCCTGGAGTGACAGGGGTAAGCTGTTTGACTTCTTTTGAACTCTTTTTCCTTTAGAACAGACACAGTATGCTCTTAGTCAAGTGCTTGGAGGTTCTTAAATATCAAATAGGAAACTTAGGAAAATGTAAAGTATGATTCCCTACATACAAATGGGTTTGCCTATTCCAGGCAGATGTATGATAATTGTGTCCTGAAGTAAGTCTGATTGAGAATTTAACCATTCATAGTTCAATGTAAAGCATTGGAATCCTAGTTGCAGCAGGTGAAAAAAAAAAACCCTCACTGATAATTCTATTGGACTTTGAGAGCATTGTGTGAGAATATTTCTTGGGTATACCTCACAGCTTGTGGGATCTTAGTTCCCCGACCAGGGATTGAACCCCGGCCCTCAGCAGTGAAAGCATAGGTGTGTGAATATTTTTGATTCTGGTCCATTCATCATTTGGTTAGCTCAGTTCATCAGAATCTGCATGGGAGGTCAGGAAATATGTTAGCTTGGTTTGTGTAGGATACAGCTCAGCACCATTTGCAAAAGCTGAGTTTGAGTTCTAATACTTGCTTTACGGAACCTCAAGAGAGCCCAATGACCATGCTGGGGTTTGTGAGAGAAGGGGCTATGTAGCTATGAGTTTCCTTATCCTCAGAGGCTTAGGATAACTGTGTTTTGTTCCTTGGTAATATAGTGGCTCGGAGAAAAACATTTCTGACTACTTTACCTCCTTAACTTATTTTGGGATTACAGTTCAACTCTAGGGATATTTTCAGAAAGAGAAAAAAATATAGCCACTTTTTTCCACAGCTCTTCTTTTTTTATTTTTCTTAATAATTTTGAAAGTATAGTGACATTTCCTCATACTCATTTCAAGCTATTACCAACTTCTTCTCTTTCTGTTCTGTCCTCTTTAAAATTTTTATCTTTAATTGAAGTATAGTTGCTTTACAATGTTCAGTAGCTCTTCAAGGAACGTCATACAGACCCCTTGACAGTCCGTGGATCAGCTCATGTCCACCTAGTAGAGTAGTCCATCAGTATTGCATTTAAAGGGGCTTCCCTGGCAGCGCAGACAGTAAGGAATCTGCCTGCAATTCGGGAGACTTAGGTTTGATCCCAGGGTCAAAGATCCCCTGGAGAAGGGAATGACTACCCACTCTAATATTCTTGCCTGGAGAATTCCAGGGACAGAAGAGCCTGGTGGGCTACCATCCATGAGGTCACAAAAGAGTTGGACACGACTGAGTGACTGACACTTTCTCCTTTTTCTTGATTGCATTCATAACACATGGGGATTTGGCACTGTAGGCGCTCCTGAAGTAGAGTTAATTAGGCAGCTTATTTTTGAGATTACTGTTCTCATGGGAAGACTTGCAGATCGACCGGAGGAACAGAGTGGGAGGACCAGTGGTTCTAGGAAGCCAGGAGAACAAATTAGACTGTAAGCCAGCTGCTGCTTGTCCCAAGCCTGGAGAGTCTTTGATTAGAACTGTAGACCTATAGAAAGGTACTGAGGCTGCTCATCTTAAGGACCTTTGGCGTAGGAGAAACAGGTGTGTGTCAGCTCAGAAAACATTATTGGAGTGCCCACTCTTTGCCAGGTTGAGGGAGCAGCTACAATGATGAATTATCCCCTCAAAGAGCTTACTGAGCAGTAAAGAGCTGCAAACATAAGTCAATTTAAACGCTCCGTGGAGGCACCGTGGGAGCACAAAGGAAGAGATTCAGCCCTGTCTGTGTAGGAGGTAGCAGGAAAGGCTAGGGGAGGCTTTATGGATGAGAAAACCTAAGCTAAGTCTTAAAGGATGAAAAGAATTAGCCAGGGAAATGAGAGTCCTTGGGTGAGGCTAACAGCATCCCGGGAAGAGGGGAAATAGAACCAAAGATGAGGCGGCTTGAGATAGCGTGTGTCTGGGAGCTGCGGGCAGCTCAATGGTAATAGGAGGTGAAGTGCAGAGAACAAGTGCTGAGAGGCGGGGTGGGGAAGGACCACACCATAGAGGTTTTGTTCTGTAGATTCTGGAGAGTCCCTACCTGGCTCTAAGCAGGAGAAGAGCAATTGAGTGTGGGTTTGCGGAGAATCACTATGGGGGATGACTTTGCAGGAACAAGACTGAACACAGGAGGACCAGTTAGGAGGCTCTTGCCATCATCCAGGGAAAAGATGATGGACTAGGACAGTTCCAATTTCAGGTGGCTCGAGTGGTAAGAAATCTGCCTGCCAGTGCAGGAGACGCAGATTCAATCCCTTGGTTGGAAAGATCCCCTGGAGGAGGAAATCGCAACCCACTAGTATTCGTGCCTGGAGAACTCCATGGACAGAGGAGCCTGGTGGGCTGCAGTCCATGGGGTCGCAGAGAGTCGGACACGACTGAGCATGCATGAACGCACGCAGGACAGTGGTAGGACTGGGCCAAGGATGGAGCCTTAACGGGCGGGAGAAAATTAGGAACCTAAGCAAAACCCCAAAGAGAGAAAAGAAAAAATCAGCAAAGAGTGCCGGGAAGAGGATTTCAGAAGGAATGCGTGATTGGAGGTATTAAATGTAGCTGAGGGATCCAGTTGGCTAAAGACTGAGAAGTGTACAAAGTGGTGTGCCAGTGGTATCTGGCGGCTGGCTACAAGAGCAAACTCGTGACCCACACTTGAGAGACATAGTATGGATGTAGAGATGGCTGTTGACGATCTGGAGAGATCATCTTTATTGGAGTGGCTGGGATAGGATCAACACTGCAGACAATTTGGGAGTTAATATAAAATGAGAAAGTGGAGCTAATATTGTCTTGAAAGAAACTTGACCTAGACAGAAAAGTGAATTTGTTAGAGACAGGTGTAAGTCAGCAAGTCACATTTCTGGTGCTTCCCTGGTGGTCCAGCGGTCAAGACTCCGCTTTCAGTGCAGGGGGAATGGGTTTGATACGCAGTCAGGGAACTAAGATCCCATATGCCACACAGCATGGCCAAAATAAAATAAAAATTATATGTTAAAAAAAGAAGACACATTTCTTAGCGTGGCTAAGACTTGAGCACCTGTTTTGTTTTTTGTTTTTTTTGGTCTAAAGGAAAGTAGGAAGATTGAGGTTTATGTTAAGGAGGTGGCTAAAGAAAAAAAATATGTAGAAGACTTACATATCATTTCATAGCAGTGTAAGAACAAATGTAAATTACTGTACAGTGAAATGGAGAGAAATGGCTGTTGCCTTGGGGTTGTGAGGCATGGGGTTTAATTCTGGCTCTGTTTTTCAAGGTTTCTTTGAGAAATCTTGTATATGAATAATAATAATACATTGTAGGCGCCTCCCTGGCAGTCTAGTGGCTAAGACTGTGAGCTCCCAATTTGTGGGGCCTGGGTTCAATCCCTGGTCAGGGAACTAGATCCCACATGCTGCGGCTAAGAGTTCAAATGCTGCAACTAAGACCTGGAGCAGTCAAAGGAATAAATAGATAAAAATAAATATTTAAAAATCCCATATGTTTAAAAAATAGTACATTGTGTATTAATAATAGCTCACAGCTATTTATGGCGCAGACCTGGTTTGAATTCCAAGTCCCTTACCATTAAGTGTGTAAACATGAGCAAATCATCTAGACACTCTTAGTGATTGTTTCCTCGTTTCTAGAAAAGGCATAATAATATCCACTGTAGTGAGTTAATGTGGTGATTAAATGAGAAAGTGTGTATGTAAACTCTAGGGTGTCCCGTATTAGCATAGACAGGATAAGCACTCAACAACTGTTTGAAGGAATGACTAAGAGATTTGATGTAAAAATTAGCACGTGACTAGGCAGGCTGTTTAATATTGGAATGTTGCAATTTCCCCATCTGTGGAAAAGGGCTAATAATAGCACCCTTTCATTTATAGAATTTTATTAAGAGAAAAAGGAGCCATTTATGAAACAGTTGTATGAAATTTAATGCTTCAGAAGTTAAAGGAAACGTTTCACAGTACTGACGATTAACTGGTTGGCTATCTTTTTCTGTGTCAGTTTCCTTGTAAATCCTGTAAAGGAGAAATTAGTCAAGGAATCAGTCAATCAGCGATCATTCCCGCATGTGTGCATAGTCGCTAAGTCGTGTCTGACTCTTTGCAGCCCCATGGACTGTGGCCCGCCAGGCTCCCCTGTCCTCCAGGCAGAAATACTGGAGTGGGTTGGCATTTCCTTCTCCAGGCAGCAGTGACTCATTGAATGTCTGATGTATGTAAGAGAACATTCTAGACACTTAAGGAGAGCCACAGTAAACAAACAACAGAAGTCCATGAGGAGCTTCAAGTCTAACAAAAGACATGATGTTCCAGGGTAGAAGTGATTCTAGCCGTGTCAGGAGCTCAAACAGTTCGCGGTCAGGAACTTGTTCAGAAGAGGAGGAGAGCATTTGCAAGTCACTTCTTTTTGCGGACGCACTATGTTTGGAGAAATGGCAGCTGCTAAGACCAGTGGTGCCCTTGGAATAATCTCATTCCTTGAGCTGCAGTAGTCTCCCTGGCAGCTTTGCAACTTCAAGGAGCTCTGACCCCAGCGGCTTCCTCGGCCTCTTTACGTTTCTTACTTAGGAATGAGCTCGTTTGGAATGGTGGTCACTGATTACCCTGAAATTTCTTCCTTTCCACTGCTTTTTATATACAGACTAGGTGGTGGGAGAAATAGAAGAGGATGTAACCGGGCAGGGTTGTGAACTTCATTTTAATCATGGAAATTGGGTGACTGCTGCTTTGTCTTCTTGGACATCCTTGAAGGCTGTGTGAAATTTGCATCTGCCTGGAGATGTGATGCCCAGTTCATCTGTGAGGCTGCTCCTGGTTTCTCAAGCTTTGGCTTCCCGGTGGCAGCCTCCACTCTTGGACCACCATTTGTCAGTGTACTCCTCACCCTGCACCTTTGGTCACAGTGCTCACTCAGCATGAGTATTTCCCAAGCTGCTGGTGACTGTGGAGGGCACAGTACTACCACCACGTGAGGTTCCATCTTGTTTCCTGTGTGACCAGTTGGCATGTTGTGTTGCAGAGCTGATGTGGAGTGGTGGGTGCCGGAATGTAAAAGCAGTAATAGAGCCTCCACCCGTTTCTTGCTGAGCTCTATCTCGATTGTTTCCATTGCAAGTGGATTTGGATCCAATGGAAATTTGTACTTTTCTGTAGGCAAAGAAAGGTCAGTAGGAGTAAGGACTGCATCAGAACAAGCGATGGGATGCTGAACCAAGGATCATTTCTTTTTTTGGAGGTTTCCCTGGTGGCTGAGTGGTAAAGAATTCATCTGCAATGGTGCAGACCCGGGTTTGACCTCTGGGTCCTGAAGATCCCTTGGAGAAGGGAATGGTAACCCACTCCAGTATTCTTGCCTGGGAAATCCCATGGACAGAAGAGCCTGGCAGGCTGCAGTCCATGGGGCTGCAAAGAGTCGGACATGACTAAGTGACAAACACTGATTTACAATGTGTTAATTTCTACTGTACAGCAAAGTGACTCAGTTATCCACATATATACATTATTTTTCAAATTCTTTTCCATTAAGATTTATTACAAGATATTGAATATAGTTCCCTGTACTATATAGTAGGACTTTGTTGTTTCTCCATCCTATGTATACTAGTTTGTACCTGCTAATACCAAACTCCCACTCCATCCTTGGCAGCTACATATCTGCAGGAACCCATTCTAAATAAGGATTTGATCAAAACTTCCGTGAGAGAGAATCCAGTGTCCATTTCACTCTGCAATTTTCCAGAAGGAGCATTATTGAGACCCACAGGCATGCTTGCCGACACAGCCATTTTTGTTACAGTTCTGACTGCTATTGCCACATCCTTAAGTAAACCCAGATCGGAGAGGTCATGGTGGGAGGCTGCAGGCTGCCATGGGGGAACAATGCCCCCATTCACAGGTTACAAGGGCGGGCCTGTCTCCTGCGCCAAGCAAAATGGTGCGCAGGATAGATGTCACTCTTCTAATCTTGCTTCAGGTGATTAGAACCAATTAAGAGGGTGACACATAGCAGAGATGGAGAAGGAAAACACAGAGGGTGTCAGTTGGTTTCTCTTGGCCCAAGAGAGAGAGCAAGCATTTGCATCTTCCCACTTCACCAGTGCCCTTATAAACTGTTGGACACCTTTAGTTTGTCCACTGACCTTTCCAGGCTCTTCTCCCCCTTGGTTTCTGAAACAGCAGAGTTGCTACCTGCTCAGTGAGAGTCATTTAGTCTTAAAGAATCTGATGGGAAATGCTTTTCTCTTTGGAGAGCCTACTGTTATTGCATGCTTCCTTCCCAGGAGCACACAGAGCCTGTCCATTTGGTACGAGCAGTGGAGGGAGGAGGCCAACAGGTGCCATTGGGAGAGCATTCTGGTCCATTCGGGGGGCACCAGGCTTGTTTTGATCTTCACTCAGATGGGAGGCTTTAGCGGGATCCCCTCTTGGGCTAGGAAGGGGACTCTTTGATCTCGCTTCGCCTAATAGGCAGAACCCTCTTCTCTGTTTCCTCTAAGGACAAAAATAAACAGAGGAGCTGAGTTTGTGGACAGCTGCATAAACAATGCAATTTGGAAGTATGCAAAAAATATGTGGGTTATATATACATTTGTATACATATCCTCTTGATCTGGTCTTGCATCCTTGTGACCATCGCTGGATCTGAGAGAGATTTCCATCGGATGCAGTAAAATCCAGTCCCTTAATGCTTCGAGGATTTTAAGGACTCAGAGCACTTGGGCAGAAGCATTTCTCTCCCTTGGACATGCAGCAGTTCTGAGACATTCCAACTGTAATTATTTCAAGTGTAATAAGACAGCCCTCCTTAACATGCCCAAAGCAGGCTACTCACACTGTAGACGGCAGGTAACTTGACTGTGTAGTAGAGGCGATGAGTTTACACTTAGACAACAGAGTCTGCAAGTCTGAGGCCAAATTCATCTTCTTTTCTGTGCCCCTCCCTCCCAAGGAGGTCTTTCTTCTGACACTTATCACTTATTTAATGGGACCACCATTTGCCTGCTCACAGGCACAAAACCCTGCAGTAACCTAGTCTCCTTTGCTCTCAACCTCCAATCCGTCTCCATAAACGTTCTCTATTAGTCTGTCTCTTCATTGACAGGGTTCAGGTCATTGACCTGATCAGAACTAATGCAACGGTTTCCTAACTGATAGTATAACTTTACATTTAACGACATACATAAAATATTTTGATAATAATATGATAAGATGTGGAAAGCTCATACACTTCAGACGCTTGGGAGAACAGAGAAGAGACAATGACATTTAAAAGATGGCAGTGGTTAAATGTTTAGAAACGTTTCACTATTTAATGCTGGTCTCTAGTTATTTTCCATGGCTTTTCCTCCCTGACCAGTCCTGCAAGTTTTTGTTTTTATACCTGTGTCACAATGCTCCCTCTGCCTAGAATTCTGGCATTCATTTGTTCCTTCTGCCGATCGAACTCCTCTCTGTTAATCAGAGTAGCTCATAGCTATGTCCTTCCTGAATATTCCAGGCAGGAATCTTCACTCCCTTGATTGAATTTCCAGAACACTTATATGCTTTATTCCACATTTAATTGAATAGCTTGTTTTCTAATTTCCTGTGTATATTTCTTTCCTGTCTCCTTACTAGATTATGGATTCCTGGACCAAAGAGGGGTTTATTTTCTTTACTGTGTTTTTTCTTAATTGAAGTTTAGTTGATTTGCAATATTGGATTAGTTTCAGGTGTAGGGCAAAGTAACTTGATATTTTTTCAAATTATTTTCCATTATAGGCTATTATAAGATACTGAATATAGTTCCCTGTGCTATATAGTATATCCTTGTTGCTTATGTTTTATGTATAGCAGTGGGTAGTGGTATTCCATATTCCTAATATACACCTCCTCTCCCTCCCTTTTCCCTTTGGTAACTATGTTTCTTTTGTATGTCTGTGAGTCCCTTTCTGTTTCATATAATGTATGAAAGTGAGTGAAGTCTCTCAGTCGTGTCCGACTCTTTGGGACCCCATGGACTATAGCCTACCAGGCTCCTCCATCCATTGATGGGATTTACCAGGCAAGAGTACTGGAGTGGGTTGCCATTTCCTTCTCCAGGGGGATCTGCCCGATCCAGGGATCGAACCCGGTCTCCCACATTGTAGGCAGACGCTTTTACCGTCTGAGCCACCAGGGATGTCCATATAATATATAATGTATAGGGTGATTTATATTATTTTTTTAGATTCCACATGTAAGTCATATTATATAATATTTACCTTTCTCTTTCTAACTTACTTCACTTAATGTGATAATCTCTAGGTTCATCCATGTTGCTGCAGATGGCATTACTTCATTCTTTCAATGGCTCAGTAATATCCCATTGTATATATGTACCACACCTTAAACTACTCATCTGTTGTTGGATGTTTTTTCCCCTTAAACATATTTGTTACCTGCAGAGCATAGCATGGTGCCCTGCATAAGGTAACCTCTAAACAAATACTTTAAAAAGCAGATGGATGGTACCAACCATGATATCCACACATTTATCTAATATTCCTTGGGAGGGGGGAAGGGATAAATTAGGAGACTGGGGTTGAAATATACACGGTACTATATATAAAATAGATAACTGTTAATAATAGGACCTACTGTATTCACAGAAAACTCTGCTCAGTATTCTGTAATGACCTATGTGGGAAAAGAATCTAAAAAAGAATGGTTGTATGTATATGTATAACTGATTCACTTTTCTGTACAGCAGAAACTAACACAAAGTTGTAAACCAATTGTAATCCAATAAGAATTAATTTAAAATTAAAATAAAAAATAATATTTTTATGCCCATCATTTTGTGCCTTTGTGCCCATGATTTCTTTTCCTAACCTTATTGAGACCAGGCTTTTTTTCCAGGAACTCGTAGCCTGACTCAATTAGCAATTCTTGACAGAACATTATTTCTAATTACCCTGATCCCATCACCCTCTCCTGGAGAGTCAAGTCTCATTTAAAGGATGCTTTCAACAATTGGGCCCAGTGCTCTGTGAGATTGGTCTTTAGCGATTCAAACTGTAATCAACTCACATCCCCCCTTTCACCCATACCTGCTCCACAGACAGCTGTTAAATCATGTTTCCCATGTTATAGCTGATTAATTCATTTATTCACTCAGTAAACTTTGCTCCTGCTCAGTTGCTTCAGTCGTGTCCAACTCTTTGCGACCCCGTGGACTGTAGCCTACCAGGTTCCTCTGTCCATGGGATTCTCCAGACAAGAATATTGGAGTGGGTTGCCATGCCCTCCTCCAGGAGATCTTCCCGACCCAGGGATTGTCAACTGTGTGTCCTGCACTGGCAGGAGAATTCTTTACCCACTGAGCCACCAGGAAGCCCAGTAAACTTTGAGTATCTATTAAATGCTCAGTTCTCTACCAGATGCTGTCTCTAAGATTTAATTCTGGACTACGATGCAGTTTTGAAATTGAGCTCAGGGACTTCCCTGTGTGGTGCAGAGGTGAAGAATCCACCTCCCAGTGCAGGGGACACAGGTTCAATCCCTGGTCTGAGAAGAGCTCACATACTGCAAGACATTAAGCCCATGTGCCACGACTACTGAAGCCCTCGCTCTGGACCCTGTGCTCTGCAACAGGAGAAACCACTGCAACAAGAAGCCTGGGCACTGCAACTAGAGAGTAGCGCCCCTTCACCACAGCTAGGGAAAGAAAGCCTGCGTGCAGCAATGAAGACCCGGAGCCCCCCCAAATACAAAATAAAAATATTAATAAATAAATAAAATTTCCTTAAAAAGAAATTGAACTCAGTCTAGTAGGAAAGACATACATAAATAGAAATTACCCACAGAGTGTGACAGTGCTGTGACAGAAATGTGTTTGCAAGGTGTTATATAGTCACAAGCCTCTTCCCTCGTGGCTCAGTGGTAAAGACTCTGCCTGCAGTGCAGGAATCTTGGGTTCGATCCCTGAGTTGGGCAGATCCCCTGGAGGAGGGCATGGCGACCCACTCCAGTATTTTTGCCTGGAGAATTCCATGGACAGGGCAGCCTGGCAGGCTACAGTCCATGGGGTCACAAGAGTCGGACACGACTGAGTGACTAACACACACACATATGGTCACAGAGGAGGGGTATTCTCTGGAAGAGAAGAAGGTGAGGAGAGGGCAGAGAAGGATTCCTGGGGATTTGGTAATTCGGTGAAAGCTTGCAGCAGTAAAAAAGAAAAAAAAAGTAACTTAACCAGGGGAAGGAGGAGAACAGGGCAAATAGGACAACCTTTGTAAGAGTGTGGGTGGGGCAGGGGTTGGGGGGTGGCTGAGAATGCCTGAGGGTGTTTGGAGGACTGACCAGAACAGGTTCTGTGATGAGTGAGGAAGCTGCAGAGGTGGGCAGGTTTTACATGCCTTGCTAGAGAGATTGGATTTTGTTTGAAAAGCTACTGAAGGATTGATTTATGTCTGTGGAATCTAGCCCATGCCAAGTTTTACAAATTCTGATAACATCATGCAGCGCGTTACGTTTTTGTGGCATGAGAGGACGGTTTGGTAAGAATACTTTTTCGGTTTCCAGATGAATTTTGGATAAAAATATTGGAAAAGGGATAATAAAACATAGACAGAGGCCCCTCACATGAAGGTAGCCGTTTAACAGCATTGAATATGGGTGGTCAGCAAGCAGCTGCAGGTCTTACAAAACCTGCTCACTCTCCTGACCTGGCCCTTCCTGTCTCCCCAGACACCTGCTCTGCTTCATGCACATCCTCTCAGCTGTGCCTGGGATGCGCTAAGCTTTTCCCTGTTTCTGGTCCATTGCCTCAGTCATTCCTCATCCTGATACACTCATTCTGTCTATGGCTGGTTCTCCTCAACCTTGAGATTTCTTCTAAAAGGTCTTTTCAGAAACTGTATCTCAGACTTATTAATCCCAAACCCCACCTGGATATTTTCCATCATTCCACCTGAACACTTCTTGCATATACTTATTACGAGTATGCTTATATATGTGTTAACTTTCTACCGTATTATTTATTCATCTTCTGTCTCTTCCTCTAGACTGTAAGCTTTCTTTTTTAATTTATTTATTTTTGATGGAAGGATAATTGCTTTACAATATTGTGTTGGTTTCTGCCATTCATCAACACGAATCAGACGTAGGTATACATGTGTCCCCTCCCTCTTGAACCTCCTTCCCACCTCCCACACCTTCCCACCCCTCTAGGTTGTTACACAGCCCCAGTTTGCGTTCCCTGAGTCATACAGCAAATAGGCTATAATCTTTCTGAGAGAGACCAGGTCTCTGTCTACCACAGGTGCTCAGGAAATATTTAGGTGCTATTAAATGTGGAGGTTTCTACGTGAACACCCATCAAATATGGTGGAACAGGAACCCTAGGATATGGGCAATGAGCTTTGCTGACCTCAGGCTGACCAAAGGGGAGTCTAATCACTATCCAAAATCCAAAGTGATGGCCATATTATAGATGAGGCTAAATTATAGCAAGATTCTTTCCAAGTATACTCTTGGACGGTCTTGAAGTAGGTCTGTGATTCAGGGGATGTCACAACCTTTCTGCTTATGCTATGGTGACCCTCCCTGTAAAAGTGAGTCTATAAAGAAAGGCAGGGGGACTTCCCTAGTGGTTCAGCGGTAAAGAATCCTTCTGCCAATGCAGGAGACAAGGGTTCAATCCCTGGTCTAGGAAGATCCCACATGCTGCTGGAGCAACTAAGCCGGTGCGCTACAATTGTTGAGCCTGTGCTCTGGAGTACATGCATTGCAACTACGGAAGCCTGTGCACCCTAAAGCCCATGCTTGATAACAAAGAGAAGCCACTGCAGTAAGCCCACATGCCACAACTAGATAATAGCCGCTGCTCACTGCAACTAGAGAAAGCCAGTGCAAAGCAGAAAGCCAGTGCAAAGCCAGTGCAGCCAAAATAAATAAATACAATTTTAAAAAAGGCAGCGAGTAGATATAAATGAGAATAATACGGACATGATGGAGTTACGCTCAATAACTTGCCTTTTAAACATGGCAGAGCTGTGTTTACATGGAGATTCAGTGATGGAATCGTAGGATGATGAGCTACATGAAATCAGGAGTGGAATTGCCACGAGACTCCTATAAGGCAGAGTTCAGAGAAAAAAGGTTTATTAACTTAGAGACAGGAAGACTGGGAAGCTTCATGATAATTTGTAAGCATGTCAATCGGTAAATCAACAAGCATTTGTTGACTTACAGTTTGAACTTGGTGATAAGTTGCTTTCCAATCCTGGCTGTACAACAGACTCCTCAGGGCCCACCTCAGCCCATTTAAATCAGAACCTCTAGGGGTGGGGCCTGGGAATAAGTATTTTTAAAAGTTCCCAAGATCATTTTAATTTGCAACTGGGATTGAGACTTACAGGCATGGAGTCTCTTTGGAAGATAATCAGATGTGTAATGGGACTCCTGTCCTTACGGGGCTTGACTGGAGCTTGAAATTTAACAATGACAACTCAAGTGATAACATAAAGCCTATGCCAAGTGAGTAGTTTGTAACATGTGTAGATGAGGTTAGAGTAGGGACATATTTTTGTACTTGGGATACTTAGGGACAATTAATTAAATGTCAGTTATGTACCAGCCTTGGAATAAATTCTGAAGAAGATACAGAGGATAATAACACACAAGAAACATCTGTTTCATATAGAGGAAAGCAGAATTAACAATTCTGAAAAAACCAGAATGTTATTTGCTATGCTAAATTGTGATTGGGAATTTAAGTGCATTAAGATATTGAAAAGGAATTCCCTGGTGGTTCAGTGGTTAGGACTTGGTGCCTTCACTGTATGATGCAGGTTCAATCCCTGGTCAGGGAACTAAGATCCTGCAAGCTGTGCACTGTACCCCGCTGCACCTCCCCCACCCCCCCACCAAGAAAAGTATTGAAGAGATACAGTTATATTTGGAGAAAGTTTCTAGTTGGAAGTAGAATTTGAGTTTTGCCTTGAAAGTGAAGTCGCTCAGTCGTGTCTGACTCTTTGCGACTCCATGGACTGTAGCCTACCAAGCTCCTCTGTCCATGGGATTTCCCAGGCAATAGTACTGGAGTGGATTGCCATTTCCTTCCCCAGAGGATCTTCCCGACCCAGGGATCAAACCCAGGTTTCCCACATTGTAGACAGACGCTTTACCATCTGAGCCACCAGGGAAGTCCCTAGAATTTTGCCTTAGAGAACTGCAAATAATTTAATTCTACAATTTAAAGAGCAAACAAGGAGGACATACTTCTTCCCAGGCAGCATGCTAAGCACTTTGCAGGAATTATCTCATTCAGTGATCACAGTATACTTATGAACTATGTTATTATTATCTCTCTTTTGCAGGTGGCAAAACTAAGGCTTATTGAGGAAGACATTTGTCAAAGGCCACACAAGGTATAAAGTGGTAGAGTTAAATTCAAAACCAGGGCTGTGTGGCCCTTGGACTGAGCTTGAACTCATGTCTATAGGACCAGCATGAGCAGAGAGGGGAGGCCAGGGGAGGCAAAGTACATTTTTTGCATGTTGAGTAAGTAGCAGGTGAGGTTGAGTAGACCTTTGATTGAAAAAGTGAGTTGGGGCCCAGTTCAGTTTATCAGGGAATCTGATGTCCATTTCATGGAATGTAACTTTATATAGATCTCTCAGCAGGTGAATGGATAAAGAAGATGAGGTACATTTCTACAATGGAGTACTATTCAGTCATAAAAAAGAATGAAATAGGAATTTCCCTGGCGAGCCAGTGGTTAAGACTCTGCCTCCCAATATAAGGTGTGTATGTTCAAGCCCTGATCGGGGAGCCGCGTGCCTCATGGCCAAAAACACAAAACCATAAATCAGAAGCAGTATCATAACAAATTGAATAAAGATTTTTAAAATGGTCCACGTCAAAAAATATCTTGAAAAAAAAAAGAATGAAATAATTCCATTTGCAACAACATGGTTGAACCTAGAGATTATCATACTAAATGAAGTAAGTGAGAAGGAGAAAGGCAAATACCATATAATAAAACTTATATGTAGAATCTAAAATACGATACAGATGAACTGTTTTATAAAACAGAAACTGACTCACAGACATAGGAAACTGACTTGTGGTTGCCTAGGAGAAGGGGGCAGGAGAAGGTTGGATTGGGAACTTGAGATGAGCAGATGCAACTATTATATACAGGATGGATAAAAAACAAGGTCCTACTATACAACACAGGGAACTATTTTCAGTATTCTATATATTATATATATTTAACTATTTTCATATATGTGTATATATATATCTATATATATCTGAATCACTTTGCTATACAACAGAAATTAACACAACATTTTAAATCAACTACACTTCAATAAGGGCTTCCCAGGTGACACAGTGGTAAAGAATCCGCCTGCCAATGCAGGAGACACAAGAGATGCTGGTTCAGTTCCTGGATTGAGAATAGTCCCTAGAGTAGGAAATGGCAACCTATGCCAATATTCTTATCTGGGAAATCCTGTGGACAGAGGAGCCTGGTAATCTACAGTCCATGGGGTTGCAAAAGAGTTAGACATGACTGAGCTACTGAGCACACACACACATCATACTTCAATAACATAAAATTTAAAAAATGTCTCAGAAGTCAAGGCATGAAGGCCGATGGGCCTGAACAAAGTCAGTGACAGAAGGACAAGGAAGCATTCAATTTTGGGCAACTTGGAGAGGAATATCTGTTCTTCATGTCCAAAGATGGCAGGGCATGTGGGATTGGACAGTAAGTACTTGGGGCTTATTTTGGTTTGATTTGAGTTTGAATTTCCTTACATTACATTAAGGAAAGATAGGGAGATTTTAGGAGTTGAGCATGTCTCTCCTTCTTTTAAAGAAAAAGGCCAATGCAGTTTTTCTGAAATTGTTTAACTTTTATCTAAATTAGCTCTAGGCTTGTAAGGATTGAATGACCTTTGATTCAGTTCAGCCCTGGATATTATTTAATTTAGGCCCTGAGACTAAGGACTAAGCTACTTCACATGGCTTATCTTAGAGCTTCTGAGATAAAGGAATTACGTAAGTTCAACCTTTCCTTCTGATGTAGAACTGGTAATATTTTCTCAGCGAGCCAATAAGCCTTAGTTCTCATTTCCCCTGCTTTCTTTAGTATTAATTACAGCTCCTGGGTTGTGTACAGATCTTTTCTTAATAACCCAAGACTTTACCAAATGAGATCTTCTCCAAGTCTTGGATGGGAAACCTTTCCAGATCTTATCTTGGGCTTCCCTAATGCTGTACTGACACCTGTGTCTTCAAGTGCTGTGCTCACACTGCCTGGGGTGACAGCAAGGAGAAGCAGGGGACAGTTCAGAATCTGCCTGGAGCTCTCTGCTATTGCTGTCCTGTGCTAGCGTAAGAAAGACTCTGTGCCTTGATTACTGGGATCCTGGTTGTGAGAAAATACTAGGTGAGCCAGGAGCGTTATTACTAATGATTTTCATAAGGGCTGAAGTGTTTGGGCCAAAAATAATTAGAGTGAACAATAGAGCTACCAAGAAGAGCAACCAAATAATGAGATGGCAATTAATGAACCAGCTCATTGTTCTTTTTGGCTCCAGGGCATTAAACCTTTCATTTTGTCATGATGATTAGTAGTAATATTGTTCATTTATACCTTTATTTAATAGTTATTGTATACCTTGATTTGATAGTTATTTTACTTTTCATTTCTTTTAGTTTTCATCTTAATTTAATATCAAATCTTTTATTTTATTAATTTATTTGGCTGCACTGGGTCTTAGTCGCAATATTCAGACTCTTACTTGGACCATGTGGGACTGAGTTCCCTGATCAGGGATCAAACCCAGGCCCCCTGCATTGGGAGCGTGGAGTCTTAATCACTGGACTACCAGGGAAGTCCCAAGTCTTTTATTTTAATTAAAAAATTAGATTCCATCCCCCATACCCACCCCATCATAAACCTTATGAGCAAGAAAGCTTTTGGTGCTTTGTAACTTTCTGATTTCTTTCCCTGTGATAGGCCCCATAATAAAGGTCCCAATAAGTGTTTTGGTGTGTTGATGATGATCCCCTCCAGTATTCTTGCCTGGGCAAGAGATCCCATGGGCAGAGAAGCCTGGTGGGCTACAGTCCATGGAGTCGCAAACAAGTCAGGCACAACTGAGCAACTGAGCATGCTGTACACTGGACCTCCCTTTAGATATCTATTTCCTCCTCCCTTTAGATCCAGAAGTATCGGGAAAAGCCTTTCACCTTACTTTCATAGGCAGGCCTCCAGGATGTCATGGGAACTGCCGGCACACAGCTGACCCAGGCAGCAAGCTTCCCCTCCTACAACTGCCTGCCCAGAGATTCCAGACAAGCAATGCTGGTTGCTCCCTGGAGCCCATTTCTCCTATCTATATATTAAGTGCCTCTCCCATCACCTTCGGCGTTTCTCCTTTCTCCTCAAGAAAGACCATATTGCTTGCAAACCATTTCTCAGACCACAGAACGCTGAGTCCTGGCACCTTTGGGCTCATTTCCATGACTAAAGTGTTCAGAGTTGTAAGCGAGGACTGATCCTGTCCTTTATTGCACAAGTTATGTTTGCACAAGACATTTATCAAGATTTGGTTGGACAAATTCCTCTCCCCCAACCCTAACTTTTCTTTGTTCTCCTCCTTCTGAAGAAAAGAGGTCAATAGGCCAGTTTAGGTCTTCTCTGAAGCCTTAGCTGACCCTTGCTGGTTCTGAAGTAAAAGTGTGGCTGAAGACCCACTGCTACTGCCACTGCTAAGTCGCTTCAGTCGTGTCCGACTCTGTGCGACCCCACAGACGGCAGCCCACCAGGCTCCCCTGTCCCTGGGAGTCTCCAGGCAAGAACACTGGAGTGGGTTGCCATTTCCTTCTCCAGAAGACCCACTAATTTCCCTGAATCTTTCAAAGATTCTGTTTCTGGAGGCCCCTTCTTCCAAGGTCCAACCTCCCCTGGGCTCTTCTCTCCCTTTTTTGGCTTCTCAGAGTTCACACCCAGAGAGACCCATCGGTTTCAGAGATGTGGATTTTTGAGAAATCTTCTGTCCCTCCCCCTTTAAAAAAAGATTTATTTATTTAGCTAGATCCCCTGGAGGAGGGCATGAAAACTCACTCCAGTATTCTTGCTTAGAGAATCCAATGGAAAGAAGAGTCTGGAGAGCTATAGTCCATGGGGTTGCAAAGAATTGGACACCATTGAGTGACTAAGCACACACACGTCTATTTATTTATTGGCTCTGTTGGGTCTTCGTTGCTGTGCAGGCTTTCCTCTAGTTGTGCGTAGTAGGGGCTACTCTCTAGTTGTGGTTTGCGGGCTTCTCATTGTGGTGGTTTCTTTTGTTGCATAGCATGGGCTTTAGGGCATGTGGGCTTCAGTAGCTGAGGCTCCCAGGCTCTAGAGCACAGGCTCAATAACTGTGGCACATGGGCTTAGTTCCTGAGGCATGTGGGATCTTCCTGGACCCAGGGATTGAACGTGTGTCCCCTGCATTGGCAGGCAGATTCTTAACCACTGAGTCACCAGGGAAGCCCAGAAATCTCCTGTCCTTTACTTCATCTTTGTCTTGTGTGGGAAAGGTTGGATTAGATGGGCTGGCTGACCTCCATGTAGACACTCTGTTTGGTCTGCAGGTGGGTTCAGGGCTGAGGCTGGCATGGAGGATTAGGCTGGGGCATGCTTTTTTGAAATTTAATTTGTTTTTATTTTTTGGCCATACCTCTTATCATGTGGGAATCTTAGTTCCCCTGCTGCTGCTGCTGCTGCTAAGTCAGGGATCAAACCCTCATCCCCTGTGTTGGAAGTGCAGAGCCTTAACCGCTGGACCACCAGGAAAGACCTTAGAGGTGCTTTTTTGATCCTTATGCCTGACTCTGAGTTGGGTCTCTTGTGTCTCATGCTTGGGATCCATGCTGTGTGTGGATTCTGAGATTGCTTACCAGCCTTGACAAGAGGTGACACTGATGGTGGCTGTGGGGAGAGTAGGGTGTGGCTGGGGTGGGGGTGGGGATTCTGGTTATGAAAGACTAGCAAACATTAGTGTGGACAGTGGGAGGAGCCACGTGGGGGATGGAAAAGTTTGGCAGGACAGGCTCTTCTTAGGTGAACTTTCTCAGAAATTCCTTAAGCAGAAACGAGCTGGCTTGGTGCTTCTGAGCGAAGCTATGCTGCTGCTGCTAAGTCACTTCAGTCGTGTCCGACTCTGTGCGACCCCACAGACGGCAGCCCATCAGGCTCCCCCGTCCCTGGGATTCTCCAAGCAAGAACACTGGAGTGGGTTGCCATTTCCTTCTCCAGAAGGAAGCTATAATGGCTGTATATCTTTGGCTGTAATGCCCAAAGAGTTGAAACTCAGGATTATAGAGATCCTTGCTGGTTAAGAATAAGAAGAAATTGTAGTGCCCATGACCTGTACTTCGAGTTGGTGTGTTTGTGCTGATTATTTCCCCTTTGAACTCTGATGAGCCGGGTACCCTCATCAGTTAAGTGAGCAGGATAACAGGTGTCACCACGAGACTGTATTTAATTGCTACCTTTGAAAAGTGACAGCCTGAGCGTGACTCTAATAACTTCACTATAGGCCTAAAAATATAAAAGACTAACTGCGGTTCTTCATCTTCTCTGTGAATGGATGTTTGCCACTGAGATCCTGGTAGGGTGTAGATTGGCATGAGGCTATTTTGGGAGGCTTTTGCAGTGTCCAAAGAGTTCATCCAACCAGGGTCTTTATCTGTACTTTAAACGACATGACCACATTCCTGCCTCTGCCAGCCCTCTAATGAGCTGTGGGGTAATGATGTGGATACAGCAGACCAGCGAGAGACCCCGCTGTGTTCTGACTCTCTCAGCTCCGCTCCCAGGACTGAGAAGATGCTTCCTGGGGCAGCTCTCAGCTTAGCTCTCAGATGTGTGATGAGAGAGGGAAGGCGGGTTCTGGCCTGAAATAAGGACCCAGGGATGCTGGGCGCAGGGCCTGCGGGGTTGGACCATTGGAAGAGAGCTCGTGCCTACAGGACACACTGTGTTCAGCTCTTCTCACTGGGGCCTGAATTGCTTTGGTCATAAACTCTCTTTTCTGTGCTGATCTAAAGAGTGGAGATGAATCTTTTTTGACTGTTGAACCTACTGCAGAGTCCCGTTGAGTCTGAGCTAGTAGTTAGTTATGCTTCATGTGGGAACTGGTTTCTGTCATGTTGATGGCAGGAAGGGAGAAGTTCTGGGAAGGACTGTGCCTGTTTGGGGATCCCTGTCAGATGATAATTCTTAGTTTATAGGTGTATTGCCCTTTTCAGTTTAGAATAGGATATATATAGTAGTATAGTAGTATAAAATAGTATATGTAACTGAAGTATATCAATTATTACATTGACGTTTGTATAATTTTCCATTTTCTGATTAAATTTCAAAATCTTATTCTAATATTCATCTTATAGGCAGAAGAGACCCTAAATTAGTATATATATATAGCCTTATTTTATTTATTAATTTATTTTGTTGAAATATAGTGGATTTGCAATGTTGTATTAATTTCTGCTATACAACAAAGTGATTCAGTTATATATATATCCATTTTTTAAAAAAAATATTCTTTTCCATTATGGTTTATCTCAGGGTATTGAATTATATATCTTTATTTAAAAAATTTGTCCCTTTGTAAATCAACTCTACTTCAATTGAAAAAATTATGTGCTTTGAGATATCTTGGTAGAATTCTACACTGCAGTTTATTGACCTTATTTTTTTCTGTTAATAACTGACAATTTTTGAACCAGTAGTCCTGAGCTTAGAATCTAGTGAGAAGTAGTGTTTATCTGTGCTTGTACAACTTTTCTACAGCAATTGTTAACTCGTTCCCAGCTCTGAAAATAAATTTGACTAATTGGGAGAAGCAGTGTTGATGTATATCTCTAGGAATAAGAGTTGCAAGTTCTATAAAAATGCCTCTCTGCTTCTCATATGGTCAGTGGGGAAATGGCTCATGGAAAATGAGAAACTACCTGGGCATCTGGCTACAAATCTGAGTTCCTTGCCATGTGTGTGGCTTGGCTCAGTTCTTTGGTCTTGGTAATAGGCTCATTATTGCTATGTTAGATGGATTTCAGAATGTCATAATTTGTTTCCATCCAAGCTGTTCCCCAGGAAACACAACTGTTTGTCCTCTTTTTCTTGTTGGACTAAAACCATGGCACCATCTTTCTTCCAGGCAGACCAGAGTCTATCCAAATAGGACCTCCTATGTCTTTCAGAAATCTGTGAGCTTTGCTGGTTTTTCTGTATGTAGGAATATACACAGCTTTTTTTTTGGTGTCTGTGTTTCTGTAGATTTAAATTTTCTACACTGAAACATGTTGCTTCCTACTGGGAAAAAATTAATGTGATTTAAGAAGAAACAAAAGATGATATCCTTGGGCTGTTTCTTTTGGAGAGGGGAAATAAGGCACTGAGTCATGCAAATTATGAAGCCTTGAGATAAGAATTAACTATTCGGATGTCATGTGAGCCAACATGCATGCCCCATGCTAAGTCGCTTCAGTTGTTTCT
The DNA here is from genome assembly GCF_014754425.2 of Oryx dammah. Taxonomy (NCBI): domain Eukaryota; kingdom Metazoa; phylum Chordata; class Mammalia; order Artiodactyla; family Bovidae; genus Oryx; species Oryx dammah. The sequence goes on from NW_024070199.1 coordinate 31,354,576, forward strand.
GACCCTTTGAGACCTAATGGAGTGTAGCCCTCCAGGCTCCTCGGACAGTGCAATTCTCTAGGCAAGAATACTGGAGTGGGTGGCCGTGCCCTTCTCCAGGGGATTTTCCCCATCCAGGAATCGAACCCACATCTCTTACGTCTTCTGCATTGGGAGGTGTGTTCTTTACCATAGTGTTACCTGGGAAGCCCATGTGAGTCAATATTAGTGCCCAATTCACAAGCACACCCTGGAAGAGGCAGAGGTTTAACTGTGCTTGACTGTGCATCAATTGTCTGAAACAATAGAATGTCATAAGGGAAAGTCCCTGGTAAAGTGTATTATAGGATTTTGAAAGGTAGCATGATATAATAACGAGCATGGCCATGAATCAAATTTCTGTACAGATTCCAGATATTTGCCCTCATCATCAGATAATCTTTGTGAGGAGTAAAAGAGATATGTATGTGCGAAGTTTAGCCCCTGGTAGTGGTACCAATAAACTCTCCTCCCTTTGTCCCCTCCATCTACCCATCACCTTGAGGTTGTAGGTGGAATTTAAGGGATGTGAGGTTGACTTAGCACCTATTAAGCCTCTCTTCTTTTGGAGAGATTGGGTTATTATTTTTTTCTTATGAACAAATCGATGTCAATGTTTCGGGCCATTGAGCTGTAATATAGTCAGAGATCTACACTTATTTCCACCTTTCTCCTAAACATCTACTAGCCCAATTTAGGAAAAATTTCCAAGCAGAAATTCCAGTCTTTCAGACTGGCTGATAAAAATATCAGATTATTAGCTGTTAATCTTTAATATGTTCAAACTTCCTAAAAACTCGACCACATGATTACAGCCATTACAGAAAACAGTATGAAAGCTCCTAAAAAATGAAAGATAGATCATATGATGTGATAATTTCACTTCTGGATATGTATCCAAAGAAAGTAAAATCACTGTCTTAAAGAGACAACTGTGCCCTCATGTTCAATGCATGTCATTCATGACAGCCAAGACATGGAGACAGCCTAAGTATTCGTTGACATATAAATAAAGAAAATATGAGATAAACATTCTCTATGCAGTGAAATATTACTCAGTCTTGAAAAAGGAGGAAATCCTGCCACTGTGACAACATAGGTGAACCTGGAGGACATCATGCTAAGTGAAATGTCAGACAAAGACAAATACAACATGATCTCCTTTATAGGTGAGGTCTAAAATAGTAGGACTGGGATTCCCTGATGGTCCAGTGGTTAGTTTCCACCGCAGGGGTACAGTTTCCATCCCTGGTCTGGGAGCTAAGATCCCACTCACATGCTGTACTGTGTGGCAACAACAACAACAACAACAACAACAAAAAACTGTATAACTCATAGAAACAGAGAAAAGAGTGGTTGTAGGGAGCTAATGGGTAGGGGAAAGGGGGAGATGTTGGTCCAAGGGTACAAACTTCAGTTATGAGATGAATTCCTTCTGAAGACCTAATGTGCAGCAAGGTGACTAAGGTAATAATAATGTATTATATATTTGACATTTGTTAAGAGAGTTAGCTCTTAAGGGTTCTTACCACACATCTGAAATAAAACAGTATGAGGTGATGGATGTGTTAATTAGCTAGATTGCAGTGATCATTTCCTAATGTATATATATATATATACAAAAATATATAAAATCATCATGTCATATGCTTTCGGTAGATACAGCTTTTATCTGTCAATCATGATTCAGTAAAGCTTGCAAAAAAGAAGTGAAATTGCAAAACCTTAGTAACTTCCAAGGTAATATTTACCATGTCTTCTCAGATTATTAAAACCATAGTGCTTTTAACACTAGATTGCAGAATAAAAGCGTTAACCATTAAAATAAATAGACTACATGAATGAGGAAGAATTAGTATCTGAAGCCAAACAGTACTCAACACTTTGGCAGGCTCTTGCCTAGAAAGGCAATACGTGACGTGAAAAAGTGACGTTAAAAGAACATTTATCTCTTCAATGGACATGAGTCTGAGCAAACTCTGGAAGATAGTGAAGGACAGGGAAGCCTGGCGTGCTACAGTCCATGGACTCACATAGAGTCAGACACAACTTAGCGACTAGACAACAATAACAAACTGGAGGTCTGGGCTCTGGTCCTAGTTCAGACATCGACTTTGTGTGACTTTATCCCGTCAAAGGCCGGGTTAGGAAAAACTACTCTCTGTGTTTTTTTATTCAGTGTGTCATTCCCTATAAATCAAATAGCGTCGAAGTCTTAATTGTGTATGGTGAGATTTATTCAAAGATAGTCTTTTGCCTTTACAGTTAAAATCTGGATCACCTATGAGGATATCAGATGAGTAAATAGTTCATCACTCCACTCCCTTGTGAACTGACAAGATTTAGTGGTTCTGGGGAAGTTTACGTGCAGGCCTTAATACTCTTGCTCTTAGCTCACTCATTAACTGCAGCTAATATTTATTTAGTTGATGCCATTTGCAAAGCATGGGAAGTACATCGTGGGAAAGGAAGTATAAGACAAAGACTTTACAATCGAGTTGACAAATGTAAGAGACTCCATATGTACGAGTGTGGTTATTGCTCGTAAAGTCATTGTATCTTGGTACTGAAAAGGACCCTAGAAACCAACCAACTCCCTCAACTACTGATGAGGAAAACTCAAAGAAAGAGAGACCTCATAGTGGACTGAGGCTAAGGCAAGGGCAATGGCATTGTTGAGAGGAGAGTTGGATCTTAGACAGGATGGGGCTCAGTGCAGGGAGCATCTTGCGGTAGGAAACAACTCTCTTTGGTCCCAGTTGACCAGTTAGTTACCATGGTCCACATGATTCATATTCAGTGTGTTGCAGAATTTTATTGCTGTTTTCTCTTATTACCTACAAGAGCAAGACTCAAGCATGAGTAAATATTGATATCTGTTGTATAATTTTCTCATTACTGTTTGGGGGTACGCTGGCTGTCATTTGATCTTAATTCCTTGAACAAAAGAGAAAAGGAGAGGAATTGTTTCATTCTAACAAGAGCCTGCCACCAAATAACAGAGTTCTATCCCTCTCTTTTCAATTAGTAGATTCCTCCAAAGTTTGAGTGCATTCTGCAACACAGTTCTGTATCTGCATAAGCTTCAAAAGTACACTTCTATCAGAAAATAATGGGGCACCAGGAAGGACATTTAACCATTGAAATCACATGACTATCTGCATGACATCAAGGAATCTTGCTGGAAATGCCTGCGTTATCCTGGTTATCACAGCAGAGAGAGATGTGCTAGTCATTGACTGTACTGGGGGCTTACTGGGCACTGGTTTGAGAGGCCTTCAGTTTAATGTTTTGCCTTCATGTTCTAGGGTTTCCCAGGTGACACAGTGGTAAAGCATTCACCTGCCAATGCAGCAGATGTGGGTTCGATCCCTGGGTCGGGAAGATCCCTTGGAGTAGGAAATGGCAACCCGCTCCAATATTCTTGCCTGGAGGATGCCATGGATAGAGGATCCTGGTAGGCTACAGTCCAAGGGGTCGAAAAGAGTCAGACATGACTGAGTACACACACAGAGAATGTATAGGGAGAGGAGGAACACTAAAGTGGACTTAGAAAATTACATTTTGGCATGAAGCGCTCAGTGTTTGGGAGCTGCTCCTCCTCCTGGGTAATCAGCTTGCCTGGGCCCCACGGGACCACTGACAGAAAGTAATCTTCAGTGGCTTCTCCTCCTGCCCAGGGTCCTAGCACAATATGTATTTTCCCAGTTTGCCTGGTGGAGATTCCTATACCATGAAGATAGGTCTGGAATATCAGAAAAGGGGAGAAATTTTCAAAACTTACATCAGGAGATTTCCTGGTGAGTAACCTTATTGAACGGAGAAGGCGATGGCACCCCACTCCAGTACTCTTGCCTGGAGAATCCCATGGACGGAGGAGCCTGGTGGGCTGCAGTCCATGGGGTCACTAAGAGTCGGACACGACTGAGCGACTTCACTTTCACTTTTCACTTTCACGCATTGGAGAAGGCGTGATGGCACCCCACTCCAGTACTCTTGCCTGGAGAATCCCAGGGACGGGGGAGCCTGGTGGGCTGCCGTCTATGGGGTCGCACAGAGTCGGCCACGACTGAAGCGACTTAGCAGCAGCAGCAGCAGCAACATTGTTGAAAGTGGATCCTTCTTGAAATTCTCTGGTCATTTCCACTGACCCTGTACTCCTGCTTGTGCTGCTTGCTTCTTACGCTGCAATGTCTTTCCGGTTGATTGGTCCTATTTCCTTCCCAGCTCCACTGATGAAGATGTACCCCAAAGGCCCAGTTCTTCATCTCCTGGTGGTCTTAAATCTCTCTTCTTGGGAGATGAATTATACTTCCAACCCTTCAGTTATGTGCTGACCAAAGGTCAATGCGTTGTTGAGGAAAAAACTCAGGGTCTTTGAGGAACTGACTGAAAGCTAGTGAGACCAAAGCACAGGAGTGAGAAGACTGTCCCACGATTCAAAAAGCAGGCAAGGTCCAGATCCTGCAGGCTCCTCACAGGCCTTGGTGAATAGTTTGGGTTTAGTTTTAAATTTAGTGGAAATCTGCAGAACAGTTTTAACCATAAAAGTAACATGTTTAAATTTGCATTTTACCTCATTCTGGCAGTTGCTATCACAATGGCAGGTACAGCAGCTTGGGTTATAGCTTGGTAATAACAGAGGTGGATAGAGTTGCTGTCATTCACTTGCTAAGTCATGTCTGACTCTTTTCGACCCCATGGACTGCAACCCGCCAGGCTTCCCTGTCCTTCGCTATCTCCTGGAGTTTGCTCAGATTTTTGTCCGTTGTGTTGGTGATGCTATCTAAACCATTCCATCCTCTGCCACTCTATTCTCCTTTTGCCTTCATTGTTTCCCAGCATCAGGGTCTTTTCCAATGAGTCAATCAGCTCTTCAGCTCTATTCTATGTAAAATCCACAGACTCATCTCCACCGAGTTCTTCAGCAAAAATGAGTTTGTGACTATGCCTGCCTACCAGGAATCATATGTCAAAATCAGTGTATAATTTTACCTCAAACTAAATAAGCCCCTGCAAGCCGTATCTCTTCTAATGAAACAGTCATGTAACAGAGGCAGAGGCTCTCTGCTCCAGCAGTTCTGCTGCAGTATTGAATCTTCCAGCATCTTCTCTGTTTGCCCTCCTCTCTCTTCCCAATCTAGTGCTTCTCCAGGTCCTGTGGGTTCTTCCTAGACAGTGATTCTGGAATCTGTTCCTTCTTTCCCTCTCAGAACCCTAGCTCCTCCTTTTTTCATGATCAGCCACTGTACACTCTAGAGTGCAGAAATCCATCCTGAATTCCCATGAGTCTTCTGCCATCCAGCATTTGCCATACGCTTCTTTGTCTACTTATTAACTTTTATTCTAATGCCTCATGTCTCCAGTGAGATAATTAGCTTCTGAAGGCAGAGCTATTCAGTAGGCTTCACAGATGATGGTAACAGTGAACCGGAGGGCCCTTCCTGGTCAGTTTTGTGTAGCCTCTATCCCTGTGACAATAGAACCTTAACTGGAGATGACAGCGTACAAAAGACAAGACAAAGGGGGATTAGGTTAGCACAGAAAGCAGGATTAATGTTTGTTTTTTCGATTGTTTTCTTGGCCATGTCACAAGGCCTGTAGGAGTCTAGTTCCTTTACCAGGGATTGAACCCATGCTCCCTGCAGTGGAAGCACGGAGTCTTAACCACTGGACTGCCTGTGAAGTCCCAGGATTATGATTTCTTTGGAAATAGAAGCATCTCTGAAATTTGGAAAGCTAGTACTTTTTTGGCTGCTGGAAAAAAAAAAAAAGACTACCTTTTCGTGGTATAGTTCTTCATTGTTTACCAAATTGTTTTATTGAAAGAGACACGTGTACCCCAATGTTCATCACAGCACTGCTTACAATAGCCAGGACATGGAAGCAACCTAGATGTCCATCAGCAGATGAATGGATAAGAAAGCTGTGGTACATATATACAATGGAGTATTATTCAGCCATTAAAAAGAGTACATTTGAATCAGTTCTAATGAGGTGGATGAAACTGGAGCCTATTATGCAGAGTGACGTAAGCCAGAAAGAAAAACACCAATACAGTATACTAACGTATATATATGGAATTTAGAAAGATGGTAACAATAACCCTGTATACGAGACAGCAAAAGAGACATAGATGTATAGAACAGTCTTTTGGACTCTGTGGGAGAGGGAGAGGGAGAGGGGGGGATGATTTGGGAGAATGGCATTGAAACATGTGTAATATCATATATGAAATGAATCGCCGGTCGAGGTTTGATGCATGATACTGGATGCTTGGGGTTGGTGCACTGGGATGACCCAGAGGGATGGTACGGGGAGGGAGGAGGGAGGGGGGTTCAGGATGGGGAACCCGTGTATACCTGTGGCGGATTCATGTTGATGTATGGCAAAACCAATACATTATTGTAAAGTAATTAACCTCCAATTAAAATAAATAAATTTATATTTAAAAAAATTGTTTTATACTCATTATCCATTGCTATCTTTCAACAAGCTTGGGAGAAGTATTATTAGTGTCATTTTTAAGAAAGAAAGGCAAAGGTTGGAAGAATGGTTTGACCAAGACCACAGACCCCAAACATGTCAAAACAATGTCTCCAGCCCCAGTCTTCTGATACCAGGTAAAATCAGTTCAAGTCAGGCCTGGCATTTTCACTGGGAAGATGCACTTAAAATTTTTTTTTTAATTTTTATTTGAAGGATAATTTCTGTACAACATTGCTTTGGTTTTTGCCATGTATCAACTCGAATTAGCCATAGGTATAGCTATGTCCCCACCCTCTTGATCCTCCCTCCTACCTCTCTCTCGCCCTTTCCCGCCCCTCACGGTTGTTATAGAACCTCGGTTTGAATTCCCTGAGTGCATTTCCATTGGCTGTCTATTTTACATATAGTAGGGTATATGCTTCCGTGCTGCTGGCTCCATTCATCTCGCCCTCTCTTTCCTTCCTCCGCCCCAACCTGCGTCCATGAAACGATGCACTTTTTAATTCTGTCCTGGAGAAGTTTGCAATCTAGTGAGCAATAGGTGGGTAAACACGTTAACTCTTGCTCCAAGGTTTAAATTAACTAAGGGTGAATAAGGACACAAACAAAAAGCTGGGGTGGGAGTGCCTGGAGGTAGGAGTGATGAATTCAGTCTCTGTACTAAACAACAGCTGCTCTGGGAAGCTTTCCATCCATGAGTGGTTACAAGGAGTGGCTGAAAGCACTCCTTGGTGTGGGTGTATGGAGACAGCAGAATGGCCAGGAGGAGAAAGACAGCGTCATTTCTTATGTGTGCTTTGGTGCCAGAGGACGTGGAGCAGTGACAGCTAGAGGGTGGTTGATGACCACATCTGGATGGGTCACTTTAGGCAGGATGGGAAGGTCCACACACCTATCTTCCAGCTTAATTGATTTCACGGAGCTCCCTGTGAAGCCCTGCGTTTTTGTGGGCGTCTGTCGTTTTGATGATGCTGCAGGTTGAATGTGGTAAGACCGAGCTTGTCTCTTTGCGAAATCAAGAATCTGGAAAGATGGCGTGATGCAGTCCAGCCTGCTGGGGTTGCTCTCATGTCTCCTCTTTGTTTCCCAAATCTTCGTTGCTCTAAATACCCAAAATGTCTTCTCCCCACTCCATCCTTTTGTGACCCTTCTTCAGTTTTTAATTTCACTAGATGCTTATTCCAGAATCGACATTATGGCAGTCGCATATGGATGGTGAAATAAATTTATTCCACATGTTTCTAATTCATTTATACTTAACTCATCAAAATGCCCACTCGCTTTTTTTTTTATGAGGTAGTTAATGGCTAAGATGTTTTGTTAGTCTTTGAGTTGGCCTCTTAAAACATTTTCTTTATTCTTTAGTAATACAAAGCCATAACCTATAAAGGGAGCGTGTATTCCATTAACTCTTACTGGGCTTGAAACTTAGTGTGTCGCAGAGTTAAATGGCCATTCAGGCTCATTATATCCCCTTTCCTCCCTTCCTTGCCTTTCTTTCTCTACAGCCAAAGAAATAGATAAGCAAATATTTAAATAAAATTCACATGCCATTTGGTCCAGAAACTTACATTTAAAAATGTACCCAGCAGGGATAGATATTCATTGCAGCATTACGTGTAGTAGCACAAACATAACTATCTTAAATGTCCACAAAGGGAGGAATGACTGAATAAGCATCAGGTGCAATCACAGTGTAGACTGCTATATTTAAAATGTTTACATAAATATATCTTTAGGTATTGGGATGAATTACATCAATTATCAACAGAAACAGAGAACAATTTTAAACATATGAAACAATTTTAATAAATATAAACTCACTTTCACCTGCTGTAAACAATTTGAAAGGCTTCTTTCTTTATGTGTGATTTTTATTAAAAAAATTAATTTAAAAATTACTTATTTATTGGCTGCACGGCTTTTCTCCGGATGCAGCGAGCAGGGGCTACTCTTTAGTTTATTGCAGTGGCTTCTCTTGTGGAGCACAGGCTCTATGGGTTTCAGTAGTTGTGCATGGGCTCAGTCGCCCCACGGCATGTGGGATCCTCTCAGACCAGGGATCTAACCGGTGTGCCCTGTGTTGTCAGGCAGATTCATAACCACTGGAACACCAAGGAAGTCCCTATATGGATAATCTTCAAGAATGGTAAGGGAGGACGCTTCCCTGGTGGTCCAATGTTTAAGACTTCACCTTCCAACACAGGGGATTCGGCTTTGATCCCTGGTCAGGGAGCTAAGATTCCATATGCCTCGGGCCAAAAAGCTAAAACAGGAAACAGAAGCAATATTGTAACAAATTCAATGAAGACTTTAAATAAAGGCCCACATTAAAAGGAATCTTAAAAAAAGATTATTCTTATAGACAAACAAGCACTGAACTTTCATATCTGGTTGCCACTTACCCTCAGCTTAGCCTTTTCTTGGTCCACCTTCAACATAAGACGAGGCATGTTAATTTTAACCATGCATCTCTGTTTGCCCTGCAATTTTTAGAAATTGACTTTGGTACGGTCCTGTATGCCACCACCTTCATCCTTCTTTGCCTGCAACTAACCTTGGGAAGGGCTGTGAATTGTTTATCCAGGTGTGCAAAACCACAGTAGTTATTTTTTGATGGTTTTAGGGGCATGTCAGTGGCACTAGTGATAAAGAACCCGCCTGCCAATGAAGGAGACATAAGAGATGTGGGTTCAGTCCCTGGGTTGGGAAGATCCCTTGGAGGAGGGCATGGCAACCTGCTCCAGCATCCTTGCTTGGAGATCGCATGGGCAGAGGAGCCTCGTGGGCTGCGGTCCATGGGGTCGCAAAGAGTCGGACATGACTGAAGCAACTTAGCACGCATGCACGGCTAGTTAGCCCTCTCACTGATTTACTCTAGCTGTCTTGTTTTGCTGTTAGGGCATTTAAAGACTGCCATTTGGCAAAGAGAAGCTGGCATATTCTAGTGTTGCTGAATCTTGCTTTTCATGCATATGTGCAGAGGATAAGAAGAGAACGCATGCGTAGCTCACAAGTAAGTCCGCTTTCTTGCTAATTCCAACTTCCACTGAGCTCATTCACGGAGCATCAAACTACTGAAGTGAAAAGAGGAAAGAAATAGAGCTAACGGCAATTAAATGCATTTCATCTTTACAGTAATCTACACAGGGAAATTATTATTAGTCCTGCTTTACAGAAGAGAAAATTGAAACTAAGAAAGTTTTGTTAACCTGCTCTAGGTCCCTTCAGGGGTCAGTGAGGTCCCGTTCTTTCCATTGTCCTAGCTTACCAGCCAATGTGTAGGGATGTGAGTCCATGGGAGCCATTTGGTGTGGGTGGTTTTATGATTTTTCCCAGGAAACTCAGCCAGAGCTCCCCAGTTGTTCCACCAAGTCTGTCTTTTAGGTTAACTGAATACATCTCTACCCATGCCTCTGTGTATGCTGCCTCTGTTCTTCGGAAGCTTTCTGCGGGTGTATAGGTCACACATTCACAGGACAGAAATCAGTCAAGCAGGCAGCTCAGAGATCCTTATCCACTCAGACCTTTGACCTTCGCTTGTGTCAACCAGATTGTGGGTGTAGAGAGCTAATGTAGGGACTTGGTGTCTTGGAGGAATGGAAGAGGAGCCCCCAGGAGGTGTATGGGTGCCGGCACGGTGCTCTGGGGTTCAAGTCCTGCTGTAGCTAGGAGTAGACTGGTGTTTGTGGGGAAGGAGGAATTATGCTGGGGAGCTGTGCCTGGAATTGGCCATTCTGGACTGTGCCCATACTTGGCCCAGTTGCATTCACATGCGTCACTTCCGCTCAGTTTGCAGGATCCACTTGGGCTTCACAGGTGGCTTAGCAGTAAAGAATCCAGCTGCCAAGGCAGGAGACGAGGGTTTGATCCCTGGGTGGAGAAGATCCTTTGGAGGAGGAAATGGCAACCCACTGCAGTATTCTTGCCTGGGCAATCCCACACACAGAGAAGCCTGGCCAGCTACAGTCTGTGGGGTCACAAGAGAGTTGGACAAGACTGAGCAGCTAAACAACAACTTGTGGAATCCATGAGATGGAACATTCTGTTTAGCCTCCTGAATGTTCCACTTCTTCCCAGGCTGCCGGGGATGTCCCTGAGCATCAGCCTATCACAAATGTGCTCAGGTTTTCTAATCCCAAAACAGATTCTCAAGACAGCCCAACATTTGGCAGGCAGCTATTTCTAGGTCGACAGTACCCGCAGTTACGTGATACCCATCTTACAGCCTTATTGGTCGGGGGCTGGGTTGCAGAAAACAGCTATTAGAAGATGCATTCACTGTGGTCATGTTTATACTCCTTTTGTCAACTAAAATGTGTTTGTTTAAACAAAGTCTTTGGTTTATGACAGTCATTACGCCCTCTCAGTAGCAGATAATGTGCTCGAATTTCACAAGTATATGTAAATGATCCAGGGTGGCTGGGCAGCTGTCTTCAGTCAACATTTTCACATAGTGATAATTCTCAGGAAAAGAGAAAGGCATACTTAATACATAGTGTTATACATTATCTGCCTTCTCAGTAACCCAAGTGGCCCCCCTCCATTGTATGTGCTCATTTATCATGTCCCCTCTGTTTTTAAAAGCTAAATTTGATTTTTAGCCAAAATATAAATAGGGGCTAGATGATTTCATAGAACTTCTGTGAGAATGTGAAATGAGAGTGTGTAAGTGCTTGGTGGAATGAAAGCTCTGGGTACTGTTTTGTTGGAAATCAAGTCATATATTAAAACAAGGAAAGACAGCGAGCAGCTGGCTGGAGTATATTTGGTCTCACTTTTCTGCTCCCATTGGTTTGCCTCTCAGGAGATGCCCCGCTTTGCTGCACACACAGAACCCACCCTGTGTCCTGGTGCAGCCATGCTGTTCTTTCCTTAGGGACACGCATCAAATACTAAAAACACAATACGCTGTCTCACTGTGATTGTGTTTATTTACAATGATGGCCTCCCTGAACCCTCCAAACATTCATCAGCATCCCAGAGGCCTCGTGGGTATCTCCAACATCAGAAGGTGCTCTTTTCACTGAGTGAAACTGTTAGTCGCTTAGTCATGTCTGACTCTTTGCAACCTCACAGACTGTAGCCCCTCCAGGCTCCTTTGTCCATGGGATTCTCCAGGCAAGAATCCTGGAGTGGGTAGCCATTCCCTTCTCCAGGAGATCTTCCCAACCCAGGGATTGAACCTGCATCTCCTGTTTCTCCTGGATTGGCAGGAGGGTTCTTTACTGTCTGAGCCACCAGGGAAACCTACTGGAGGAGTACAATTTTGTCACTGAACCTGCATCAGATTATTGGATAAAGATTCCTGAAGTTATAAACTTTGGTGATTAGAATGTTGCCTTAAATCGCTACCATTCTTCTGAAGTTTTTAATTTTGTTTGTGTTTTTTAATGTGAGGTTTTCATTGGGTTTAAACTTTGTGGAACCAAATATTATAAATCTCCAAAACCATTTTTAAATACCCACAATTGCTTTCAGCCTACCAGAGACCAGGATTGTCAAAAGAATCATTTTTCCTTATAGTAATCTATAAGGTCAGTGGAAGTCTAATACATTTTTAGTAGGATTTGCTTTTTTAGAGACTAACAAGTTGATTCTAAAATTCAACTGAAAAAATTAATTAATGACAATAGCCAAAAGAGTTGTGTAGAAAGAATAAAAAGGGGAAATTTGTTCTATAATAAAACTCCCCAACACCCCACAATAATAAAAGGGGAACGGTCTTATAACAGGATCATATATTAGTTCAGTAGATAGAGTCCAGAAACAGATACATGTATATATAAAGTAATCCATCTATTTCTAAGGCTCCATATGACCCAGTATATCTGTAAAATTCTACTCAATGACAACTAAAATCTGATTACAGAAGCCTTGAGCATGAAGATCTTTAGTTTTTTTTTTTTTTTTTTTAAGGAATATATTCAAGGATTTTACCCAGTACACCCCTAAAATGTTTTTCAGAAATCCTCTCAAAGTAGTCTTTACTCTCCCCAAAGTGCAGCCCTCTCAAAATCTGCCCCTTTGTGTTCCACCTGGTTTCCTAACTCTAGCCTCCCCAACCCCACCTCCTCCTGCACACCCACCGCCCTCATGTAGCAGCTCTACACCTGTTTATAACCATACTAATAGAGGGCAGCCCTTGAGAAGGGTGGTTCTTGTCCTAGTTTGGCTGCTTTTCTACAAAGCAGGAAGTTATACTTATGGTGACTAAAATTCCCCAGTAGACTCTCAGAATTCTGATAAACAGAAATTCCCAGCTTCATTTCTTTAGGAACTTAATGTCTCAAAGCTGATATTTTAGGTAATGGACTAGTCAGATTTGGGGAATTGATGGCTATCTGTTTAGAAAAAGTAAAGTGACATGTCTATATTTTACCAAATAAACACTTTGTAACTATGGGTTTCAGTAGATTAGCATATACATTATTAGATTTAGAACTTATGTATGTTTGTGAATATGTGCGTGCTAAGTCGCTTCAGTCATGACTGACTCTGTGCAGCCCTATCTATGGACTGTAGCCTGCCAGGCTTCTCTGTCCAAGGAATTCTCCAGGCAAGAATAATGGAGTGGGCAAGACTAATGCAGTGCCAGGCCTTCCTTCAGGGGATCTTCCTGACTCAGGTATGGAACCCGTGTCTCTTAAGTCTCCTGCATTGGCAGGCGGGTCTTTACCACCAGCGCCACCTGGGAAGTCCATGTTTGTATATACACAGGGGCAGTTATGGAAGTTTACCTCTAAGATTAGGGGTTGAAAACTGAGAGGGGAGACTTCTATTTTATATATTTCCGATTATTTTAAAGTTCTTTTATAACAAATTGTGTTACATTGGTAATGAGAAAATAAGTAGTGGATTTTGCTGGTGGTCCAGTGGTTAAGAATCGTCTTGCCAATGCAGGGGACACAGGTTTGATCCCTGGTCCAGGAAGATTCCACATGCCTCGAAGCAGCTAAGCCCAGGTGCCACAGCTCTTGAAGCCCATGCATCTAGAACTTTTGCTTAGCCGTAGGAGGAGCCACTGCAATGAGAAGCCTGCCCGCTGCCAGGAAAAGTAGCCCCTGCTCACTGCAACGAGAAAGTCTTCACAGTAACAAAGACTCAGTGCAGCCATAAATAAATAAATAATTTTTAAAAAAATAGTAGTATAAGAAGTTTTTAGATCGTTTCTTTTTGAAGAAGCAGCATTTCATAATGTATACAGATGCAAAACCACTGTACTAGGTATCCTACTTTTCTTATAAAATATCATTCCAAGATTCTTTTCTTTTTTCATTAAAAGAAAGAAAACCTTAATTGTTAGCCTTGTCTGGATAGTTATTGGAAGTAGTAGCTCTTGATGATTTATTGTTTAACAACCTTGTGGTTTCTACTGGGTTGTATCAGACATGTGGTCAAAGAACAGAAGTTACCTGTTTTTGTAGCTGTGACTGGGGTCCAAAAACAGAAGCATGGAAATGAGTAAGAAGAGAAATGCCAGCCTAGAGGAGCATACACATAGCACCCAGGAGCTTTTGTGAGTTGGTTTTAACCCTAAACGAGTGTCAGTGTTATCTGGGTCAGATACTCACCTTGCTCTTGTAATGAGTTGTCTGGGTTGGGCTGAGTCCCAAAGGGCACCCCAGAACTTCCTGTTTTCATCATATATCAAGATGGGCTTGGGATGAAAGGTGCTTTCATGACATTAGTATGAAAGTGAACAAGTGAAAGTGTTAGTGGCTCAGTCTTGTATCCTCTGTCCATGGGATTCTCCAGGCAAGAATACTGGCGTGGGTAACCATTCCCTTCTCCAGCGGACTTTCTCAACCCAGGGACTGAACCTGGGTCTCCAGCATTGCAGGCAGATTTTTTTTTACCATCTGAGCCATCGAGGAAGTCCCATATAAGAGTTTGAAGACTTTGAAATTATCTCCTTTTACTCACTTGTACAGCTGATAAAACTGAGGCCCAGAGAGATAAAATGATTTCCATAGGTAATAATAGTGACATTTAAAACACAATTCTATGGAATAATGGAAAGGAAGGACTTTTTCACTTGAGCTTAAAAGTATCAGCAAACAAAAAAAGGTGCAGCCCTCAAGCCACTCAGCCCTCAGCCACTACCCCTGCCCCTTGGTGAGCCTGAGGGAACTCAGGAGGGAGACCAACAGGCCACTACCCTCAACCACTGCAGCTGTCCTCAACGGTGCACCCTGAGGGGACTCAGGAGAAGAAGGAACCGGATACAGGCCCCAGATAGCTGAGGTGCATATCAAAGGAATGACTTTAGTGAGTCCAGATTTGCTCTTCTCTCCTGTGGAGAGGTGCTAAATCCATTAACGTGCTAAATCCATTAACTTGAGTTGTCTGTGTTCTCTCTCTCTCTCTCTTTTTAAAACTTTTATTGGAGTATAGTTGCTTTACAATGTTGTGTTAATTTTGGCTGTACAGCAAAAAGAATCACCCATACGTATACATATATCCACTCTTTTATGGATTTCCTTCCCATTTAGGTCATCATAAAGGACCGAGTGGAGTTCCCTGTACTATACAGCCAGTTCTCATTAGTTATGTATTTTATACATAGTAGTGTATGTATATCAATCCCAATATCCAAGTTCATCCCACCAAGCCTTTCCCCTGGTTGTCCATACATTTATTCTCTATGTCTGTGTCTCTATTCATACTCTGGAAATTTAAGTTCATCTGTACCATTTTTCAAGATTCCACGTATAAGTGATCTTATAGGATATTTGTTTCTCTCTTTCTGACTTACTTCACACTGTACGACAGTCTCTAGGTCTGTCCATGGTTTTCTTTAGTTAATAGTAATCCTTTGATGTTGTGACCACCTAGTCTTTGTTGCAAAAATTCCTATATATCCTGGCTCCTCCCTTACCTCTTCAGAGCAGTCCCTTGGAGCTATCTGCAAGGATGCTCCTGGGCTTCATGTCTTAAGAAAGTCCCTAAAATATAAAACATAACTCTCAACTTTTAGGTTGTGCAATTCTTTTCGGTCAACAAAAGAGTGAACATATTTTTGGACAGGAAAGGTCTCCTCCCTTAAAATTCAGAAAAGGCACAGAACTGTCTGGGAACTACCCCGCCCGCTACCCTAGCACACCCTGGGGGAGACATCAACCCCAGCTGACTTCCATCAGCTGGACTCTGACCCAGCTTGAGAATCCTCCTTAACATAGTGCTGGAGGCAGCCACTATAACAGATCTGAATTTTCATGTGAATTAAAATCTTTTGGGCCCCTCTTCTAAATGATGCATCTGTGTGATTCGTGGTGTGGTAACTGCCCGGTAGTTCAAGCCAGAAGAACCTAGTTTGACTCCTGAATGTGGTTGTTTCTAGCTCTGTGACACCATCTAAGTGCTTTAGCCTTTCTGGCCGGAACTGTTTTCTTGTCTCTGAAATGAGGGAGTTGAAGTTACTTTTAAACATCTTTCTACCTCTGAAAAATGTTCTGATTCAAGGTCTGTAGACTTCCCAGGAAGAATTTATACTTACAACCATGTATTTTTTATAAAGACCGGACGTGGTTCTCTGGTACTTTGTATATTATGAATCTATTTCGGATTCCTTAAGTCTTCAATTCCTTGCTTTATCTGACTACTTCCTTCCATCTGCTGTGTCATTGACCCATATCTGCGAAACCAGAATTTATAGATTCAAAAGGAAGAGATGAGGAAAGAGTCATTTAAAACCAGAGGGAATTCGGGACCCTCTTCTTTGTCGTGGAAGACTTGAATGTTCTCACCCATTCGGCTGATCTAACCTGTATATGTCCTGCCCACCCAGCCTTCCCCATTTATACTCGCTTGTGAACAGGAGGCCCTGCCAGGCAGACGGGTCTCACTGTGGGGTCCTCTGGGATCTCTGGCCTTCTTCCTTTCCCCACCCCTGCCCCGCCCCTAAGTGACCCACCTCCCTGTTTGTCTTCCAGGCCCTGCTTCCCTCCGGGCATATCCTCTCCTCTCGGTGATCACCCGACAGCCCACGGTCATCTCCCATCTGGTCCCCACCACCCCGGGAATTGCCCAGGCTCTGTCCCGCCACCCGGCCGCCGAAGCTGCCTCTGCGGAGGCCCCAGGCGAGAACCACGGCAGCAGCGAGTCTGAGACAGAGCAGCCCACGCCCCGGCAGAAAAAGCCCCGCCGGAGCCGCACCATCTTCACCGAGCTGCAGCTCATGGGCCTGGAGAAGAAGTTCCAGAAGCAGAAGTACTTGTCCACCCCAGACAGGTGAGGACACAGGGAAGGGACTGTTCCAGGTAAGGCCCTTGAGAAGGGAGACTCCTTTTGCTCTCAATGTGGCACAGAGAGCCACAATAACTGTTCTAGGGTTTGTGCAGGAACTACGGCAGGAGTCTGTCCCTGCTTCGGCTCACATAATCTCAGCCTTGGTTAAACAAAAGCCAGCCCACCTGAGTGCTTCCCAGGTGGTGCAGTGGTAAAGAATCTGCCTGCCAGTGCAAGAGATGCAAGAGACCCAGGTTTGATCCCTGGGAGGGGAAAATCCCCTGGAGTAGGATAATGGTTAACTCACTCCAGTATTGTTGCCTGGAAGATTCCACAGACAGAGGAGCCTGGTGGGCTACTTTTAGTCCATGGGGTCGCAGAAGAGTCAGACATGAATGAGCCATTAAGCACACACATAGCTCACCTTAATTCATCATGCTTAGTCCCAGAAGCCTGCCTGATGCTGAATTTTTACTCCTCACTGCATCTCTGTATGTTAACTACTACAGTACAACAAGCATGGGGAAAGTGAAAGTCGGTCAGTTGTGTCCGACTCTTTGTGACCCCATGGACTATACAGTCCATGGAATTCTCCAGGCCAGAATACTGGAGTGGGTAGTCCTTCCCTTCTCCAGGGGATCTTCCCAACCCAGGGATCGAACCCAGGTCTCCTGCATTACAGGCAGATTTTTTACCAGCTGAGCCACAAGAGAAGCCCAGCAAGCTTGTTTACCATACAACAAGCTTGGTAAAGCTTAGCAAATGGTTGCCCAGGCACTCAGCTGGGAAACAGGTTTGGCATTTAAAACCACTGATGCTTAGGATCAGATGCACTGGGACTAGACCTGGAGTTGAGGTCCATGATCTTCCCAGGCTTCTGCCCACCCTCTAACCCCTGACTGGCTTAGCAGGCACACCTGGCTTCTGCATGCCAGCCTGGATTAATGGGGCTGCGGAGCTGTCAGATGTCCTGATGGACTTGACAGGTAGCAAGTCAGAACCATTTGGCTGAGACCAAGGAGGACCTGGATGAAGGTCTCTTCTTTAAACCCTTTTGAGATCTCAGTGAGGGTGGCTATGACCCCTGCTTTACTCAGAGGCTTCAGTACCTCCCCACTTTCTTTAATTTAGCATCTTAGCAAAGAAATGCTGCAAGAGTGTGTGTTCTACCTTGCTCTTTCAAACTCACTCTGGAATGACTGGCCTAACGTGTGACCCTGTTTATTGGAAGGATTTTCTAGGTACTTTTGCTCTTTCTTTGCTTACTTATTATTTGCTTACTCTTTCTTTGCTTACTTATTATTACTCTTTCTTTGCTTACTTATTATTACTCTTTCTTTGCTTACTTACTTATTTTAGGTCTGACCCTATTAAAGAGAAGGAAAGGAAACTCAAATGCATTTCAAGCTGTTTATTAGCTGCTCGATAAAAATTTGAGAGAGGAGCCTGCAAGTCATTGATTAAAAGGGCATTTGTTTACTGATTCAGTTAGATGAGCTCCCAGCAGCTGTGTGCAAGGCACTGTGGCAGGGATTATGGGTCCAGAAGATAGCAGACAAGAGACCTGCCCTAGAGGAGGTCACGGGGAAGGATGTGGCTGCAGTAACCGCATCATGACTTGGGGTGTGGAGGCCAACATGTTCCCGAGGGCTCCAGGAGCACAAAGCTATTGGTTAGTGTATCTGGTGGCAGCTGAGAAGCCTTCTCAGAGGAGGCAGCACTTCAGAAGCACTTTGATCCCAGGAGGGAGAGGGAACAACGTGCAAAAGGCACGGATGTGGTGCTGGGCATGCTGAGCGCCCTGCAGGTGGTCGGATGTCTCCAGCTTCAGGAGTTGGGGGGGGGCGGTGTGTGGGGGAGATGAGGCTGCAGAGATGAGAAGGACCCTGTATGTCTGACCAAAAGATGTGGACTTTGTTGGGCAGACTGTATGTTGGTAGCTGTGAAGAGCTGCGAGTGCTGTGTTCAGATTTACATTTCATTTTTTAAATTTTTTATTTATTAAAAAAATTTAGGCCATGCCCTATAGGATGAGGGGTTTTAGTTCCTTGATCAGGAATCAAACTTGTGCCCCCTGCATTGGGAGCATGGAGTCTTAACCACTGGACTAGCAGGGAAGTCCTGAGATTTACATCTCGGAATCCTCATATTGGTAGCACCATAAGAAACAGAGAGGGAAGAGTGAGAAGAGATCGAGCAGGGAAAGCAGGTGGACAGAGTCCAGGGAGGGTCATTGAAGAGTTGAATTAAGGTGGAGACAGTGGGAACAGAGATGAGAGAATAGGTTGGAGACCTGTTTTGAAGCCAGAACAACAGAATTTCCATTGGCGTGAGGCAGAGAGCTGAGAATTCTGTGGCTCCTGCATGGGCCACCAGGGAAAGAGAGACAAGCATTAACTGAAGCTGGAAGGCAGAGGGCAGAGTGAGTTTGGTGAGGAAAGAGTCAATTCTATTTTGGACATGTGCAATTTGGGGCACCTTCAGGCAGAGGATGGAGGCAGGTCTGTGATTTGGGGTTTAATAGATGAGATCTCTGGGCTTCCCTGGTGGCTCAGATGGTAAAGAATCCGCTTGCAATGAAGGAGACCTGGATTCGATCCCTGGGTCAAGAAGATGCCCTGGAGAAGGGAATGGGTACCCACTCCAGTATTCTTGCCTGGAAAATCCCATGGGCAGGGGAGCCTGGCAGGCTACAGTCCATGGGGTTGCAAAGAGTTGGATAAAATTAAGTGACTAAGCACATGCGCGTGTGCACATACACACACAGTCTTCTGCTATTCTGATGCTCCCTGGTGTAACAAAGCACCTCCTGGACTCAACAGGCGTGGCGTACAGGAGGTGGAGTGGGCATCTGGATTTATGAATCAGCACACTCAAGATGACATTCTAGGCTTATTTTAGAAGTCAGAATTTTTTTTTAGCAGAAATGTTATTTCCAAATCAACCTCCTGGGGCTTCCTGCTACCTGCCCAGGCACCTTTCAGGTGAGCTTGATTCACTTGCCTGCAGAGGAGGACCATCTGGCTGGCATGGAGGCTGCCGCCCGAGCTGCCCCGCCAGCTGTTCCTCACCTCATACGTGACCGGGGCCATGAGCACGCCTCCTCCCACGGCGCACACCCTTTTCCCCGTGTTTGTTTCTCCAGTCTCCTAGGTGACCCCATTGAAGCGAATTTGCGCAGGGAAGTGAGAATCTGTAACGGCGGCAGGTAATGAGAGAGAGCTGATGACAGCGAAGTGTGTTTCTGGGGCCAGCATGAGTCAGGAGTGCATTTTTCCCAAGTGAGCTCATCCTGGTTTGCCAATGCTGTGGCAGAGCTGTGAACTGATCCTTCCATTCACTGATGCACCTGACGGCCTTAGGTGAACTGGCCAGGAAGGCTGTGGGGAGGGGGGAAGCCCTCTGCCTCCACGGGGTCTCCCACGCCCCCCTGGGCTCTTGGTGTTTAAATAAATAGCTACCTGGGATGCCAAAATGTGGCCAGAAAGGCTATGATGCAAAATTTACCTATGCCCCCCGAAGAGCTATCCAGAAATACCATGAACTGCTATATGGTTGTTAATAACACTATTGCTTATAGTGGACCCACTGGGTGACAGGCATTGTTAGGTGCTTTACATTAGCAGTTCTCAAAACGTTTGGTCTTGGGACCCTTTTACATTCCTAAACATTTTTGAGCCCCACCCCCAGAAAACTTTTGTTGGTTAAACTATTGATGTTTACCAAATTAAGTATTAAAGTTGAGAAAGTTTAAAAATATTAGTTATTCATTACAGGATAATAATATTAGACCTATCACATTAACATAAATAATGGTTTTTAAATTTAAAAATTTTCCAAAAAAGTGAGAAAGACTGATCTTGTTTTCACTTATGCAAATTTATGTCTACCTTAATAAAAAAAGTTTAGATTCTCATATGTGCTTCTTGGGCTTCCCAGGTGGTGCCAGTGGTAAAGAATCCACCTGCTAATGCAGGAGATGCAAAGGGTGCAGATTCAATCCCTGGATCACGAAGATCCCCTGGAGCAGGAAATGGCAACCCACTCCAGTACTTCTTGCCTGGAAAATTCTATGGACAGAGGAGCTTGGTGGGCTATAGTCCATGGGGTCACTGATTCGGACACGACTGAACGCACACACACCTGGGATGCAGGGCTTCATTAGTGGGGAGGCTAAGGAGTGCTAGCACAAGGAATTTATTGGCTTCAGTCTGTTAATGACTTACAATAAAACTGTCAGCTTACAGTAGCCCTTTTACTGGGCAAGCAGATAGGTGTGAATGGGGATTAAAGCCAGGAGCTGAAGTCCTTGAAGGAAAACGGTTTTTCTTACTGGAGATTGAATTGGGCACTCTGGTCCAAGCAGGGGGTCTGAGAAGTGTAACGGCATGCCAGGAGCCACACCTGGAGCCTTCACTCCTGTACCACTGGTCTTCCTGATGGTGAGGTGTCGCTTGTTACTCCTCAGGTAGAGAAAGTTGAAGCTGAGGTGCTGTGCTTAGTCGCTCAGTCGTGTCCGATTCTTTGTGACCCCATGAACTGTAGCTCGGAGAAGGCAATGGTAACCCACTCCAGTACTCTTGCCTGGAAAATCTCATGGACGGAGGAGCCTGGTAGACTGCAGTCCATGGGGTCGCTAGGAGTCGGACACGACTGAGCGATTTCACTTTCACTTTTCACTTTCATGCATTGGAGAAGGAAATGGCAACCCACTCCAGTGTTCTTGGCTGGAGAATCCCAGGGACGGGGGAGCCTGGTGGGCTGCCGTCTATGGGGTCGCACAGAGTCGGACACGACTGAAGTGACTTAGCAGAAGCAGGACTGTAGCTGGCCAGGCTCCTCTGTCCATGGGGATTCTCCAGGCAAGAATACTGGAGTGGATTGCCATGCCCTCCTCCATGGGATCTTCCAACCCAGGGATTGAACCCAGGTCTCCCGCATTGCAGGCGGATTCTTTACCAGATGAGCTACCAGGGAAGCCCCAGGGAAGCTTGGGTGCAGCTGAGGATGTGTACCCAAGTCCCTGTGGCCCAGGCTGGTGGCTCTGCAGGCTACAGAGAAATGTAGGACCACGCTTGGCCGTGGAATGAGGAGCAGGAAGGGTATGGATGTAATGTTCCTTTTGGAATCTGGAACAGTTGAGGGCAGGGATGGAGGATGAGTCAACTTGTCAAAATGTATTTTTGAGCCCTTGTTCTTGATTTAGAATGCCGTAAGCACGTTTGTGATTGTGAAGGAAGCAGTGGAGTTAGGGAGGCAGAAATAACTCATAAGCAGAGACCAGTGAGAACTCAGAGCCCCCTGGGTGAGAGTTGACCTGTGCAGAGGAAGCAACCTTCAAGGGGGTGTGTAGAGATAGCAGGGGTCGGGGGTAGGGGTGGCAGGAGGCTTACTGCCTGGAAAGATGGGACTTTACCTTTCTTCCCCAGTTTGGATTTGGGGTCAGAGCCTTCATTTTATACAGCATCAGAGTAAAGAGTCTGTCGGGTCAGGGAGAGGACTTTGCAGTGAAGGTTCAGAAATTCCTTTCAGGTTCCATGTAGACAGTTCTTAGGCTTGGGCATCTATCTTTTAGCTTCACAGTTTCCTCTGGATTCTGGGAAGGAAAGCAGAACGAACTGGTTTAATGGGGAGGTCCACGTGTTGGTAACAAGCGCCCACCTCTGCTGCCCCTTCCCCTCTTCCTCATCCTCCCCCTGTCTCTCGTGCCTTCTAGGTTGGACTTGGCCCAGTCTCTGGGACTCACTCAACTGCAGGTGAAGACCTGGTACCAGAACCGCAGGATGAAATGGAAAAAAATGGTAAGAAAGAGAGTAAGTCCTAACCACGGGCCCATCATGATGGGAAGAATTCTCACTACAGGGCTGGCAAGAAGGCAGGAAGGACCCTTTGGTGGACTTAGCTCCAGAAATTGGAAGGCCTTTTACGATGCTGGCTGGGAGGGAGGCCGTTTGAACAAAGGATAAGCAGTTCTTTCTGACCCGGATTTCCAGACCAGACGGATATTCTTTTCACAGTTTCATTGGAAATAACAGAAAAAGAAAGCCTCCAGACTTGTCAGTTGCTGCTTTTAATCCCACCTGCTAGCCTTTTCAAAGAACATCCTTCCCACTCCCACCAATAGCTAAGAATAGAAGTCAGTCCTCTGTGTTTCTAGAGGACATGCAGAGTACCCCTGCTCTTGTAGCTATGTGTCTTCTGACACAGGGATTCTCGACTCCAGTGGGCATCAGAAGAGCCTGGGTGGCAGGTATGAATGCAGAACTCAAGGCCCTTCCTAAGATTCTGCTTTGCTGGCCCAAGGCAGGGAGTGTTAACTAGAACCCAGGTTCCTCCAATGCATATGGTATAGTGACTCTGGTTTCCCAAATACCACTCTAGTGCCTAACAGATGAGTCGTTCCCTATTTGGTTTTTAAACGAACTTATATAGCAATAGAAGGTGAAAATGTGGAAGCAGTGACAGATTTTATTTTCTTGGGCTCCAAAATCACTGTGGACAGTGGCTGTAGCCATGAAAGTAAAAGATGCTGGCTCCTTGGAAGGAAAGCTATGAAAAACCTAGACAGCATATTAAAAAGCAGAGATAACACTTTGCTGACAAAGGTCCATATAGTCAAAGCTATGGTTTTTTCAGTAGTCATTTACGGATATAAGAGGTGGACCATAAAGAAGGCAGCGCACCAAAGAACTGATGCTTTAGAATTGTGGTGCTGGAGAAGACTCTTGAGAGTCCCTTGGACTGCAAGGGGATCAAACCAGGCAGCCCTAAAGGAAATCAGTCTTGAATATTCACTGGAATGACTGATGCTGACGCTGAAACTAATACTTTGGCCACCTGATGTGAAGAGCCGGCTCTTTGGAAAAGACCCTGATGGTGGGAAAGACTGAGGGCAAATGGAGAAAGGGCAGCTGAAGATGAGATAGTTACATAGCATCACCGACTCAATGGATATGAATTTGATCAAACTCTGGGAGATGCTGAACGAACGGGAAGCTTGGCGTGCTGCAATCCATGGGGTTGCACAAAGTTGGACACAACTTAGTGACCGAACAACAACAAATTAGTGTAAACAGCTCTTTAAAAAAGAAACATCTCTACATTTTAAGGAACTCATTTCATAATGGTTTAGCCCTCTCTCTTTTTCTTATTCAAAAAAAAGCAACAGTTAAATCCAGATTTTCCAAAGCAGTTGTCTCACTTCCAGTTTTGAAAACTCCAAGGGTCAAAGTCAAAGCCCAGAGCAAACAGGAGAGTTGGGAAGACAGTGGGAAGAAACCTCTGACGCAGGCCTCTCCATGTTCTCGCTGGGTCTCTGGGCCCCTCTCCTGTCCTGTGGACCGAGCATCTCAGGCCTGCCTGCATGATGTCCTAATTACTAAGCCATCTGGTCACAAGGCTTGGTGTCCAAGGGCTGGAGTATGAATTTTCTACAATGATCAAATAACTAAGACCCCCTTCCCCTGCACCAACCACCTAGTTTTCAGAAACAAAAAAAGTTAATAGGCACTTTTTGATAATGGGTAATAGATTTTGAGTTTTCTCCATTTTGTGTTTTTATCCAATATATGTATTTTTTTTCTCTGAAAACTTTGGTTCTTGCTATTGCCTGCTAACAGGCTTCCAGATGATGCTAGTGGTTAAGAACCAGCCTGACAGTGCAGGAGACATAAGAGACGTAGGTTTGATCCCAGGGTCAGGAAGATACCCTGGAGGAAGAAATGGCAACCAAGTCCAGTATTCTTGCCTGGAAAATTCCACGGACAGAGGAGCCTGGTGGGCTACGGTCCATGGGGTTGCAAAGAGTCAGACACGACTGAGCACACACAAGCAAGAGTCCAGAGGAGAAGTGAAATATTGGGACAGCTTGCAGGGAGAAGTTGAAATGGAAAGATAAATAAGATTCAGTTAAACATGTTGTTGCTCCCCAACTTCTAGAATGCTCAGACAGTCATGGAACCTTCTAGGGGACTGATCTCTAAGGGAACCAGATCTGGGACCTGGAAACACTGGGCTGTGTTTCCAGGTGTGCCTCTCCCTGGTTGGCTTTGGGCAAGTCTCTTTACGCTTTCTGTGCAAGTTCCACCACCCACCTCCTTCCCCGTCCCATCATCGTCATCAAAATTGATGTCTCCTGAGTGGCAGAGGCATTGTTTGAATTGGTTATCAGCGATCTTTTCGTGAGTCAGACGATGGAGGCACTGACAGCCCGCCGGCTCTGCCAGCACCGCCCAGTGCCCGTGGGGAACACGTGTGCCCCTGCCACTGACGTCAGCTGTTTTCCACTGGCCTCTGCACTGCTGGCACAGCCGCAGGTCGTGTGTCAATGGTTATCAATGTCGTAGAAAACAAAATGGAAGTAACTGCACAGATTTAAATCTCCGAGCAGTCCACAAGCCAACCGAATGCAGGCCCCTTCCGGAAATTAGAGTCCACTTCATTTCACCTTATGAGCAGTTACTTTTCACCAGGCAGTAGAGATGTGGCTATAAGACACCACTTGTTGTTGTTGTTCAGTTGCTAAGTTGTGTCCTACTATTTGCGACCTGTGGACTGCAGTATACCAGGCTTCCCTGTCCTTCACTATCTCCCATAGTTTGCTCAAATTCATGCCCATTATGTTGGTGATACCATTCAACCATATCATCCCCTGTTGCCCCCTTCTCCTCCTACCCTCAATCTTTCCCTGCATCAAGGTCTTTTCCAATGAGTAAGATACCAGGCCATCATTAAAAAAAATTCAAAAAAGGTACTCAGTCAGTGGGGGTAGCTGACCTGTAAGTCGCTCATTATTCAGAGTGATCAGGGCAACAGTGGGAGGAAATAAAAGGTTCAGCATCAGTAGGAGAAGGGAGGGCTTCCTGGAAGAGGTGCCATCTAAGTTGGGTTTAGTGGATGAATAGACACCTGCAAGATGAAGTTGGAAGGGTGTCACAGGCTGAAGGAAGGAACAGAAGTATGCAGGGGCGCTGCAAGGACCTCAGAACAGCTGGAGTGAAGAGGAGAGGAAGGTGGCTCAGGTGTGGGTCACGTTCTTACTCTCTCAAAACAGCAAGGCATTGTTGAGATCCTGATTGCTTCATAGTTTCCCCTGGTAAAACTTTCAAGGCTGTCTCTTCAGGGACTGGGGAAGAAAAGAATAATTGAGTAATAAAGATGTCTCAAGGCAAGTAATCTCATTGGAACTGGAAAAAGATTAGCATTCGCTCTTCAGAGTTACTCGCATGCTGCCAGAACCAAGATAGCATCTCTGACTAGTTTTTACCGGTCAGCGTGTAGAACCTGTGGCGGGTTGGGTAAATGTGGTCTCCCACATTTGGTGGGATGCGCACCCTCCCTTCCGTGTCTGCTTGGCTTGGGTTCCAGTAGGGCCCAGCGGGCTTCGTAGCGGGCCAGAAGTACCTCATCATTAAGGGGTACTTTTCATCTCCAAAGTAGGGTTCTGTCCTGTGAGAGGGTCCAGATGGGTGGTACCTTCCTCTCCCAGTCACAGAACTGGGTGGGCCAAATACTACCCACAGCGGTCATCTTATGCACCGAAAGTCTCCATCTGGTCAACAATTCTGTGAAACTGCTACCGGTTTCTACCTATGTAATCATGGGCAAGCACCTGTTTCCTCATCAGTAAATGCCTGATGTCCACCTTACAGAGATGCAGATGAGGTCAGTGAGGTTAATCTGAGCCAATCCCTGTAGGACTCAGAACAGCGTCTGCCCTATAGGATGCAGTCAGGAAGTGTTAGCTGCTGTTTGTCTCAGTTTTGTTTTTTTTTTTTAATTCTTTACCCATCCACAAAATTCACGTCTCCAGAAAATCTAAACTTTTGGAGGCCAGGAGAGATAACCTGAAAATGAATTCTGCAAGTTTCCGGGATGCTGGTTAAGACAGTCCGGTGTTCTTCTGCATCCTCCCCACCTGCAAGCCTTCCCCGGCCAGTTGGTGCTTTAGCATTCAGGCTTGAGTTGAGTGGAACATCCCATCTTCGGCCAGAAAATCTGCTAAAACAGTGAGCTGGGGAAACATCTGTGCTAGAGATGGTGAACGTCTCAGCTTCAGAGAAATAGCATCAGTTACATGGCTCTCCAGACGTCCCTGGGGGCTCCATGGTAAAGAATTTACCTGCCAATGCAGGAGACACAGGTTCAATCCCTGGTTCAGGAAGATCCCCTGGAGAAGAAAATGGCAACCCACACCAGTATTCTTGCCTGGGAAATCCCAGGGACAGAGGAGCCTGGTGGGCTACAGTCCATGGGGTTGCAAAGAGTCAGACATGACTGAAGCAGCTAGACAACAACATGGCTCTCATCATTCCCATAGAGCAGCAGGTAGAGAAGGGAACAAAAAGGCCGTGGGATAATGAGTCCGTGGCCTAGGGTCTGCTGGGAGATTAGGAGGCTGGTAAGATAAATGTGGTAGAAATATCAGTTGAATCCTTCCCTTGTACATTACATGCAAAGAAATACCAATAAGAGTGTTAGATTCAGGCAATTGAGGTTTTGTATTCAAATCCCAGATCTGCCTTGGATTGCTTTTCCACCATGACAAACCACTTCTGCCTGAAAAGTGAGAGAGGTAGGTTTCTCTCTGCGCTGATAGCTGGGCCCTCCCATCAGTGTGCCCATCCCCCACCCACCTGTGCAGGTTGAGAAGGAAGGTCCTGACATCCCCAGCAGGAGGGCACAGGAGAATCGAGTTTTAGAGTTTGGAGGAAGGCTGCCAGCAGGCCAGGTTAATAAAAGTAGGTGGTGTGCTGGGTGTTTTTCCCAGAGGCATATGACCTCACGTGCAATGGGTTGCCTGGCCTCTCTGGACGAAGGAAAGTAAATTGGCTCCAGAGATGCCTAGGAAGGAGGGGTCCTGAGAGAAGGGCCGCAGAGTGCATGCGAGTATGTAGTCCTAGCGTGGGGTGGTTGTGAGATAATTGCATGTCTCAGGTGTGCTGGGAGGCAGGGGCCAGAGGTCAGGTGCAGAAAGCAGCCAAGAGTGTAGTTATGTCCTAATTATTGCTTGTGCTGGAATGTTTTATTCCATTTAGAAAATGGTCTGATTGTTTTGATTTTTTTTTTTTCATGCTGTAGGAAAACAGCCAGGTGGGGTCTAGCCAAGCTGTGTGGGTGGTGTTCCCTAATTGCTGGGCTGGACTTTCTTTTGCCAATTAGGTGGCTTCCTTAGACCTGCTCTTTTATAACTTGATTACTACATGGGGCAACTCGATTTTGTATAACCTCTTTCATACTGAGTGGAGCTGCTTTCAACATGTCAATTTCATCTTGGCACATTTGGGTGCTTTCAACAGCCTGTGCTCACATTGAAACCAAAATCAGATACTGACATATGGAAAGGAATATAGAGACCTCTTTTCCCCAGAGGTTGATTCTGTCAGCATCTCTATCTTGTTAGAAGTCCCCTTCATATCTCTGTGTTAGCTGTTTGGGTTGAAAGTACAGTGGCTGTGTAGATGCCCAGCTAAATGGAGGTGTTTAGTGCAAATATATGGTTTTCCTTATACGATAAGCAAAAGTTAACTCAAAAGGAATTATAAACCTAACTGTAAACATTAAAACTATGAAACTCCTATGGCTGATTCATGATGAGGTTTGACAGAAAACAACAAAATTCTATAAAGCAATTACCCTTCAATAAAAAAATAAATTAAAAAAAAGTTATGAAACCCAGAGGGAGGGGACATACATATACCTGTTGCTGATTTATGCTGATATATGGCAGAAACAACACAATATTTCAAAGCAGTTTTCCTCCAATTAAATTTAAATATTAAAAAAGGAAAAAAGAACTATGAAATCCTTAGAAGAAAACATTTTCTTTTAGAGTAAATGCTTATGACCCTAGGTTAGGCAAAACCTTTTTAGATAAGACACCAAAAGCACAAGCAATAGCAACAAAATTGGACTTCATGAAAATTAAAAACTTTTGTTCTGTTGAAGGACATCATCAACAAAGTGAAAAGGTGGGATTTCCCTTCTTAATTTGCCAGGGGTTAAGAATCTGCCATGCAATGTAGGGGATCTGGGTTCAATCCTTGATCAGGGAACTAATATCCCACATGCCAAGGAGCAAGGAAGCCAATAAATAAATAAACATTTTTAGAAAGGATGTGAAAAGGCAACACAGAACAGGAGAATATATTTGTAAATCTTCTGTCTGATAAGGGGCTTTCATCCAACATATTAGTATTAATAGAGAACTCATAACTCAGTAATTAAAAAGGACAACCACATTTTTAAATGGGCAAAGGATTTGAATAGACACTTCTGCAAGGTAGATATACAACTAGCCCATAAGCACATGAAAAGATGCTCAACTTCAATAATTATCAGGAAGGTACAAATCAAAACCACAATGAAAAACAACTTCACAACAGCTAGGATGGCTGGAATGAAAAAGACAGGTAATAACAAGTATTGGGACTTCCCTCTGGTCCAGTGGTCAAGATTTAACCTTCCATTGAAAGGGGTACAGGTTTGATCCCTGGCTGGGGAACTAAGATCCTACATGCTTTGAGGCCAAAGCAAAACAAAACATAAAACAGAAGCAACATTGTAACAAATTCAATAAAGGCTCTAAAAATGGTCAGCATCAAAACAGCCCTTAAAAAAAATGAGTTTTGCAGCAGATGTGGAGCACTGCGGCCCTCACATACTGCTGATTGGAATATAATAAAGCTTCTGCTTTAAGAGAACAGTCTGGAAATTCCTCAGTCTTGGACTTCCCCTGTGGCTCAGACGCTAAAGAATCTGCCAGCAATGCGGGAGACCCAGGTTCTATCCCTGGGTCGGGAAGATCCCCTGGAGAAGGTAATGGCAACCCACTCCAGTATTCTTGCCTGGAGAATCCCAAGGACAGAGGAGCTGCTGGGCTAACAGTCCATAGGGTTGCAAAGAGTTGGACACAACTAAAGTGACTTACCACGCACGCACGCATCGCTGTTTTACAGAATAGGAAACTGAGGCCCAGGGTCTTTAAAGGACTCTCCCAAAAGCAAAGTAGACAAGGGGCACAGTTGGTGTTTAATCTAGTTATTCTACTTTCAAAACAAGAACACACTCTCTCCTATGCATTACTGCTTCTTCAAACAACATAAAACCATATGTTTCGTATTTCCTTTTCTGATTACAGAAATACTTATATATGATCATTGTTGAAAAATTTTAAAATACATAAAAAAAGAAAAAGAATTGAAATTATCCTTGATCTTGAGACTACAAGCAGGGTAGTGTGTAGTTGTCTAGCCACCAAATTAAATTATGCTGGTTTAGAACTGATTTTCACAAAAATATATTAATATTTCTCATGTTATTATATGTTCTATATAATGATTGTGATGATTGTTAAGTTTTCCTCTGCCATATACTATAATTATGTACTCAATTATATGGTGAAAACTTTAGAGTATTTTTTTTTGCTGTTGTTGCCAATTTTGTGATGAACATTTTTGCACATCAATCATTGTCCCAATCTTTGATGACTTCCTTAGGCTAAATTGTTAGTAGAATTTCTGTGTCAAACATTATGCACATTTTTTTTAAGACTTTTGATTTGCATCCTCAGGTTGTCTTTTGAAAAAGCTGTACCAATTACACTTTTACACAGGCATATGAGTGTTTATTTTCCTGTTTGTGACAAACACTGTTTTTTTTCTTTTAACTTGTCAACTTGCTGTCACACTCATATTTTAATTTTCATTTATTTCCCTGTTTTTGAAGTTGGATTTTTAATGTATTTATGATCATTGTATTTAATAGAAATGATATTGCCTAAAAGTGCATCAAACCTTTCATGAATGAAGCTGTCTTTGTAGACTGCAGGTGACTCATGGAGAATATTTTTTGCCAAACTTTGCAACTTCACTGCCGGGAAGGAATGGTTTAGAGTAGGGGTTCCCAACCTCTGGAATCTAATGCCTGATGATCTGAAGTGGAGCTGATGCAATGAAAAAAAAAAGAATAAAGTGCACAATAAGATGTAATGTGCCTTTACCATCCTGAAACCATCCCCTCCCCAGTCTGTGGAAAAACCGTCTTCCACGAAACCAATCCCTGGTGCCAAAATGTTGGGGATCGCCGGTTCAGAGGTGGGGGAATGGGAAAGTGGAGGGAAGAAGTTATTTCTTAGATTTGATCTCATTTGTCTCCCACGTAGGTTCTTAAAGGTGGACAGGAAGCACCCACAAAACCCAAAGGCCGTCCCAAGAAGAACTCCATCCCCACATCGGAAGAGATCGAAGCTGAAGAGAAGCTGAACAGTCAGGTTCAGAGCCAGGAGCTCCGGGAGCCCTCCCAGGGCCTGGAGGGGCTCTGTGATACGCAGGAACCAAAGGCATGCATTGTCCCCGTGGAGGTGGCCGAGTCCCCAGGCCAGGCCCAGGAGTTGCCAGTAACCTCTCCGGAACCCCCATCATCAAGCTAAAATAAAACTCTTGGTGGGGGGAAAGGGGAGACTGAGAAGAGGGAAAGAGAGAGGGCAGGGAGACCAGGGAGAAGAAAGCTGCCGAGAGCCCGTGACCTGGGGGAGAAGACCACAGCCGGCTCCCTCCCTCCTGCCCACGGCTCTCAGCTCCAGCTTTTGAGGAAGACTTGCTAGCCTTGGCCTGCTCTTCCTGAAAGGCTGCCTAAGCCACACAAGCCCCTGACTAAGGGGACACAGTGCCTTGGAACTGCCAGCCCCAGTTGGGGTGACACCGTGGATCTGTCCGGGTCCAAGCTCCCCCTGGCATGATGGGGGACACTCCGACCAGCCTCGGAGCAGCTAGCCATCAAAGCAGAGAGAGATAGAGGAGTGGGCAGCATGCACAGGTTCCTTGCTGACTCAGCACTTATTTCTGTAGTTTTAAAAGAGAATTTAATGTTTTTGATTGTTGGGTTTTTTTGGGGGGGAGGGGTGGTCGGTGAGGGCAGGTAGGTAAGAGTTGGGGGAAGGGAGTTTTGAGTTAATAGAATAAAGTTTGTTTGAAGACACGTGTGCCTTTATACCCATTATAAGGTAGTCAGGTGACCCAGGAACTGATAAACTTTGTTTTTCTCGCTTGATTCAGTTGCCATCCCTGAAGCTGTAATGCAGATATGTTAAGATAACTTTTATTTTTTAATTAAAAATAAATCTTCAAAAAGGATGGGATGTGTTGTTTCTTCCGGGGAGTATATTTAGATCTTCTTGAATACATCCTATGGAAAGAGAGTGGTGCTAGTGGTAAGGAACCTGCCTGCCAATGCAGGAGACACAAGAGACTCAAGTTCGACCCCAGGTCTGGGAAGATCCCACATGCCATGGGACCACTAAGCCTGTGTGCCCATGTGCTGAGCCTGAGCTCCCTAGAGCCCGTGCTCCATAACAAGAGAAGCCACTGGAGTGAGAAGCCCGTGCACCACAACTAGAGAAAGCCCACACACAGCAACAGAGACTCAGCACAGCCAAAGATAAAATTAAGAAAAAAAAAAAACAAAACTCGTAAGCCTGTGAGCTTGTAGTATACAGCTCCTTCGACAGAACTAAGTATCGTGACTGCCACTTCACCTTTGCTAAGGCCGTGCCTTCCCTTGGCCGTTGAGATCAACAAAGAGAAAGCAGTGTCTCTCTTAACGCGGAGGTAAGGACTTGGCCTCTGCGAACCAGTTCATGCAGCCCACACCCAGCTGTTGGCCACTGCCTCTCTCAGCTGAGCCCACCCCACCCAGGGCTTTAGGATCTGCCCACCAGGCGGTGTCACCACGGCCAGAGTAAGCAGGTGAGTCCTGTCAGCTGGGTCTCCCTTCTGTCCTGTTCTGCTGCACCAGGAAGGCCCTAATTAGGACGCAGCTTTCCTGGCTGGTTTTCGGCCTCTGGTCTGGGCTCTTAGGGTGTCCTTCTCCGAGGTGTCCGACAGTGGCCACCACGGCTCAGGGAGAGGTGTATGCATGCATCTGGGTTTCCACCAGCCAGGCTCTGGGCACTGTTTCTGACTTCCAGCCCTGGGTTCTTGGCCCGTCATCTTTGGTATTGTTTCTTGGCCCTATGTAAGAGACAGGATCATCAATACAATGGTCCCTGTATTGGGAAGTTCCCCTGGAGGAGGAAATGGCACCCCGCTCCAGTATTCTTGCCTGGAGAATCCCATAGACAGAGGAGCCTGGTGGGCTACAGTCCATGGGATCACAAAGAGTCGGACACAACTGAAGCCACTTAGCACAGCACGGCACAGCACTTGGTTGGAGGGGTGAGTGGAGAGTCTTAAGAGCTTGGGGTATCTTGCCTCCTGTTTTTGAAGCCCCGAGCTCAATGTCACCTCCACTGACCAGCCTTGAGCTTGTCCTCCAGATTCAGCTCTGTGGAGTTCAGACCTGTGGCTCAGAGGTGGGTCTGGGCTAGGCCTTTCCAAAGCCGGTGGGTGCAGATTCAGGGGGCAAGTCAAGCTCCTTCTCCATCTCCATCCTTCCCTTTTCCTTCCAGGTCTCAAGCTTCATGACCGGCACCCAGAAACCAGCTCCACAAGTCCCTGTGGGGGACCACCTTCTCTCTTCATCAGCAGCCGCTAGATGTCTACCTTTGAGGACCCTGCTGAACAAAAGCATTCTCTCCTCCAGCATCCAGGGTGGTGACCCCTGAGGGTTCAGGGTCTTATTTTGGGATCTGCTCACCTGCTGCCTTTTGTTTTTCAAAGGACAGAAGAGGGCTGAGGCAAACTGACCACAGAGGGAAGGTGACCACGTGAGATTCCTGCATCCCTGTGAGGATAGAGGAGTCTCTTACAAGCACTATAGCTGATGCTGCCCCTTGGGCTGCAATGTGGACTGTTTTCCCCAGTTTTACAGGAAGCTTATTCATTGGAGTGAGGTTGATCACCTAACCCTGGTCGTGCAGCTTGTGGGGATCCACGCTGAGAACTAAGCTTGGTGGCCTTCGTCCTTGCAAGAGGTCTCCATGACTGGCCTGCCCTCTCTCCCCGCTTGGAAACTGCCTGTGCCTTCTTGGGGTGGTGGTGGGGAAATTGCTTCCAGCAGCAGTCTGCTCCCTGCACACAGCTTCATCAGGATTGGGAGGTGGCCTCCCTGCCTCCACTCCCACCACTTGGACTCCCAGGGCAGGTCCTAGCCTCCCAGGGTGCCCAGGCCTGCTTGCCAAGCTCTACATTCACGTTCTGGGGCATGGCACCCCCTGAATGACTTCTTCACGGTCTACAAAGGTCTCACCCAGCTTGACTCACAGTCTCCCAACAGGTCATGCTGTGAACTTCGAGCCCTCACACTAGCCCAGGCAGATCTATCAGAAACCAACCTTAACTGGGCTGGTTTCCAGTCAGTCTCAGAGATGGATCAGTTCTAGAGCCATCTTAGAGGAGGGGGCCTGCAGACCTCAGTGACCTGCCCTTTGAGCTGTGTATAGAGTCCCCTGCACTTCTCATCACCTTTCAACTTCATCACCCGGCCTTGCCCCATGGCCTGAGAAGGGCCGGGGCTGGAACTGGACAGCAGGGCAGGAAGCTCTTTCCTCAAGAAGCTGTGCTCTGTCAGCCTGCTTGCATGTTGTCCACTCAGCAGAAAATGACCAGGGACTTCAAAGGATCAGGTTAAAGTCTGTCCTGGGGACTCACCCCACAGAGCTCTTGCCTGAGTTACCCTCTGGATGATTGCCTGAGCCCCTGGCGATTTTCTGTAGGTGTGACAGAAATCTTACCCCATCCATTATTTGAAAACCAGGAAGTACTAGGGTTAGACAGCCGAAATGTGCTTTACACACACACACACACACACACACACACACACACACACACACACACACCCCACACACACCTGTTTCTCAGGATTTCTATACACTGAATGCCTATCTGTCTAAAGTTTGTTGGGGGCTACTGCTCTGTGTCCACACACACTCCCTGGCGGTCCCCTCTCTGCTATCCTCATGGAGGGAGGAGCTGAATCTTCCAGGCTTCTCCAGAGGCTTCTTCCTCCTCTTTGGACCCTTCCAGTCCTACTCCGCGAGGCTGCGCCCCTCCCTACCCAGGAGACAATGACCTCCTCCCCAATGGCTCCCTCTCCCTTCCCCTTCTCCAGCATGCATTTGAAGCCACGTCTTCCCCTTCCTTCTGGCTCGCCTCCATGCCAGTCTAACCTGTTCCTTCCTTTCTCCCTGCTTCCTCTTAATGCATCTTTTGTCATCATCGTTGTGATCCTGCCATTCTTCCAAAGAGCACACGGATTTGTTTGGTTTCCCTGTTAGAGCATGAATTCCTTTAGGCTGTTTTCCAGTTGATACGTTCTGAGTTTCTGCACAGAGGTTCCCAAGAACCACACACAGGCACTGGAAGATCAGGACCTGCTGACACCGCTCCTGGCCCAGGGGTTCTGTGTTCTCAGCAGGAGGGTCGGTCTGGCTTTGAGCCATGCACTGCCTCTCCCATCACTGACCCCTGTTAGCGCCTCGCTTGCTGGCGGCAGGGCAGGGGGCTGCCAGCACTTTTCAGAGACGAGAGAGAAGGCTGAGCAAAACATCTGTTGTCCGCAGAGAGTCCCATCAGCCAGGGGACGCTGTGCCAGGCTGCTTCCCCAGGGACAGAGGCACTGGGGAGGGTGATGGGGAGCCCCCACTTGCTGGCCTGCAGCACCGAGGGTCAGCTGACCTCCATCTGGGTAACCCTTTGAGGGGAAAGGCATTGAAGCGGCTTTGAAGAAGAAACCCTTGGAACATTCTCCAGATCACAAGCTGGGATGCAGCTGACAGCCTGGGAAAAAGATGCATACAGAGGTGTTTGTCTAAAACAGAATTAAAATCCTACTTAGGGCTTCCCTGGTGGCTCAGTGGTAAAGAATCTGTCTGCCAGTCCTGGAGACACAGGTTCGATCCCTAGTTGGGGAAGATCACACAGGCTGAGAAGCAACTAAGTCCGTGCGCCACAAATACAGAGCCCACGTGCTGTCAACTACTGAAGCCCGCACGCCCTAGAGCCTGTGCTCCACAACGAGAAGCCACTGCAATGAGAAGCCGAAGCACTGCAACTAGAGAGTAGCCCCCATTCACCGCAACTCGAGAAAAACCCATGCAGCGTAGAAGACCCAGCACAGCCAAAAATAAATAAATAATTTAAAAAATCTCCTATTTAGACGCAAATCCTATCTGTAGCTGGTGGCGGGTGGGTGAGGCGGTCTGATCTGGCTCCTGAGGCGATGTGGGAGGTGGCTGAAGGGACGGCATCAGTCCTGGAGGATTGGGGGGACAGGGAAAGGAGAGGGGGCAGCTGCACCTAGGGCTCAGGTCTAAAGCCTTGGGGCTGGCAGCACTTGCAGGATGTGGGGAGGGAGGGTTGAGGGAGACAGCAGAGAGAGGCCTGACACTCAGGCGGGAAGCCATCAGCGACCTCTGCCCTCAGAAAGCGGGGTGTCCTGGCCTCTGGGCCCAGCAGCAGTGTCAGCACCACTGGAGTCAGCAGGCACTTCCCGTGCCTGCCCAGGGCTGGTGCCAAGGGCAGGGGAGCCGTGAGGGGCCAAGGAACATGTCTCTGTCCTCAGTAAGCCTGCCGGAGACACACCTGAGTGAGTGTCGGAGCAAAGGCGGGGATTCCAGCTAGATCTCTGTGTTTCTACCCTGCCCCTAACGCAGGAGCTGGTGTTCTTTGCAGACAAGGAAGGTGATTCATGGAGGGCGCATCCCCACCATGTCCTTACCAGGCTAGGCTGCTAAGGTAGCACTTAGTCCTTAGGTTGGACCCTTGTGCACCTGGGAGGGTGATTAACACTGGAACAACAGGTGTGCGATAAGTCACCTGAACCTGCCTCTAATCCCAGATTGTCGCCCCAATCCTGGGCGGAGGGTGGTTTGGGAGGCAGAGAGGTCCTGGTAACACCGCCTCTAATCCAGGTGCAGATGCTGAAAAGAACGGAGCTCTGCACCAGCCTGCTTCGGCCTCCCTGCCTCCTTTTGCTCTTGCCCCTCCTGTGGACAGGGCATGCGTGGTCCTCCCCGCCTCCTCCCCCATCCAGTTGTGTGTGCCCCTGCAGGTGTGTGTGCCCGTCCAGGTGTGTGTGCTCATCCAGCCATGCGCACTGTCGGCCCCTGGCTGCTCCAGGTCAGTGGTGGCCGGGAGGGTGCGGGCAGATGCTGTGGTTGCTGAGGGCTGGTAAGTCACCATGACAGGCCTCTTTCATACTGACCTCCTATCCTTCCCAAACCCTCTTCCCTCTGTTTACTCTGGGGGCTGATTTATTAGATACGCAGTTAAGTGCCCATTTAGCTCTGCAAACTGTCAGCGCCCCTGCTTTATGAATAAGATTATTCACTGACAAAACCTTTGAAACATTTCTTTAACAAGAGGGTGGGGAGGAATGGGGGAGAGGAGAGGACCAGGAAGTAGTGCCCCAGGTCAGTGAGGAGGCCAGGAGGGACCGAAACCAGAGCGCGGCCTCTCAGCTCAAGAATGCAGCCAGAGCCTGGAGCCACCTCACACTCACCCTATCCGTCAAGACAGGTGTCATCGCGCCTGTGGGACTGTGGGGTCTAGAGTTCACTCCTTTGTCTCGGCTGCGTGCGCCTGGTCTGAGTGGTTCTGAGAACCTCAAGGCCTGCTGGGTGAGTCGGTGCCCCTTGGGCGTCCTCAGTTGATGGGCCGGTCCTGCCAGGGCTCCCCTCCTCCATCCAGGTGGCATCTCTTCCCAAGTTCCCACTGCTTAAACACACAGAGGGTAGCTGACCCTGGTCCGTGTCTCTCTATACCCAGGCCCTGCAACAAGGACCACTTACATCATCACACCTAACACCTCAGCAGCCCTGCGCTGGCGGCATAATTAGCATCTCAGCTCAGAGATGGGGAAGCGAGGCCGACATGGTGAGGTCTCCCCAACACAGCTATGGGTGTCTCCTCCACAAACCATGCCTGGGCTTACTTCTAAGAAGGCTGAGGTGACCAAGTCTGATCTGAGGTCAGTAGCATCCTGCAGCTGCCCTCACCCACCTCCCACACAGCTGTCACTGGGGTCCCCGTCATGGCATGCGCTTCGAGCACGGGGTACAGAGAACAGAGCACAGTCTTCCCCTCGGGTGTGAATGGTCAAGTCCTCCAACTACCCTCCTGTGATGGAGAACACCCGGTTCCCCCTCCCACTTCTATTATGTTTTCAGAGGCTTGGAAAGAGTCAGAGTTTGGGGGTGTGTTGTCCTTGGCAGTGACCTTGGAAAGGGGTGCTGGCATCTGGAGGAAGCTAGATGGGAGGGGTCATGTCTGAAGCACAAAGACAGTGTAGATCCTCGCTACCAAGTGGCAGACATTGCCAGGGGACACCAGCTTCCACCCCAAAGTGGGGGGGTGTGCACAGAGAAGCTGGGAGACCTCCAATAGGATCTGTGTGGAGTCATGAGACTTCTATTCTGGCTCCAGACGTGGATGCTGTGCCTTCTTGGCAGTCTTGGGTGCCCTCTGAGGTCTAGGCCAGCCTTGGAGCTTGCCTTCTGGACCCAGAGTTCCCAAAGCTAGTGTTCCTTTTCCTGCTCCTCCCTGTCCTCCTCCTCTTGGTTTCTCCCTCAGCCATTTATTTCTCTTTATTTTTAGTATGTGTTCAATGCAAATTCCCTAATATGAGAAAGTCACTGTGAATCCAAGCATCGTTACACAGATACAAGGATGATCCAAGCAGATGTTCCACACATGAATAGAAAGCAACAAGGAGTATTCATGAGGCATACAAAAGCTTGAGATGTGTTGGAGATGCTTGTTTCATACTGTTTTCTAAGAATGGCAAATATTTGCTTTTGTTATCAAGGCTATACGCCTGTCTGGACCCTGGAACACCAGAGTATGGTCATGGTAATCAAAGAATTCAATGAGTGCATATTTCTAAACACAGGCTTCTGCACACACAGACAGTTGTATATGACGTACTTTACAGAATCAAGCTGTTTTTAGACCGGGTGTCAGGTTCTAACCATTTAAAACACTGGCTGACAGGGTGTGCTTCAATACTAGCCTTATTCATACAGGTGGAAAAAGTATTTATAAAAATAGCATAAAAGAATTTTTATGAGCTCAATTCAGGTAAGTTTCCAATGTTCAATTTACCTCAGTTTTTTTTTTTTTAATTTCTTTCAAGATTTACAAAAAATGCTCACTGGATGTTTTAAATTTTTACATATACTGAAGAAAAAAGGCACTAATTTAAAGTTATTTGGGACTTCCCTGGTGGTCCAGTGGTAAAGACTTCACTTTCAGTGCGAGGGGTGTGGGTTTGATTCCTGGTCAGGGAGCTAAGCTCCCACAAGCCTCAGGGCCAAAAGACATAAAACAGAAGCAATATTGTAACAAATTCAATAAAGTCTTTAAAAATAGTCAAAAAATTCCTAAAAATAAATAAATTTATTTGGGGTCATATTCTCTCAGCCAAAAGAATCTGACTCTTTTGGTGAATGGGAATATATGAAGGGAAATGCCCAGTTTTCACCCTTTTTGGCTTATAAGCAAGATTTAGTAATTATCTTCCATTTGGGGTAGTTTCCAATCTATAACTACTCTGGCACACGCCAGTTACTTTCAGCAAGTCAAGTGCAAAACCCTGGAGGAAACAATTTAGATCCCAAGAGAACAGTGAAGGCTTATCGATGGAAACCTTTATACAGAGTAAGTCAGCATTAAATCAGTGCTGCTGAAATAATACAAAGAAGCTTCAAGGTAGAACCTGGAGGTTCCCTCCACTGTGCACGTAGATAGGAACCTGGAAGTTTTCATACTATCTAGTTACTTGACATCTGTATAGATTTAACCAAAGTGAAAACTGAGTCTCCATTCTACATTCTGTTCTTTTATTCTAGATCAAGGTAAAATCTTTTCATTTCCAAAGTGGGGTTTTAGGTATCCACATTTCCTAAGCCATATTATTGTACTTGCATCTCTCTTTGATTTTGTATGAGAAATCTCATTTTCCAGGTTTTTAGCATTGGCATCTACCATAACATTAAATCCCTCAGATGTTCTTCAAACCATTCATATTTAGGAGTCTCAATAACTTAGTCACTGCTGTACAGCAGAAATTATTACAACATTGTAAATCAATTATTCTCAATATATTTTTTTAAAGCCCCAAAACACCCCCAACCTGCCCTCTAAAAAAGAAAGTAAGTGCTAAATAATGTTTGATATGTGGGACATGGACAACAGTGAGACCCTGTAATGATTAACCTTATGTGTCAAAATTAGCTAAGCTATGGCTATGTTGTTTGGTCAAACATCAGTTTAAATGCTGCTGCACAGATAGATATGATTGCCATTTATAATTACTGGAAAACTGTATGAAGTTTCCTTAAAAAAAAAAAAATAGAACTACCATAGGATCAAGAAACTCCACTTCTGGGATTTATCTGAAGAAACCAAAACAACAAAAATGATAGCTACACCCCCATATTCATTGCAGCATTATACATGCTAACCAAGATATGGAGGCAACCTAAGTGAATACTGATAGATGGATGAATAAAGAAAATGTGGTATGTATATATATGTATAATATATATAACAAAATATTATTTAACCATAAAAAAGAATGAGATATTACACTTTGTGACAACATAGATGAACCTTGAGAGCATTGCATTAAGTGAAATAAATCAGACGAAAATCAAGTATCGTATAACCTCACTTATGTATGAAACCTAAAAAAAATAATAATAATAACCACACATACACCCCCCTCAAAAAAAAAGAACAAACTGAGCTCATGGATACAAAGAACAAACTGAGCTCATGGATACAAAGAACAAATTGGTGGTTTCCAGAGGTAGGAGTGAACAAAATGGGTGCAGGTGACCAAAAGGTACAAACATCCAATTATAAGACAAATAAGTCCTGGGGGTGTAGTGTGCAGCATGGTGACTACAGTTAACAATTCTGTGTTGCATATTTCAAAATTGCTCTATGCAGAGTACATCATGAGAAACGCTGGGCTGGAGGAAGCAAGAGCTGGAATCAAGATTGCCAGGAGAAATATCAATCACCTCAGATATGCAGATGACACCACACTTATGGCAGAAAGTGAAGAAGAACTAAAGAGCCTCTTGATGAAAGTGAAAGAGGAGAGCGAAAAAGTTGGCTTAAAGCTCAACATTCAGAAAACGAAGATCATGGCATCTGGTCCCATCACTTCATGGCAGATAGATGGGGAAACAGTGGAAACAGTGGCTGACTTTCTTTTTCTGGGCTCCAAAATCACTGCAGATGGTGATTGCAGCCAGGAAATTAAAAGACGCATACTCCTTGGAAGGAAAGTTATGACCAACCTAGACAGCATATTCAAAAGCAGAGACATTACTTTGTCAACAAAGGTCTATCTAGTCAAGGCTATGGTTTTTCCAGTGGTCATGTATGGATGTGAGAGTTGGACTGTGAAGAAAGCTGAGTGCCAAAGAATTGATGCTTTTGAGCTGTGGTGTTGGAGAAGACCCTTGAGAGTCCCTTGGACTTCAAGGAGATCCAACCAGTCCATCCTAAAGCAGATCAGTCCTGGGGGTTCATTGGAAGGACTGATGTTGAAGCTGAAACTTCAATACTTTGGCCACCTGATGCGAAGAGCTGACTCATTTGAAAAGACCTTGATGTTGGGAAAGATTGAAGGCAGGAGGAGAAGGGGACAACAGAGGATGAGATGGTTGGATGGCATCACCAACATGATGGACACGGGTTTGGGTGGACTCCAGGAGTTGGTGATGGACAGGGAGGCCTGGCGTGCTGCAGTTCATGGGGTCACAAAGAGTCGGACATGACTGAGCGACTGAACTGAACTGAGAAAGTGTTGATCTAAAAGGTTCTCATTACAAGAAAAAAAGTTTGCAACTATATATATGGTGACAGAT
This sequence comes from Oryx dammah, assembly GCF_014754425.2. Lineage (NCBI taxonomy): Eukaryota > Metazoa > Chordata > Mammalia > Artiodactyla > Bovidae > Oryx > Oryx dammah. The sequence goes on from NW_024070199.1 coordinate 31,396,130, forward strand.
GTTAAGAAAGCTTTCGATAGTTATCATTTTGCAATATACACAAATATCAGATCATTATGCTGTGCACCTGAAACCAATACAATGTTACATGTCAGTTCTATCTGAAAAAAAATTGTAAAAACTGTCAAACTAAAGAAATTCTTGCAATCAGCAGCAGACTTTGAGTGAGGCAGATAATATTCCATAATATGGGTAGGCTTCTTTCAATCAGTTGAAAGCTGCAAGTAAAAACATTGAGGCTGCCAAAAGGAAGAAATTCTGCCTCTTTGCTTTCTTCAGACGCAAAACTGCAATCAACTCCTGCTGGAGCCCACCAGTCTGCCTCACAGATTTAGGACTTGCCAGTCCCACAATTGCATAAGCCAGTACATATCTATCTTTTTCTTTATCATGTCTATCCATAGATGGTCTATATCTTCGACTGGCTCTGTTTCTTTGAAGAGCCCAGTAACTCCCACCCCAAGTCCGAGGTACAGCTCCTAATTCAGAGGCTGCAGAGGAAGAACTTTCTTTCCTGCCCTGCGCTGTCTCTTCCCTCTGCCTTCTTTTCTTTGATTTGTCTGTCTTTCATATTGGCAGCTTTTCTCATCCATGATCCTTGCCCAACTATATAAACGATGCATGAGGTAGTTGATGGAGACTGCAGGTAGAATTATCAATTGGTGGGCTTTATTTACCATAGGGTTTTCAGGCTTGGACCTGGCCTCTTTTGGGGGCAGGGGGTATCTATGTTTGTAAGTTGTTTGCAGTGAAGGCATTTATCAAAGAAATAAATGTGATAATAGTTCCAAGAATTTGAGTGTGTTCATTTCTAGGTGAAGAAAGTCTACTTTATGCTTAGTGTGAATGAGAAAAGACCCACATCAAGGCAACTGTTATGAAAATTTGGAACACGAGGAATATGAGAAAGATGCTTATATACATCTCCTGGGGCATGTTTGCAAGTATCTCTAGGACAGCCACCTAACTCTTCTAGCGTCTGAGAGGGTGCACATGGCCAGCATAATAGACGTTGCCAAATCACTCTCCTACATGTCCCAACTGAAAGCAGTGAATGACAGTGTGATCAGACTTAATGTTTTGCAATCTAATTAGGGTGAAATGGTATTTAATTATCATTTTAATTTGCATTTTCTCTTTATTAGAGAGGTGTGGCATATTTTCACATATTTATTGTTCGGATCTATCCCTCTGTTTATTGTGTATAAATATCCTTCGTTCATTTTTCTTACTAATTTGAGTAGTTGTTTATGTATTATAGATATTAATTCTTTTTCAGTTATAAAGTGTTACAAAAATATTTTCCCATTTTGTACTCTTCACTTTGTGTTTTTAATGTTTTCTTCTAGAAATTTGGAATGTTTCTTTTCAAAAAATTAACATCTTTGGACTATATCTTTTTTATATATCATGTAGGGTGTTGTTATTTTTGTTTAGTCGTTAAGTCGTGTCTGACTCTTTGTGATGCCATGGACTGTAGTCTGCAAGGCTTCTCTGTCCATGGGATTCTCCAGGCAAGAATACTGGAGTGGGTTGCCATTTCCTTCTCCAAGAGATCTTCCCGACCAGGGATTAAACTCAAGTCTGCATTGCAGGCAGATTCTTTTACTGCTGAGTCACTGTAGGGTAGGGACACATTTTTCCTCCCATATGGACAGGTATCATGCCTTAAATAGCCATCTTCCACTGACTTGTAATGACACCAAACTTATGGATATATTGATATATTTTTAGATCTATGTCTAGGGGGTGTCTGCTTTCTCAACTTGCCTTTTGTCTATCCATGTTATAATACCATGCTCACTTTATTTTATTTTCTAGTGCGTTACTTTAATTTCCAGTGAGTCTTACTGTAAGTTTAATTCATCTCCATAGACTCTTCATGTACACAATTGTTTAGCCTATTTTTAAATGTTAAATTTAGAATTAGATGATCAATTAGGTGGGAAAAACTCTACCAGTAATTTTATATTTTGCACTGAATTTGTACTTTAATTTGGAAGATATACTGTCTATTTAAAGTTGTTTTTAAGTTCTTTAAGTTTCTTTTCATAAATAAAAAATAATTTTCTCCACAAAGTCTTATGCATCATTGTTAGAATTATTCCTAGGTACGTGATAGTTTTTGTTGGTATTACAAATGGTGTGTCTGTGTTAGTCACTCAGTCGTGTCCAGCTCTTTGTGATTCCATGGACTGTAGCCTGTCAGGCTCCTCTGTCCATGGAATTCTCCAGGCAAGAATACTGGGGTGGGTAGCCATTCCCTTCTCCAGGGGATCTTCTTGACCCAGGGTTCAAACCCAGGTCTCCCAAATTGCAGACAGATTCTTTACTGTCTGAGCCACTAGGGAAGCCCCATTGCAAATGATATCATTTTTCAAAATTTATATTTTCCTTTCGATAACTGTTGGTCTGTAAGAACACTGATGATTTTATATACTGATTTTATGTAGAACATTGTTAAAATTCTAATATTAGGATTATAGACATTCTCAAGTATTCTAAATAATTGTATCCTCTGAGAACAATAGCAGTTTTATTTTATACTTTTCAATCTCCTTTCTTCCTGCTCAATCAATTTTAATGACTCTAGGTTGATTCATGCTCTCTTTTTTCTTGAATTATTTTTAAAAATTATTTTCCTGGAAAATTGCCCATTTGGCCAACCTTTTAAAATTATTTCATTTGTTTATTTATTTAGGTATAACTGACATACATTATATTGGTTTCAGGTGTACAACATAATGATTAGATATGTGTATACACTTCCAAATGATCATCCCATAAGTCTTGTTAACAACATTCATCACTATACATAGTTAACAGATTTTTCCGTATGATGAGAACTTTTAAGATCAACTTTCTTAACAGCTTTCAAATGTGCAATATAGTATTGTTAACTATAGTCACCATGTTATGCATTATGCTCCCAGGACTTATTTATTTTATAACTGGGAGTTTGTACATTTTGACTATTTTCACCCATTTTGCCCCTGCCCCCACCTCCCCACAGGGAATCAGCCTTCTATCTCCCGTATCTGTCAATATTTATAAGGCTGTTTGTTATGTGGTTTTGTTTTGTTGGCTATTACTTATGAGATCATATGGCATTTGTCTTTGTCTGACTTATTCCACTTTAGCCTGATGCCCTCAAGTCATATGACAAGACTTAATTCTGTTTTATGGCTGGATAATATTTCATTGCATATATATAAACCACACCTTATTTATCCATTCATCCATCAACAGGCACCTAAGTTGTTTTCATCTTGGTTATTGTAAAGAATGCTGCAATGAGCAGGGTGACACATGTATCTTTTTTTCCCCTTACCATAGTAATCTACTGTAATCTACATTTTTTTTTTTTACTTTAAAAAGCATGTCTTTTGGAGTTAGTGTTTTCATTTTCTTTTGATAAATATTCAAAAATGGAACTTCTGATTCACATGTTAGCTCTATTTTTAATTTTTTGAGGACCCTCCATACTGTTTTCCATAGTAGCTGAGCCAATTGACATTCCCATCAATACTGCACAAGGGTTCTCTTTTCTCCACATCCTCAACAGTTCTTGTTATTTCTTGTCTTTTTGATAGTAACAGGTATGAGGTGATATTTCATTGAGACTTTGATTTGCATTTCCCTGATGATTAGTGATGCTGAGCATCTTTTTGAGTACCTGCAGGTCACCTGTATGTCTTCTCCGGAAAAAAAATGTCTGTTTAGATACTCTGTCCATATTTTATTTGGATTGCTTTTTTTTGCTATTGAGTTATATTGTTCTTTATATATTTTGTATATTAATTCCTCGTCAGATAGGTGATTTGCAAACATAGTCTCCCATTCAGTAGGTTGCCTTTTCATTTCATTGGTGGTTTCCTGGCCTTTTAGCTTGATGTAGTTTCATTTGTTTAAGGCTTCCTTTTTGTTGCCTTTAGTTTTGATGTCAGATCCAAAAAGTCTTCACCAATGACAAGAAAGACTATGCCTTTTAAAAAACTGGTTGGCCTATTGTTTCCATAGAATTTTCCTAAATTTAAAAAGAAATCTAATTTTATTTGTATTTGTTTCACTTTTTAAATTCCTGCTATTACTTACTGTAGTTAAACCTTTTTTTCATCGAGTTTTGCTCCTTTATTATGCTTTCTTCTTTCTTCCCCTCTATATGCCTATGTGTGTATGTTTAGTCCTCTGCATTATTTCTAACTTATTTGTCTATTTATCTTATTAATGTTTAGACTACCTTTCACTATTTTATACATACATGTATACACATATATATGTTCAGTTCAGTTCAGTTGCTCAGTCATGTCCGACTCTTTGCGACCCCATGAATTGCAGCACGCCAGGCCTTCCTGTCCATCACCAACTCCCGGAGTTCACTCACACTCACATCTATCAAGTCGGTAATGCCATCCAGCCATCTCATCCTCTGTCGTCCCCTTCTCCTCCTGCCTCCAATCCCTCCCAGCATCAGGGTCTTTTCCAGTGAGTCAACTCTTCGCATGAGGTGGCCAAAGTACTGGAGTTTCAGCTTTAGCATCATTCCTTCCAAAGTATACCCAGGGCTGATCTCCTTTAGAATGGACTGGTTGGATCTTGCAGTCCAAGGGATTCTCAAGAGTCTTCTCAAACACCACAGCTCAATAGCATCAATTCTTCGGCGCTCAGCTTTCTTTATAGTCCAACTCTCACATCCATACATGACCACTGGAAAAACCATAGCCTTGACTAGACGGTCCTTTGTTGGCAAAGTAATGTCTCTGCTTTTGAATATGCTATCTAGGTTGGTCATAACTTTCCTTCCAAGGAGTAAGCGTCTTTTAATTTCATGGCTGCAATCACCATCTGCAGTGATTTTGGAGCCCCCAAAAATAAAGTCTGACACTGCTTCCACTGTTTCCCCATCTACTTCCCATGAAGTGATGGGACCAAATGCCATGATCTTCATTTTCTGAATGTTGAGCTTTAAGCCAACTTTTTCACTCTCCTCTTTCACTTTCATCAAGAGGCTTTTTAGCTCCTCTTCACTTTCTGCCATAAGGATGGTGTCATCTGCATATCTGAGGTGATTGATATTTCTCCTGGCAATCTTGATTCCAGCTTGTGCTTCTTCCAGCCCAGCATTTCTCATGATGTCCTTTGTATATAAGTTAAATAATCAGGGTGACAATATACAGCCTTGACGTACTCCTTTTTCTATTTGGAACCAATCTGTTGTTCCATGTCCAGTTCTAACTGTTGCTTCCTGACCTGCATATAGTTTTCTCAAGAGGCAGGTCAGGTGGTCTGGTATTCCCATCTCTTTCAGAATTTTCCACAGTTTATTGTGATCCACACCGTCAAAGGCTTTGGCATAGTCGATAAAGCAGAAATAGATGTTTTTCTGGAACTCTCTTGCTTTTTCCATGATCCAGTGAATGTTGGCAAGTAGATCTCTGGTTCCTCTGCCTTTTCTAAAACCAGCTTGAACATCTGGAAGTTCACGGTTCAAGTTTTGCTGAAGCTTGGCTTGGAGAATTTTGAGCATTACTTTACTAGCATGTGAGATGAGTGCAATTGTGCGGTAGTTTGAGCATTCTTTGGCATTGCCTTTCTTTGGGATTGGAATGAAAACTGACCTTTTCCAGTCCTGTGGCAACTGCTGAGTTTTCCAAATTTGCTGGCATATTGAGTGCAGCACTTTGTGGATCACCACAAACTATGGAAAATTCTTAAAGAGATGGGAATACCAGACCACCTGAACTGCCTCTTGAGAAATCGGTATGCAGGTTAGGAAGCAACAGTTAGAACTGGACATGGAACAACAGACTAGTTCCAAACAGGGAAAGGAGTACATCAAGGCTGTATATTGTCACCCTGCTTATTTAACTTATATGCAGAGTACATCATGAGAAACTGATGGGCTGGATGAAGCACAAGCTGGAATTACAATTGCCAGGAGAAATATCAATAACCTCAGCTATGCAGATGATACAACTCCTATGGCAGAAAGTGAAGAACTAAAGAGGCTCTTAATGAAAGTGAAAGAAAGGAGTGAAAAAGTTGGCTTAAAACTCAATATTCAGAAAACAAAGATCATGGCATCTGGTCCCATCACTTCATGGCAAATAGATGGGGAAACAACAGAAACAGTGAGAGACTTTATTTTTGGGGGCTCCAAAATCACTGCAGATGGTGACTGCAGCCATGACATTAAAAGATGCTTCCTCCTAGGAAGAAAAATTATGACCAACCTAGACCCATATTAAAAAGCAGAGACATTACTTTGCCAACAAAGGTCTATTCTAGTCAAGGCTATGGTTTTTCCAGTAGTCATGTATGGATGTGAGAGTTGGACTATAAAGAAAGCTGAGCACTGAAGAACTGATGCTTTTGAACTGTGGTGTTAGAGAAGACTCTTGAGAATCTCTTGGACAGCAAGGTGATCCAACCAGTCCATCCTAAAGGAAATCAGTCCTGAATATTTCATTGGAAGGACTGATGCTGAAGCTGAAACTCCAATACTTTGGCCACCTGATGCGAAGAACTGACACATTGGAAAAGAACTTGATGCGGGGAAAGACTGAAGCCAGGAGGAGAAGGGGATGACAGAGGATGAGATAGTTGGATGGTATCACTGACTCAGTGGACATGAGTTTGAGTAAAGTCTGGAGGTTGGTGACAGACAGGGAGGCCTGGCATGTTGCAGTCCATGGGGTCGCAAAGAGTCAGACATGACTGAGTGAATGAACTGAACTGAACTGAAATTATAGATACACAGCAGAATTAGAGCCCAGCTTTGGAATTCAGCTTATACCTGTCTTTAGTTCTCTCCTTACTGAGTTGGTTCTTTGGGGAAACAGCTAATTAAGTTCACTCTTGAGGAGACAGGCTTTTGGGGCTGGTGATGCTTGTCCAGGCTGCTTCCTCACCCTTATATCACCCTCTCCTCCCAGCTCTTGGGTTCCCATTCAGGGGCCTCAGCTGTGAAGTCCTGCTCTGGGGTCCTGGCCTGGCAGAGCCTCTTCCTGCTCTGACCTTCTCTGTCACTGAAGCAGACATGAACTGTTCTTTAGTCAATGACTCTTACCCCATGCTCCCCTCCTTTCCCAGGCTGTTAGCCTCTTCAACAGGGATCGTCCTGCAGTGCCCATCACCCCCAGGACCTGGGCTAGGGCTGAGCCCACACTCAGGGCTCCACTAAGTAACACTGATGGATGGGGTGATAGCTTCATCCAAGAGAAAGAAATGACAATGTCCTTTTCTCCTGATGTTTTATAATATCTTTATTGAGCAAAGTATATATGTGTACCTATGTAAACCTTGTTGGTCTGTGAAATCCAAAAGTCTTGGATCCAAAAGTCTTAGCTCTAGTGGATGGACCCTAAGTCTGCGGGATTTAAGAATCATTTAGGACAATAAAAAATAGATTCCTGGACCTTGTCCCAGGCCCAAGGAACTGGAAAATGAGAGCCCAGCAAAGCTGTTTTTAAAAAGACATGCAGATTATTCTGATGTGGGTGGTATTTAAATTAGGCCTCAAACACTGGGGAGAGTTTGGACATGGGGTGTTGGAGGTGGGTACTGGCAGGAAGAGGCCTTCAGAGCGAATGTGTGAGCAAAGGTGGAAAAGAGGAGAAGCAAGTTTTGGAGTTGCCAATGGACCATATGGACCAGATAGATGGCCTGTACAAGGGAGCAGATGAGGTGCTATCCAAAAGGTAGGTGGTGGCCAAAAGGTAAGTGGTGGTTCAATTGTGACAAACTGAACCTTTACCAAGAATACTAGATCCTCCTCCAAGGAAGAAGAAAGAAAAATTATGGAATTCCTTATGTGCAACAATCATTGTCTTTGGGCAGAACAGATAATATCCCATGTATTATTTTATTTTATTTTTTATGGATTTATCAATTTTAAATGGATATTGTTTGGATTAACACAACATAATATTAATATATTAAAAAGCTTTCCTGAATTCTAGGTAGTGTTTGGTTCTTTTTAGCAGATCTTAGAGTACAATTTTCATGATGTGAGATGCTATGAGTTATTTTAACCAAAAGACTGAGGGGCTTGTTGCCTCAGGGGGACCCCCTGTTTGTCTGGATAGTGGTTGTTATTCAGTCAGTAAGTTGTGTTTGACTCTTTTGTGACCTCATAGACTGTAGCCCGCCAGGCTCCTCTGTCCATGGGATTTCCAGGAAAGAATACTGGAGTGGGTTGCCATTTCCTTCTCCATTGTTTGGGTGGCATCATTCTTTTATTAATTTTTCTATTGAAATATGTTTTACATATAAATGTGTGCAACATGTTAACTTGATACATTTTTACACTGTAATGTGATTGCCATTGTAGCAATAATTAACACCTCTGTCAATTTACATAATTAACCTTTCTTTTGGTGGTTGGAATAATTAAGTTCTACTCTCTTAGCAAGTTTGATGATTATAGTGTTATTATTGTCTGTGTTAACTCTACTGTGCATTTGATCTCTAGGACTTATGTCCTAACTTGTTGCAGATTTGTACTCTTAACCTCTATCATATCCCTTCACCTCCTATCTATTGGTAACCATAATCTTACTCGCTGCTTTACAAGTTTGGCTTTTTTAGATTCTACAGGTAGTGATATCATACAGTTCTTGTTTTTCTCTAACTAATCTCACTTAGCATAATGTGCTCAAGGTCCATTCATGTTGTTGCAAGTGGCAGGATGTCCTTCTTTCTCAGACTGAGTAGTATTCTGTTATATGTACCAGAATATACAATACACAATCAAGGGACTCAATGAAGATGCTTATTGGACATTTAGGTTGTTTCCATGTTTTAGCTATTATAAATAATATAGCTATTAATTTAATATAAATAATATGGAGGGTATAGATACCTCCTTAATAACCAAAGAAACCCTGAGAAAAAAGAACAAAACTTGAGGAATCCTATCTCTTGATATCAAACTATACACCAAAGCAATAGTAATAAAAACAGTAAGTACTGACATAAAAACAGACAGAGACCAATGGAACAGAAAGAGCCCTCAAATTAAACTTCTATATATACAGTCAGCTTATTTAACTTATATGCAGAGTACATCATGAGAAACGCTGGACTGGAAGAAACACAAGCTGGAATCAAGATTGCCAGGAGAAATATCAATCACCTCAGATATGCAGATGACACCATCCTTATGGCAGAAAGTGAAAAGGAGCTAAAAAGCCTCTTGATGAAAGTGAAAGAGGAGAGCGAAAAAGTTGGCTTAAAGCTCAACATTCAGAAAACGAAGATCATGGCATCTGGTCCCATCACTTCATGGGAAATAAATGGAGAAACAGTGGAAACAGTGTCAGAGTTTATTTTTTGGGGCTCCAAAATCAGTGCAGATGGTGATTGCAGGCATGAAATTAAGAGACGCTTACTCCTTGGAAAAAAGTTATGACCAACCTAGATAGTATATTCAAAAGCAGAGACGTTACTTTGCCGACTAAGGTCCATCTAGTCAAGGCTATGGTTTTTCCAGTGGTCATGTATGGATGTGAGAGTTGGACTGTGAAGAAGGCTGAGCACCGAAGAATTGATGCTTTTGAACTGTGGTGTTGGAGAAGACTCTTGAGAGTCCCTTGGACTGCAAGGAGATCCAACCAGTCCATTCTGAAGGAGATCAACCCTGGGATTTCTTTGGAAGGAATGATGCTAAAGCTGAAGCTCCAGTACTTTGGACACCTCATAAGAAGAGTTGACTCATTGGAAGACTCTGATGCTGGGAGGGATTTGGGGCAGGAGGAGAAGGGGACGACAGAGGATGAGATGGCTGGATGGCATCATGGACTCGATGGACGTGAGCCTGAGTGAACTCCGGGAGATGGTGATGAACAGCGAGGCCTGGTGTGCTGCAACTCATGGGGTTGCAAAGAGTCAGACACGACTGAGCGACTGAACTGAACTGAATATTCACCAAGAGAACCAATACCCAGTAGGGAAAGTATAGTCTCTTCAACAAATCGTGTTAGGAAAACAGGATAACCACATGTAGAGCATTGAACTTGGACCCCTGTCTTATCCCACTCACAAAGAGTAACTCAAAATAGATCAAAGACTTAAACCTAAGACCTGATAACTTAAAACTCCTAGAAGGAAACATAGGGAAGAAACTCCTTGCCATTGGTCTTAGCAAGGAGTTTTTGGCGATGAGACCAAAAGCATAAACAAGAAAAGTGAAAAACAACAAATGGGACATCAAACTTAAAAGCTTTGGCACAACAGAAACAACTAACAACATGAAAAGGCAATCCTGGGAGTCTGAGCAGAAGACTAATGGAGGCTCACGGTGAACTGAGGAAGGGAACTACAGAAGCTGGAGACACCAGGGAGAAGGCCACTCAAACAGCTCCAGAATGAAGTAATGAGGACCTGCAGGAGGTGAACAGCAGTGGGTTTGAGGACAGCATCATATCTTGTGGCCTGGCTAGGAGTCAGCTGCTCTCTTCTTTTTTTTTTTTTTTTGAAGATTTTTTTTGATGTGGACCTTTTTTTTTTTATTAGTTTTTATTTAATTTGTTACAATATTGCTTCTATTTTTTTAAGGTTTCTTTTTGGCCATGGGGCATATGGGCTCTTATCTCCCCAACCAGGGATTGAACCTACACCCCCAGCACTGGCAGAACTCTTCTCCACTGGACCAGCAGGGAAGTTCCTCCCTACTCTTCTTCATCACATGTCTGTCCTTTACAGACCTGCCCAAACCCCCATGTCTGCACCAAGTTATATGTCCTTGAGGCAGGAGATATGCGTTATGCTTCTCTGTGTGCAGAGTCCTGGCAGACCAACTAGTAATAAGTAATTTGATTTATCTTGCTAACGATGATCATTCCACATAACGCTTCTGGCTTGAAAAGACCCTCCTGAACCCAGAAATGTATTTCTCAGGATCAAAGTATAGTCCTGGGTGAATGAGGGTAGGAGAAAATGGACCAGAGAACAGTCTACTAATAACTCAAAGAGATCAGATTTAAAGAAGCTGCAATCCTTTAATCCCAGGTGATATTGCTTCTGCTGCAAACCCTGGAGTCCACATCATCATACAGATGAGCCCTGGCTGCAATCTCCAGCCACCTGATCCTCAGAAGGGGCAGGGAACATTAGCTGTTCCAGAAGTGGGCACAATAGGCTGTTCGGCAGGGGCTGGACACTGTCATTTAAGCCACAGCATGCCTCTGTCTCTCTAGGAACTGGTGTGATGGAGATGTAGAGAACCTTAACCCTAGCTTGGCACAGAGGCAGCCTGATATTCCCCAAGGCTCTTCCACCCAGAAATTCTGCATAGTAAACAGAAGAACCAGTATGCAAGCCTGTGGTGAGGAAGGGCCACTGAGGCATGTGGCATGGTGACAGAGCAATGGAATTTCCTGGAGGAGGGACATTTTTGGCATTACATCTAGACTTCCTGTCTCAGGCAAGACTGCATTGTGGTCTTATTTCACCTCTTTATGTCACCTGTATTTCCATTTTTCTGGAGGAAAGTAATGCGTGCATTTTCAGTTGCTCAGTCAATCCGACTCTTTGTGACACCCCTGGACTTCAGCCAGTCAGGCTCCTCTGTCCATGCAATGTTTCAGGTACGAATACCGAAGTGGGTCACAGTTCCCTTCTCCAAGAGATCTTCCCAACCCAGGGATCAAACCTGCATCTCCTGTGATGCCTCCAGTGGTAGGCAGATTCTTTACCGCTGAGCCACCTGGGCATAACATAGAAAAATGCTAAATTCCTTAACTTGGGATATCTGGTTTTCTTTAATTAACAATAATCTTTTGACATTCGGACACCTCCCCTTTGTTGCAAAACTTCTGTATAACCTGGTTCCTCCCCTCACCTCCTTGGAGCCATTCTCTCAGAGTTACTTGAGATGCTGTCTCTTGGGCGTAAAGTCCTAAAAATTTGTACCAAATAAAACACAACTCAACTTTTAGGTTGTGAATATTTTTTACATCGACACAGGGCTAAAGGAGTAACTAGAATGATCATTAGCAGAGACTAATTGACCATAGGGTCTCAAGAACTGAAATATTTCATTCATGTTCTATTTGAACTCCTGAAGAGAAAACAAATCCTAGGTCTGATGAAAAGAGGTGTGTCTTTAGCAATTACCATAAAGTTTTATGGGACCTTAACAAATTCCTTGTTCTCAAAGTTTGAAACACAAGCAATTCTTCAACTCCAAGGACATCACAGAAATTTGTGTCTCTCTAAAGACTAAAAATGCAAGTGCAATGATTCCTATGTTCCCATTTAACTCAGCTCTTTGGTTTGTGTAGAGGAGAGATTGTTTTAGCAACCAGCACTGAAAAATATCCATTCGCTATTTTGCTACTCTCCTTTATTTCAAGACCTACTATTCTAAGGAAGAAGCCAACTAAGGTGCCTGGAGGAATGTGATCCAGATTCTACCAACCAGCTGCACACTGCTGGGACTTGAATTCAGAAGTGAATCCCATGAGGATGCAGCTACATGTAAGGGGATGCTTATCTGACCTGCAAGCTTGGTGAAGGCAGGGGATTCTTCACATGGGCAGTTGTAACCTTTCCAGCATTTGGTTCCAGGGGTTACAAGGGCCAAGCAGCATCTAGCCATGATGGTTTTGCTAGAGAAGCTATTGAGTGTGACTGCTGCCCAGCTCAGATTCTGTCTTTCCAGCTTTCCTGGAAATTTGCTGAGCTCCCTAACATTCTTTGCTGGGAGAAACACCAACAACCTGAGATATACAGATGATACACTGTAATGGCAGAAAGTGAAGAGGAACTAAAGAGTCTCTTGATGAAGGTGAAAGAGGAGAGTGAAAAGTTGGCTTGAAACTCAACATTCATAAAACTAAGATCATGGCATCCAGTCCTATCACTTCACAGCAAATAGAAGGGGAAAAAGCAGAAGCAGTGACAGATTTTATTTTCTTGGGCGCCAAAATCACTGCTGACAGTGACTGCAACCATGAAATTAAAGATCTTGCTCTTTGGAAGGAAAGCTATGATAAACCTAGACAGTGTATTAAAAAGCAGAGATATAATTTTGCTGACAAAGGCAATATAGTCAAAGCTATGGTTTTTCCAGTAGTCATGTGCAGATGTGAAAGTTGGACCATAAAGAAGGCTGAGTGCTGAAGAACTGATGCTATAGAATTGTGGTGCTGGAGAAGACTCTCGAGAGTCCCTTGGACTGCAAGGAGATCCAACCAGTCAATCCTAAAGGAATTCAAGCCTGAATATTCACTGGAATGACTGGTGCTGAAGCTGAAGCTCCAACACTTTGGCCACCTGATGCAAAGGGCCGACTCACTGGAAAAGACTCTCATGCTGGGATAGACTGAAGGCAAATGGAGAAAGGGCAGCTGAGGATGAGATAGTTACATAGCACCAACTCAATGGATATGAATTTGAGCAAACTCTGGGAGATATCAGAGGACAGAGTAGCCTGGCGTTTTGCAGTCAATGGGGTCTCAGAGTCAGACATGGCTTAGCAACTGAACAATAACAACAATAACAGTTTATGACAAGATAGCTCTGTCCATGGGGTCACAAAGATTCGGACATGACTGAGCCAGTAACACAGTCTAAAGCATACAATGGCGAAGAATCAGTTCAGTTCAGTTCAGTTCGGTCGCTCAGTCGTGTCTGACTCTGCGACCCCATGAATCGCAGCACACCAGGCCTCCCTGTCCATCACCATCTCCCGGAGTTCACTCAGACTCACGTCCATCGAGTCCGTGATGCCATCCAGCCATCTCATCCTCTGTCGTCCCCTTCTCCTCCTGCCTGCAATCCCTCCCAGCATCAGAGTCTTTTCCAATGAGTCAACTCTTCTCATGAGGTGGCCAAAGTACTGGAGTTTCAGCTTTAGCATCATTCCTTCCAAAGAACACCCAGGACTGATCTCCTTCAGAATGGACTGGTTGGATCTCCTTGCAGTCCAAGGGACTCTCAAGAGCCTTCTCCAACACCACAGTTCAAAGAATAGTCTCTTCAATAAATGGTGTTGGGAAAACTGGACAAACACATGCAAAAGAATAAAACTGGACTCCTGTCTCACACTATCCACAAAAATAAACTCAAAATAGATTAAAACCCTTAATGTAAAACCTGAAACCATAAGAAAGCCATGTTTGTTCCTATAAGAAAACATAATGAGTAAAATTCCTAAACACCAGTTTTAAAAAAGATTTTTTTAATTTGACACCAAAAGCAAAGACAACACTAACAGAAAGCAAGCATGAACAAGTAGGACTATATCAAACCAAACACTTTCTGCCCAACAAAATGAAGACAACCTATGGAATGAAAATATTTTCAAATCATATATCTGATAAGGGGTTAATACCCAAAACGCAGAAAGAATTCAAACAACCCAATAGCAAAAAAAAAAAAAAAAAAAAGGAAGAACAACCTGTTAAAAAGTGGGCAGAGAATCTGAAAAGACATTTTCCCTCAAAGAACACATAAAGATGGCCAACAGGTTCATGAAAAGGTGCTCAGCATCAGTAATCATCAGCGAAGTGCAAATCAAAACCACAGTGAGATATCACCTCATACATGTTAGAATGGCTGTCATCACAAAGACAAGAGAAAAGTGCTGGTGAGGATTTGGAGAAAAGGTAGCCCTGTGTATGCCCCCTGATTTCAGTTCATGCTCTAACACGCCCCTCTGAGCAGCTCCTCTCCCGCAGCTGCCCCTCTGTCACTTCTGCCAGTGAGAGGTTTGAGTGATGGGGAACACATGCGGTGACGTAAGTGTCCTGTCTTAATGCCTTTCCTGGGGCTGGCTGTTTTGTACCCTAACCCGAATGTTACTATGTCAGAGGTCCTCAACAGTGCCTGCTGGGAAAAGCAGAGTGTGCCATGGCCTAGAGCAATGAGGAAAGCAGTGTTAGTCGCTCAGTCATGTCCGACCTTTTGTGACCCCATCGGCTGTAGCCCACCAGGCTCCTCTGTCCATGGAATTCTCCAGGAAAGAATACTGGAGTGGATTGCCATTTCCTTTTCCAGGGGATCTTCCTGACCCAGGGATCAAACCGAGGATTCCTGCATTGCAGGTACATTCTTGACCATCTGAGCTACCAGGGAAGCCCTAGAACTCTGAAGGCCTCCATTCAAATATTCCAAAATACCCCAGGCTTCCAGAAAGACAGAATTCTGAGTGAACACTGCACTTGGGCTTGACCTCTCCCTGGGGCATCTGAAACTGAGCTAATTGATCCCAGAGTATTGTGTGGACCAGAGCACTGGGTGTGGCAGAAAGAGTATAGGGTTTAGTTGAATCTTGGCTTTGAATTTGTTTCTGCCCCAAGCATGTGTCTTTCCCCCTCCCTTTCAATGGTCTCAAGTTTCCCTTTCAATGGTTCCAAGTGTGTCGAGAGGCATTACATGCACAGCAGCCCAAGAGGAGGCCCAGTGCAGACACAATCAGAGCAGAAGTAAGAGTAATCTTGGAGACAGAAATGCCAACCCACTCCAGTATTCTCGCCGTGGGAAATCCATGGGCAGAGGAGCTATAGTCCAGAGGGTTACAAAGAGTCAGACGTGACTGAAGCAACTTAACAGGCAAGCATAGGAGTAATCTGGGAGGGCTTCCTTTAGGAGGTGAATCTTACCAAGGACTTTGAATGTGCTAGACCACGGTCACCCTGGAAAACACACAGATGCCAAGGTTACCGCAGAGGCCACTGGCAAGTCCCCATCCTCCACTTCATCTGGGCTCGGCCTCCTTGGCTCCCACTTCAGGCCTTTGGGGAGAGGTTGACATTCACTAACAAAGGGATCCTTTGAGAATCCTGGGAGCCCAGAAAGAAAAGCACGATCTGGACTCTCCATCTGCCTGCCTGGCTGTTGTGTAAGAGCTGCAAGGGAAAGAGGAGCGGTCGGCGCAGGGTGGCTTACAGTGGCTGCAGTCAGTTCCCGGCCGCAGAGAGGCCAACTCCGCCGGCTGACAGGCCAGGCTTCTCCCACAGGCCTTCCCTGGGACTAGACAAAGGAGGAACAGAGAACAGGAAAAGGGCGGAGGCTGCAAATAAAAATTAATTAACACTATTTTTCTTTCCCTTTCTGAAGGTAATCCCTTAATCCTAAGAAGTGGGATGTATGCCTGCCCCTTGGTCCATAACAAAAAGGGAAGGTCAGGAAGAATCCATCATGTTCAAGGTTCTCACCTGTTAGATTTACTTTTGTCAATGGCTCTTTGTGTGCCAAGCTCCTGTGGAGTGAAATGGGCCTTCTCGGCTTGGACTAAGATGGGACAGTCATGGCCAAGGATGGCCATCACCGGGAAAGTTTTGACTTGGACAGATTGGCAGCTGCAGGAAAACTGCATGTCAGGACTTGAGTTACTGAGGGGAAAAGAGGGACTCTGATAGTTTCTCAAGTGCTTTCCAAATAATTCTTTATTCCATCAACAGGTTTTTCTCTGTAGCCCATTACACTCCACTTTTTCTCTGCTTCCATCCAGGGACCTTGTTAGGGATTAAAAAGGTTCTTTTTGAGGTCTTTGTCTCTAGGCTCCAACATAATCAGTATAGGAAAGCGTTTACCATCCTGGCCTCCACCATTTGGAAGTGGGCAGAAGGAGGAAGAAAAGGGATGACTGGAAAGGAAATACGAAAAGTAATTTGAAACCAATCAGAAAACCCGGGAAGCTACTCTCATGCTTAACCTAAGTAAATGGCCACCATTCCCTTGGTTGTTCAGGTCAGACACTTGGGTGAGCATCACTGGTCTCTTCCCCCACCCCCTCTGCATTCACACTGAGGGGTTCAAGCCATTGTGACCTCTTGTCTGGGTTATTGGAATGGTCTTAATGATCTCTTGATCTAATATATCATTGTCCTTCAATCTAACTTGCAAATCACGACCAGAATTTCATTCGACTACACAACTCGATCATATTTCTTTCCTGGTCTAATGGCTCCCTACTGCTTTCAGAATAATTTCCAAACTCCTAAGTATGGCAATACTTTGGTTATCTGATACAAAGAGCCAACTCATTAGAAAAGACCCTGATTATGGGGAAGAGTAAAGGCAGGAGTAGAAGGGGATGACAGAGTACAAGATGGTTGGATGGCGACATCGAGGACATGAGTTTGAGCAAACTCTGGGAGATGGTAAAGGACAGGGAAGCCTGGCTTGCTGCACTCCATGGGGTCACAAAGAGTTAGACATGACCTAGTGACTGAACAACAACAAAGTATGGCAATGCCTGTGACTCTAAGGTCCAAGCTTACCAATCATCTGGTCTAATCCCTTCTTATAATAGATGAAGACAGTGAAGCTCTGGAAAATGTAGTGACTTGCCTTTGCCCAAGGATACCAAGATATTCCAGCAAAACTAAACCTAGAAGCACAAAAACCCAGTCAAATACTCCTTCCATGCTGTTCATGGCTTCCTGTCACCATCAGAGAGGAAGTGGGGAGAGGGACTGAAACCCTACAAGGCTCTGAGAAAGCCCTTTCTCTCATCTGTGTCTGTCATCTCCTTGGCAAACTAGGGAGGACACCAGTGAGATGTCACAGGGCATGTGAGGCGTTTGGAAAATACAAATCCCTCAGTTAGGAGAGTCTAAGCAATTATTTACTTGTCATCTTGGGAGGGTAGGGCAGGATTAATCTGAGCTCAAAGAATCAGGGTAGAAACAAAGGTGTCATTATTACTTTAATAATGATAATCATTTACTAATCTGCAGACTCTATACAGGTATTATTACTCCACCCTGGAGTAGTTTACCTGTTACAATTGGGGCTAAGCCAGTGATGAAGGTGGGGATGAGAAGGAGCCAGGTGATCGACACCATGAGGGTCAGAAGGTAGGAAAACAAACTGGAGAAAGAAAGGATGCTGATGTGCTGCTGATGGAGGGAGAGTGTGGATGGTCCGACAGGCAAGACATTTTACAGTCATAAAAGTCATAAGCTATTTCTCTTAGGGAATACTTTATAGCGGAACTCACATTTCTCATTTTTCTTTAAAAGACTATAAAAAAGCATGTCGGGTCTTAGTTATGACTTACAGGATCCTTCACTGTGGCTCATGGACTCTAGTGGCAGGCAGGAGGCTCACAGACTCAGTACCTGTGGCTCACAGGCTTTGTTGCCCTGTGGCGTATGGGATCTTAGTTTCCTGACCAAGGATTGAACCAGCATCCCCTGCCTTGCAAGGCAGATTCTTAACTACTGGATTACCAGGGAAGTCCCTCTCATTTCTCTTGTTGTGGTTTAGTAGCTAAGTCATGTCTGACTCTTTGTGACCCCATGGACTGTAGCCCACCAGGTTCCTCTGTCCATGGGATTCTCCAGGCAAGAATACTAGACTGGGTTGCCATTT
Source organism: Oryx dammah (assembly GCF_014754425.2). Lineage (NCBI taxonomy): Eukaryota > Metazoa > Chordata > Mammalia > Artiodactyla > Bovidae > Oryx > Oryx dammah. The sequence goes on from NW_024070199.1 coordinate 31,414,457, forward strand.
CCTCCTCCAGGGGATCTTCCCAACCCAGGGATCAAACCTACATCTTCTACATTGGCAGGTGGATTCTTCACCACAGAGCCACCTGGGAAGCCCCTCATTTTTTCTTATTAGGAACAAAAAACAAGAATGTTAAGTGAACTGCCTAAGATCCCATAACTTGTCAATGACAGAACTTGAACTAGAACTTGAGTCTTTTTACAGTTAGTTGTGTGCTGGTCCAAGAAGAGCCCACATGGGTGCTGGAGAATGTAGCACTTTGGGGAAGAGAAGGGCCAGAAGATAAGGTGTTAGGATGTAGGTCTAGGGGCTAGTTCACTACCATCAAATGCCCATCTCTGATTTCCACTAACACCTTCCTCCCCTCCCCCAGTGCATTTCAAAAAATATAAAAGGGCCCAAGTGTGAGGAATGGGCTTCCCTAATAGCTCAGTTGGTAAAGAATCCACCTGCAATGCGGGAGACCCTGCTTTGATTCCTGGGTGGGGAAGATCCACTGGAGAAAGGAGAGGCTACCCACTCCAGTATTCTTGGGCTTCCCTGGTGGTTCAGCGGGTAAAGAATCTGCCTGCAATGGGGGAGACCTGGGTTCAATTCCTGGCCCGGGAAGATCCCCTGGAGAAGAGAAAGGCTACCCACTCCAGTATTCTGGCCTGGGGAATTCCATGGACTGTATAGTCCATGAGGTCAAAAAGAGTCGGACATGACTGAGCCACTTTCACAAGTGTGAGGAATAGCCAAAATCCTCACTTCTGGGGCTGTCCAAATCAAACTGGCATCCAAAAGCGGGAGAGAAATTGTCGGCTCTCAGTAAGAGAGTGTGTTGCTTCCTCTGGAGCTTTTCAATTTTTCCAGGAGTGAGAACCCATATAAAGGAGAAAGAAAATAAAAGACATCATGAAATTCTAGCAATTGTCCTCTTTTCTTGAGTCAGGCATCCTCAGGTCTACGTATTCTCTCGGTGGTATGCACCTCATCTTGGCAGCACCGACCGCTGAGGTGACTCTACCTGGAGTCGTGGGGCTACTTGAGTAACACCTGCTTCCCTTGCTGGACTGCAAGTGTGGTCAGGGCAGAAACGCCCTTGGCCTTTTCTTTGCTGCCTGGTATGGAGTTTGGCGCTCTGCTTCAGTTAAGATGTGCCACCCAGGGTGCTACCCAGATCCACTTCAGGGAAGAACTTGCTGCCCACCTGTGGGGAACACAGTCAGCACAGAGCCTCCTGCTGTCAGCATCTTTAGGGTCTATTTCAGCTGCAGAACAGCACCTCTGAAGGTCATACCTCCCTGGTGGGGGGCACTGCACAGTGGTGACTCAGTGGAGCAGGGGGTAGTGGATTGAATGGTGACCCCCAAAAGATACATCCGTGTCCTAACCCCCAGACACCTTGTAAATGACGCCTTATTTGGAGAAAGGGTCTTTGCAGATGGATTTAAGTTAAGGTTCTCAAAATGAGGTCATTTGGGGTTTAGAGTGGAACCTAAATTGAGTGACAGACATCCTTATAAGAAAAAGGCAGGGCTTCCCTGGTGGCTCAGTGAAAAAGAATCTGCCTGCCTGCGCAGGAGACATGGGTTCGATCCCTGATCCAGGAAGATCCCACATGCCGAGGAACAACTAAGCCCATGTGCCACAACTACTGAGCCTGGGCTCTAGAGCCTGTGCTCTGCAACAGGAGAAGTCACAGCAATGGGAAACCCATACACCACAACCAGAGAGCAGCCCGCACTTGCTGCAATTAGAGAAAAGCCCTCACAGCAAGAAGACCCAGCATAGCCAAAAAAAGGAAGAGGCAGAGACTGGCTGGACGCTGTTCAGGGACACCTGGAGCCACTAAAAGTTGGAAGAGGCAAAGAAGGTTACTCCCCATGAGCCTTAAGAGGGAGCACGCCGGCCTTGCTGACACCTCATGCTGGATTTCCAGCCTGCAGAACTGGAAGGAAAGGCATTTCTGATGTTGCCATTGGTTATGCATCCCTAAGAAACCAACACACGGGCATAAAGGACTGCATTCGGGCCGCCGATGACCGGTTCATGCTCCAGAGCTCACTGTTGGGTCCCCGAGGTTCTGTCAGGCCTGAATCATGTGCAGCTTCTTCTTTCACCCAATCTGCTTTCTTCTTTCCTCCTTTCACAGATTTTGATCCCTAATAAACAACTCACACTCCAAAGTCGGTCTCACTGTTTCTGGAGAACTCAGCATGGCATGTTATACTAAGATATTTGTTAAATGAGTAAATTAAGTAGACAGTGAGTTCCTGCAAAGCAAGCAGAATGGAATGTTGTGCTCAGTCAAGCCCGACTCTTTGAGACACCATGCACTGTAGCCCACCAGGCTCCTCGGTCCATGGAATTCTCCAGGCAAGACCACTGGAGTGGATTGCTGTTTCCTCCTCTAGGGGATTTTCCCGACCCAGGGAATCAAACCCAGGTCTCCTGCATTGCAGGCAGATTCTTTACCAACTGAGTCACCTGGAAAGCCCTTATTTGGGAGGCAAGAACTATGTCTTATGCTGAAAACCTTAAAGTTTAGGACAGTGTCTCACACAGAATACGTATTCAATTACAATGTCTTAAAGAAAGAATGCATGAACATATAGATAGTTTGAATTGAACTGATAGATTCAAATGAATTTTGGTAAAAATACTTTTGTATATTTCATGTGAGTCTACACTGAAGAAGGAAGGAAGGAGAGAAAGGAGGGAGGAGGGAGCGAAAGAAGAGAAGAGGGAAGGAGGGTGATCATGGCTCCCTGTGTCCTGAACTCAGCCAGTTATTGTCTTCGGGCTCCTGTGAGGGTGAGAACAGAAGACACAACCTCTGTGAAGGACAGCTTTCCCCCTTGAGGGCAACATTTTTGTTCCTGCAGCGCCAAGACTCTCCCAATCAACATGCAGAAATCATTTCACCACCATGCCCCTAGCCACTCTGACATAAATCCTTATGGATAAACATTTTTAGTGTAAAGAGCAAAAATAAAACAGAAGGGACGTGTTCCAACAAGGCGGTGGAATGCAGGTAAAGGAGAAAGACTTGCCACTATTTTCAACAGTCGGAAAGTCTCTGTGGAGGAAATGGGATTTCAGAATGACTTTCTGTCTCAGCAGGTTTCAGAGGATCAGGACCTCAGAGGTCATGAACCACAGTACCTTCTTTTAGAGATGAAGATATTACAGGCCAGTGACAGCAGGGGGTCTGCTACCAGGTGCCCAGAGAAATGAGGCTAGAACCTCAGAGGGCTTCCTGCCAACTCTGAATGGGGCAGAAGGAAGGAAGGAAGAAGCGCAGGAGGAAGTGGAGGAGAAAAGGGGTACTGGCAAAATGAACAGGGTTTTAGCACAGGTAGGGCTTTCCATGCGGCTCAGTGGTGAAGAATCCACCTACCAATGCGGGAGACACAGGAGAGCTGGGTTCGAGCTCCAGGTCAGGAAGATCCTCTGGAGAAGGAAATGGCAACCCACACCAGTATTCTTGCCTGGAGAATCCCATGGACAGAGGAGCGTGGCAGGCTACAGTCCTTAGGTTCAAAGAGTCAGACACGACTGTAGTGACTTACCACACATGCAAGGGAAGGAAATCACCCGATTCTGGCTCGGGGCTTCAGACAGACTATATAGCATTCATTCCCTGTAACAAGGATGTGCTCTCTTCATTTCATCATCCAGGAAGTGAACTCAGAAACATTGGGTAAGTTTCCCAGGTAAAGTGTAAAGTTAGGATTCAAAGTCTAGTCTGACCTCCCAAAACTGTGCTTTCCTAGAACAGCATGTGATAAAGGAGAAGGTGAGAATAAAGTGGAAATGAAGGATTGGCTGCGATAGATGGGTTACCTGGGGGAAGCCAAGGAAGGAGAACAGGAGTGGGGATTGAGGAGCTCAGGAACCCCCAGAAAAGAGTCTTAAAGCTCAGAGTGATAGGAAAAAGGCACTAGGAGCCGTCTTCTTATCTGCAAATGTCTAAGGAGAGAGGAGATATGGCGGCAGTGTCTGTGTCTGGCGTTGGAGCTAAACGTTGGTGTTGAAGGTGGAACACTGGGTGGGCAGAGGGGCCGTGATTATCCCCCAGGGGGAGATGCTACTGCCCATCAGTACTGAGGGCATGACTCTGCAAATGGCAAGAAACAAGTTTCTCGGACTTCTGGAAAACAATAGACAGGAAATGGAGAGGATCTGCTTTGGATCAGAAATAGGAGCTTTCTTAGGAGTAAGGGAGGCCCAGGGGAAATAAGATATCCTGCCAACCTTCACTGGGGGCCCTTGTTTTAATGTCCATCTTCCTCAGTAGACTGAACCTCTGGAGGAGTATCTGTTTCCCAGTCCTAGTGGAGTAGACACTCAAGAAACAAACCCTTGGGTGCCTTTCAGCTCAAACAACCTACCCTATTCTGCTGTTTTGTTCGCACCATTTTCACTCTAGAAGGAAAAGTGCTCTAGTTGGCCATAATTTTGTCTCAGAGATGCTCTAAGTAAATAAAAAGTCCTTTTTCTCACCCAGAGAGCTTGGGTCAGGGTAGATAAATAAACACAGATACAAAAATTTCACAAAAGTTATCTGCCCTAAACCCCTATTGTCTGTTTTTCTAGAGTTGTCCGCAACAATAGCAATGTTTTTGTATTGTTGGGACTTCCTTGGTGGTCCAGTGGTTAAGACTCTGCACATCCACTGCAGGGGGCATGGGTTTGGTCCCTGGTGAGGGAGCTTAAGATCCCGCATGCCTCGTGGTGTGGCCAAAATAAAAAGACAGTATCGATAACTTTCACAGCCACAGAATGCTTACTCTCTTCCAGGTGCAGGACTAAAGGCTGTAATCTGCCCAAGTTCACATACCTGGCCAGCAGTGGAGCCAAAGAGTGATGCTGCATTCAGCTGGCTGCTTCACATGGAGGCTATCATGGACAAAGCACAGGTGAGCAGGCTTCTCAGTGGAAGGCAGAGGTGCCAAGTCACAGATGGAGGAAGTCTGAAGAAATGGGAGCTTCCTCTGTGGGACCTGACTCCCCACTAGCTGAGCTGATGGTTTTCCCACTTTCTTACCATGGGTTTTCCTGTAATGAGACTAATTGCTGTATCAATCCTCCCTTTGCCAGAAAATGAAGATGCCAAGCCTGCCAGACGGGCTCTTGCAGCTTCCCCTGCTGCTCCAGGCCAGTCGCAGGTTAAAGCCCTGTTGGCAAGAGCTACCTATGGAGCTGGACTCCCAGTGTGGGGCCGCAGGGTGGGGGAGTCAGATGTAATAGAGTGTGGAGTGAACGGAGTACCTTCCCCCATCTGCTGTTTCTATGCTTCTCCTTCCTACTCCTCTTAATGACATTGAGGAAATGCTTCCAAGCTGAGCTCAGAAAGCACAGGTTAAGCCCAAAGCCCTGTGCTGGGCAATGGCTGTTCCAGCACAGAGAGAATCACACTGGCTTCTGTATGTCTTCCTCCCCCATTCCCCAGGAGGAGGTGGAACTTCAGTCACTAAGACATGTCTGACTCTTTGTGACCCTATGGACTGTGGCCTGCCATTTTCCTCTGAACACAGAATTCTCCAGGCAAGAATACTGGAGTGGGTTGCCTGCCCTCCTCCAGGGGGGCTTCCTGACCCAGGGATCGAACGTGCATCTCCTGCATTGCAGGCAGATTCTTTACCTTCTGAGCCACCAGGGAAGACCCCTCACCTTTCTCAATTCCATCGCCAATCATACAGGACCCTCTGACATCTCAGCATCTCTGGGCAACCCTTCTTTCTCTGAATTCTCTAACTATATACACCTCTGGCACAGGGTCTGGCACTTCACACTTGAGATTCAATCCATCTGTTCAATGTGTGCAGGATTGAGCGAGCACCTGATCAGAACTGCCGTGGGTGTTGGAGACAGGGCATGAGGGAAGACCCAGCTCCTGCCCTAGCAGGAAGACAGATTAAACAACAAATGGCAAGTGGGGTGTTAAGACAGGGCAGGTAAGGACTTCTGGGGTACAAAGAACAAAGGAACTTATTTGAAGGATTCAAGGGAAGCTAGCCATTTCTGAATTTTCTTTAAAAAAAAATTAATGGAGTATAGTTGCTTTATAGTGTTATTTTCTGCTAGACAGCAAAGTGAATTAGCTATATGTATACATATATCCTCTCTTTTTTGGATTTCCTTTCCCATCTAGGTCACCCCAGAGCACTGAGTAGAGTTCCCTGTGCTACATGGTAGGTTCTCATTAGTTATCCATTTTATACACAGTACAGTATCAATCTATATATGTCAGTCCCAATCTCTCAATTCATTCCACCCTCCTCCTTGGTATCCCTGTTTGTTCTCTGTGTCTGTGTCTCTATTTCTGCTTTGCAAATACGTTCACCTGTACCATTTTTCTATTTTCTGACTCTTTAGTCATTTGTGCCTGGAAATGTGTTTTCCCTGTAAACAGTATGTGCTTCAAGACAAAGAATCACACATGATTTAGCCCAAATGTCCTTTGTGATCGTTAGTCCGTGAAAAATCATCTGAAAATACTGGTGGGTTGCAACATGGTTAATATGCTTATTAATAAGCATATTAAGATATTAACATGGTTAATATCCCTCGGTTGGGAAGATCTCCTGGAGGAGGAAGTGGCAACCCACTCCAGTACTCTTGCCTGGAGAATGCCATGGACAGAGGAGCCTGGTGGGCTATAGTCCATGGGGTCTTAAAGAGTCAGAAATGAATAACTAAGTGACTAACACTTTCATGTGTTGGATTTACAGATTACTTAGGGAATTACTGCCATCTTAACAGTATTAAGTCTTCCAATCTGAAGATAGGATGTCTTTCCATGCTTCATTTCTTTTTACTTATGAATAATATTCCATTGCATGGATATAGAACATGTTATTTATCCATTTGGATATCAGGTTGTTTTTTTTTTTTTTTCCTTTTTGCTATTATGAGTAACATTGCTGTGGGTATTTGTGTACATGTTTTTGTGGGGATTATGTTTTCATTTCTTTGCTTTATATACACAGGGTGAAAATGCAGGGTCATATAGTAATCCTATATTTAACATATTGAGGAACTACTTTCCAAAGTGGCTGCATTATTTTACACTCACCATTTACATTCTCAACAACGTATAAATTCCAATTTCTCCACATCTTAACTAACATTTGTTATCATCTAATTTAGGCATCCTGGTGGGTGTGAAGTGGTATTTCATTGTAGTTTTGATCTACATTTTCTTCTTGGCTAACGACATTGAACATCTTTTCATGTATTTATGGGCTATTCTCTTTCCTTGCTTCAAGGGTTTTAAAATTAATAAAGAGCTGCAGGCCACTCAGGGTGGTTGACTGGTCACGACTGACTTGAGCTATGGGCATTCAAACACAATGAGCAGTGCCCACCACCCCTCTGGTCACTAATGGAAGGTGTGGTATGATATGGTGTGGTATGGTGTGTAGTGTGGCCTGATGGGGTGTAGTATGGTATGGTGTGGTATGGTGTGGTGTGTATGATTTGATATGATGTGGTGTGGTATGATATGGATAGTGTGGTGTGGTGTGGTATGATACGGTGTGGTGTGGTATGATATGGTGTGGTATGGTGTGGTATGATGGGGTGTAGTGTGGTGTGGTATGATATGGATAG